>NC_088229.1:27831964-28140714 GCF_036934945.1 Oncorhynchus masou masou
GCGGACCAAGTAATTGGGCGTCACTCTAAAGTGGGAAGGTGGAATAAACGAGTCAGGAGTAGGTTTTCTTGATTCAACACAGTTCTCTATTGAGGGCATTTGGTCAACAAACCATTCCAACATAATCAATGAAAATCTTCCAAGAAAAAACATACATCTTCTTCTCCAGATGAAACAGGAACACAATAGGATTATCTTTAAACTACAACAAAAAGTCACGGGATTGTCACGTCTTAGTGGTTCTTCCTGGATAGCTCCTCTCTCTCGGTGGCCATCTTCCAGAGATAGTTTCCCCCCCTCTCTGCTGGTTCCATTCTCTCTCTTATAGGGGAAGGAGAGTATGTCATTAGTACCGTCAGTTGTGCTTAATTGCCTCTGGTTACCTTGTCTCCCATGCCTTGTTGGGCTACTATCCATGAGCCCAGCCTGCCCTCTGGTGGTCCTTCCACATACCTTCCCCCCCAGGACCGAACCGGAGGGTCGGGTGCCAGACGCACCGTCTTGGTCGCGTCGGGACAGCGCGTCTGCATTCCCGTTCCTCGATCCGGCCCTGTGGATGACATGGAAAGAGAACGGTTGTAAAGACAAAAACCATCTGGGTATTCTGTTGCTATTGTTTCTCTTACCAGCCATCCGCGTGAGGGGCGCATGGTCAGTAACTAATGCAAACCTCCGACCCAGTAGGTAGTACCGGAGATAATCGAGGGCCCACTTGATTTCTAAGGCCTCTTTCTCTACGGTCGAATACCTCTGTTCCCGATCGCTGAGTTTCCTACTAATGAAGAGAATCGGCTTCTCTGCTTCACCTTTACCCTGAGCTAGTACGGCCCCGAGCCCTGTATCCGAGGCGTCGACCTGCACAATGAACTCTTGTGAGAAGTCCGGAGCCTGTAGAACGGGATCAGAACACAGGCCATCTTTTAGCAATTGAAAGGCCTCTTCCGTCTCGTCTTTCCACTCTACCTGGTTTGGCAGGTTTTTCCTGATGAGGTTTGTGAGGGGGTTGGCAATGGTTGCATATCCCGGGATAAAACGGCGATAATATCCTGTTATCCCTAAGAAGGCCCGAACGTCTCGCTTGGTCCGGGGTCGAGGCCAGTCACGAATTGCCCTGGTCTTCTCTGCCTGTGGGCGTATTTTCCCATTCCCCACGGTGTACCCCAGGTATTCCGCTTCGGACAGGCCTAGGCAGCATTTATTTGGATTGGCTGTCAACCCTGTGGCTTCCAAACTCACGAGCACCGCCCGTAATCGCAGGAGGTGACTATCCCAGTCCTCGCTGCGGATGACCACATCATCTACGGCACCGTGCAGTCCAAAGGGCATCCTCACATACTGGAAAAGCCCCTCTGGGGTGGCGAAGGCAGTCTTTGGGCGATCCTCCGGAGCCACCGGCACTTGCCAATATCCCTTCGTCAAATCCAAAGTAGTGATGAACTTGGCCTTTCCTAAGCGCTACAAGAGTTCATCCACGTGGGGCATGGGATACGCATCGAATGTAGAGATGGCATTCACGCCCCTAAAGTCATTGCAGAGTCTCATACTACCATCGGATTTGGGGATCAGGAATATGGGACTGGACCACTCACTCGTCGAGGGCTCGATCACGCCCATCCTCAACATCTCCCTCACCTCTTTCTTAGCGATGACTCGGGGAGCCTCAGGAATCCTGTAAGGGCGGATATGCACCTTCTTGCCGGGTTCAGTGTGGATATGGTGGAACAGGACATCTGTTTGTCCTGGGAATGGAGAGAATATTCGACCGAAATTCATAATCAGCTTGTCTAGCTGTCTTGACTGCTCTGGTCGGAGAGTTTGGCCACGGCGCACCTGTGGTAGAGCCTCCTCTTTTTCTTTGCCCTCCAGGGCCATCAAAGCCACCTCCTCCTCTCGTCCATGGTACGTCTTCAGCAGGTTTATGTGATAGAGTTGGACCTTCTTCCTCCTGTCAGGTCGCTTGATGAGGTAATTGACCGGTGAGACCCTTTTCATTACCTCGTAGGGCCCCCTCCACTGCGCCAGCAAGCGATGTTCGGCCGTGGGCACAAGCACCATCACTTTCTCTCCCACGGTGAACTCACGGGGGGTCGCGGACTTATCATAGGCCCGGCCTTGGGTCCTTTGGGCCATCGCCATATGCTCCTTGACTATGGGCCACACTGCTGACAGGCGGTCTCTCATCAGGGTAACGTGTTCTATTGTGGATCGAAAGGGGCATGGTTGGGTCTCCCAGGTCTCCTTGGCTAAGCCAAGGATTCCTCGACAGGGTCTGCCATAGAGCAATTCAAACGGAGAGAATCCAGTGGATGCCTGGGGTACTTCTCGCAGGGCAAACATTAAGTGTGGGAGAAGCATGTCCCAGTTTTTCCCATCTCTGGACTCCACTCTTCTCAACATGCTTTTAATCGTTTTGTTCAAGCGTTCACACAACCCGTCTGTTTGAGGGTGGAATATGCTTGTACGTATCTGTTGAACCTGATATAACCGACACAAGTCCTTCATCAACCGGGACATGAACGGGGTTCCTTGATCAGTTAAAATAGTCTTGGGGAGGCCCACACGAGAGAACATCAGGAATAACTCCTTGGCAATTCCCTTTGACGACATGTTACGCAGGGGTATGTCCTCCGGGAACTTGGTAGCATAATCTATAACCACTAGGATGTACTCATGTCCTCTGGCGGATTTTGGGAGGGGTCCTACTAGGTCCATAGCTATGCGTTCAAAGGGAGTCTCTATGATGGGGAGAGAAATCAAAGGGTTACGTAGGTGTGGCCGTGGGGCTGTACGTTGACATTGATCACACGTCCTACAATACCTGGCCACATCTCTGGTGACCCGGAGCCAATAGAATCTCTGCATGATTCTGTCAATAGTCTTGTCTTGTGCCAGTTGACCTCCTAGGACGTGGGAATGGGCTAACTGTAGAACTGTATCCCTGTATGGCCTACGCACCATTAGTAATTCCTGGATTTCCCCCCTTCGTCGTACGACCCAGTAGAAGAGACCCCGCCTGATTGCATAGTAAGGAAGAGGGGGCTCACCTGATCCGTCGACGTTCCTCCCGTCGATCAGCTTCACCTTCCTCATGGCCTCCCTTAGGTCTGGGTCTCTATGCTGCGAGGTGCCGAACTGTCCCTTTAATTCCTGGAGCAGGTCGACCTCGGTAGAGGGATGTGGAGATTGTTCCACATCCCCATCAGGGGTGACCAAGGAGAATCCCTTCCAGGTTCCCTCCTCGGATGGAGCTTCAAATATATCCCTTAGTGCCTGGTTGCTCCTTCCTTCCTGCGTTGTGTATAACCCTTCACAGGTGTCTTCATCGGTGGTTTCCTGGAATATCTGTCGTAAACGTTAGGTCGCTATTTCTTCCTCTGCTGCAGAGGACGAGGACGCGGCTACGTCTCCTTGTAGGACTACTACCTCGGGCTTGGATTTTCTCTTCTTTCCTGTCCCCCTTTTCCCGTGCATAACGTCATCTGCCGAAGTTCCTTATATAGGGGACAGTCTCTCCCGATCAATAATGGCACCTTCAGCTGGGGCACTTTCCCTGCCCTGACTGTACACCTTCCTTTTGGAGTGAGAATAGGCAGATTCACAGTGGGGTAATAGTGGGTGTCTCCATGGATACAGGATACGGCTACTTTGTCTGGTAGCAGTGTTGCGGAGGTCACCATCCGCTCCTCTACTAACGTAACCATACTTCCCGAGTCGAGAATAGCTACCACATCTTCCCAGTCCTTCGACTCGCACCGGAATCTCGGAGGCTGGGGCTGTCTCTGCTAACCAACAGTGTTGATCCTGCCCCCTCAAAACGGGATGTGTGGGGGTAGGCAGTGGTGACTCTGTGACCATGGGCTCATCCTTGCTAGGACATTGTGGGGCATAATGGTTGGGAGACTGACATTTATAACACCGACCCTGCTGTGTGGTGGCTGACTTCTCCCACCTCCGAGGGGGGCTTGGACGTTTCGGTGGCGGGCGCGCCGGGGTGAGTCGTGGTACGGGATTGGAAGACTCCTTCCGTTCCTCCTTGTAACTTTTTAACAACTCCCCTGTAGACCGATATGTTTCCACCGCCTGGGCTATGTCGTCGGCTGACAATGGATTGGCTTGCCCCACAACCCTTTTTAAGTCACTGGGTAATTCTCTCAATATCTTGTCCACTACGAGAGTCTCTATCACATGTCCTACTCCCTTTCCAGGTTCTAGCCACTGTTTCGTCAGTCGTATTAAGGCGAAGATCTGGGCACGGACGGGTTGATCAGCTGTATAGGTCCATTGATGGAACTTTACAGCCCTATCTCTGGCAGTCAGCTGGTACCGGGACCTCGGTACCTCGGAGGACCTCGGAGGATCTCGGTTTTTAGTCGCTCATAGTCCGCAGCTTCGCGGGAATCCAGGTCAAAATAGGCTTCCTGAGCCACCCCGGTCAAAAGAGGGGCTAATGCGCTCGCCCATTCTGTGGGCGGCCACTCTTCCAAGGTGGCCGTCCTTTCGAAGGTCATGAGGAAGGCCTCAATATCATCTTCCTTGGAGAGACGAGGTAAGATGGCATGAGCAGCCGCTCTTGGCTTAACTCTAGGTTCCTCTAGTCGGCTCAGCTGTTGTTGCAGGAGTTCTATGGTTGTCTGCTGTGCCGTGATCAATTGTTGTAGTAGGGCGTTATCCATCGTTCTTGAATGGTTCCTCCGGGTCTACTGGAAGAATCTTGTGTTACTCACTTATCCTTGTGTCACTCGTCCACCTAAATACCTGCAACCTCCACCAATGTGAGCGGACCAAGTAATTGGGCGTCACTCTAAAGCGGGAAGGTGGAATAAACGAGTCAGGAGTAGGTTTTCTTGATTCAACACAGTTCTCTATTGAGGGCATTTGGTCAACAAAACCATTCCAACATAATCAATGAAAATCTTCCAAGAAAAAAAACATACATCTTCTTCTCCAGATGAAACAGGAACACAATAGGATTATCTTTAAACTACAACAAAAAGTCACGGGATTGTCACCGTCTTAGTGGTTCTTCCTGGATAGCTCCTCTCTCTCGGTGGCCATCTTCCAGAGATAGTTTCCCCCCCTCTCTGCTGGTTCCATTCTCTCTCTTATAGGGGAAGGAGAGTATGTCATTAGTACCGTCAGTTGTGCTTAATTGCCTCTGGTTACCTTGTCTCCCATGCCTTGTTGGGCTACTATCCATGAGCCCAGCCTGCCCTCTGGTGGTCCTTCCACATCTCTGTGTACATTTAAGGGCCAGCCGTGCTGCCCTGTCCTGACCAATTGTAATATTCCTAAGTCCCTCTTTGCAGCACCTGACCACATGACCAAACATTAGTCCAGGTGAGACAAAAGTAGGGCCTGTAAGACCTGCCTTGTTGAGTTGTTAAGAAGGCAGAGCAGCACTTTATTATGGACAGACTTCTCCCCATCTTAGCTACTGTTGTATCAACATGTTTTGACTATGACAGTTTACAATCCAGGGTTGCTCACCACAACTTGCTCAATTTCCACAATATTAACTACAAGATTTAGTTGAGGTTTAGTGAATGACATGTTCCAAATACAATGCTTTTAGTTGTTGAAATATTTAAGACTAACTTTTTCCTTTCCACCCATTCTGAAACGAACTGCAGCTCTTTGTTAAGTGTTCCAATCATTTCAGTTGCTGTAGTAGCTAACGTATATAGTGTTGAGTCATCCGCATACAGACACAATGACTTTACTCAAAGCCATGTCATTAGTGCCTCCAGGACACCTACAACATCTGATGTCACAGGAAGGCCAAAAAGATCATCAAGGACAACAACAACCCAAGCCACTGCCTGTTCACCCCGCTATCATCCAGAAGGCGAGGTCAGTACAGGTGCATCAAAGTTGAGACCGAGACACTGAAAAACAGCTTCTATCTCAAGGCCATCAGACTATTAAACAGCCATCACTAACATTGAGTGGCTGCTGCCAACATACTGACTCAACTCTAACCACTTTAATAATGGAAAAACTGATGTAATAAATGTATCACTAGCCACTTTAAACAATGCCACTTTATATAATGTTTACATACCCTACATTACTCATCTCATATGTATATACTGTACTCTATACCATCTTGCCTATGCTGTTCGGCCATCACTCATTCATATATTTTTATGTACATATTCGTATTCATTCCTTTACACTTGTGTGTGTAAGGTAGTTGTGAAATTGTTAGGTTAGATTACTTGTTAGATATTACTGCATGGTCGGAACTAGAAGCACAAGCATTTCGCTACACTCGCATTAACATCTGCTAACCATGTGTATGTGACAAATAAAATTAGATTTGATTAGTAAAGATTGAAAACAAATGTGCCAAGACAGCTGCCCTGGGGAATTCCTGAGTCTACCTGGATTATGTTATAGAGGTTTCCATTAAAGAACATGCTCTGTGTTCTGTTAGACATATCATTCTTTATCCACAATATAGCAGGGGGTGTAAAGCCATAACGCATACGTTTTATCAGCAGCAGACTATGATCGATAATGTCAAAAGCTGCGCTGAAATGTAACACACCTCCCACAATCTTTTAATCATCAATTTCTCTCAGCCAATCATCAGTCATTTGCGTAAGAGCTGTGCTTGTTGAATGTCCTTCCCTTTAAGCGTGCAGAAAGTCAGTTGTCAATGTTCTTTTACTGTAAAATGGTATTGTATCTGGTCAACACAATTTTTATTTTATTTTTACTAAGGGTTAGTAACAGGCTGATTTGTCTGCTATTTAAGTCAGTAAAGGGGGCTTCAGTAAACTGGCCCCCTCCCAGTTAGGGGGAGTGATGAGCTCTACAGCAGAGTCTCACAACTCAATCGCTGGTTGAAAACTGTTTTCTGCCCCTCCCAAAAGATAGAATTTGTAGATAATTGGCCCTCTTTCTGGGACTCACCCACAACAGGACCAAGCCTGACCTGCTGAGGAGTGACGGACTCCATCCTAGCTGGAGGGGTGCTCTCATCTTATCTACCAACATAGACAGGGCTCTAACTCCTCTAGCTCCACAATGAAATAGGGTGCAGGCCAGGCGACAGGCTGTTAGCCAGCCTGCCAGCATAGTGGAGTCTGCCACCAGCACAGTCAGCGTAGTCAGCTCAGCTATCCCCATTGAGACCATGTCTGTGCCTCGTCATACTCTGGACCTAGTTTTGTCCCATGGAATAAATGTTGTGGATCTTAATGTTTTCCCTCATAATCCTGGACTATCGGACCACCATTTTATTACGTTTGCAATTGCAACAAATAATCTGCTCAGACCCCAAACAAGGAACATCAAAAGTCGTGCTATAAATTTACAGACAACACAAAGATTCCTTGATGTCCATCCAGACTCCCTCTGTCTACCCAAGGACGCCAGAGGACAAAAATCAGTTAACCACCTAACTGAGGAACTCAATTTAACCTTGCGCAATACCCTAGATGCAGTTGCACCCCTAAAAACGAGAAACATTTCTCATAAGAAACTAGCTCCCTGGTATACTGAAAATACCCAAGCTCTGAAGCAAGCTTCCAGAAAATTGGAACGGAAATGGCGCCACACCAAACTGGAAGTCTACCGACTAGCTTGGAAAGACAGTACCGTGCAGTATCGAAGAGCCCTTACTGCTGCTCGATCATCCTATTTTTCCAACTTTTTATTTATTTATTTATTTCACCTTTATTTAACCAGGTTGGCATGTTGAGAACAAGTTCTCATGTACAATTGCGACCTGGCCAGGATAAAGCAAAGCAGTTCGACACATACAACGACACAGAGTTACACATGGAGTAAAACAAACATACAGTCCATAATACAGTATAAACAAGTCTATATACGATGTGAGCAAATGAGGTGAGATAAGGGAGGTAAAGGCAAAAAAGGCCATGGTGGCAAAGTAAATACAATATAGCAAGTAAAACACTGGAATGGTAGATATGCAATGGAAGAATGTGCAAAGTAGAAATAAAAATAATAGTGTGCAAAGGAGCAAAACAAATAAATAAATAAAATACAGTAGGGAAAGAGGAAGTTGTTTGGGCTAAAATATAGGTGGGCTATGTACAGGTGCAGTAATCTGTGAGCTGCTCTGACAGTTGGTGCTTAAAGCTAGTGAGGGAGATAAGTGTTTCCAGTTTCAGTGCTTTTTGTAGTTCGTTCCAGTCATTGGCAGCAGAGAACTGGAAGGAGAGGCGGCCAAAGAAAGAATTGGTTTTGGGGGTGACTAGAGAGATATACCTGCTGGAGCGTGTGCTACAGGTGGGAGATGCTATGGTGACCAGCGAGCTGAGATAAGGGGGGACTTTACCTAGCAGGGTCTTGTAGATGACATGGAGCCAGTGGGTTTGGCGACGAGTATGAAGCGAGGGCCAGCCAACGAGAGCGTACAGGTCGCAATGGTGGGTAGTATATGGGGCTTTGGTGACAAAACGGATTGCACTGTGATAGACTGCATCCAATTTGTTGAGTAGGGTATTGGAGGCTATTTTGTAAATGACATCGCCAAAGTCGAGGATTGGTAGGATGGTCAGTTTTACAAGGGTATGTTTGGCAGCATGAGTGAAGGATGCTTTGTTGCGAAATAGGAAGCCAATTCTAGATTTAACTTTGGATTGGAGATATTTGATATGGGTCTGGAAGGAGAGTTTACAGTCTAACCAGACACCTAAGTATTTGAAGTTGTCCACGTATTCTAAGTCAGAGCCATCCAGAGTAGTGATGTTGGACAGGCGGGCAGGTGCGGGTAGTGATCGGTTGAAGAGCATGCATTTAGTTTGACTTGTATTTAAGAGCAATTTGAGGCCACGGAAGGAGAGTTGTATGGCATTGAAGCTTGCCTGGAGAGTTGTTAACACAGTGTCCAAAGAAGGGCCAGAAGTATACAGAATGGTGTCGTCTGCGTAGAGGTGGATCAGAGACTCACCAGCAGCAAGAGCGACCTCATTGATGTATACAGAGAAGAGAGTCGGTCCAAGAATTGAACCCTGTGGCACCCCCATAGAGACTGCTAGAGGTCCGGACAGCAGACCCTCCGATTTGACACACTGAACTCTATCAGAGAAGTAGTTGGTGAACCAGGCGAGGCAATCATTTGAGAAACCAAGGCTGTCGAGTCTGCCGATGAGGATGTGGTGATTGACAGAGTCGAAAGCCTTGGCCAGATCAATGAACACGGCTGCACAGTAATGTTTCTTATCGATGGCGGTTAAGATATCATTTAGGACCTTGAGTGTGGCTGAGGTGCACCCATGACCAGCTCTGAAACCAGATTGCATAGCAGAGAAGGTATGGTGAGATTCGAAATGGTCAGTAATCTGTTTGTTGACTTGGCTTTCGAAGACCTTAGAAAGGTATGGAAGGATAGATATAGGTCTGTAGCAGTTTGGGTCAAGAGTGTGTCCCCCTTTGAAGAGGGGGATGACCGCAGCTGCTTTCCAATCTTTGGGAATCTCAGACGACACGAAAGAGAGGTTGAACAGGCTAGTAATAGGGGTGGCAACAATTTCGGCAGATCATTTTAGAAAGAAAGGGTCCAGATTGTCTAGCCCAGCTGATTTGTAGGGGTCCAGATTTTGCAGCTCTTTCAGAACATCAGCTGAATGGATTTGGGAGAAGGAGAAATGGGGAAGGCTTGGGCGAGTTGCTGTGGGGGGTGCAGTGCTGTTGACCGGGGTAGGAGTAGCCAGGTGGAAAGCATGGCCAGCCGTAGGAAAATGCTTATTGAAATTCTCAATTATGGTGGATTTATCAGTGGTGACAGTGTTTCATATCTTCAGTGCAGTGGGCAGCTGGGAGGAGGTGTTCTTATTCTCCATGGACTTTACAGTGTCCCAGAACTTTTTGAGTTAGTGTTGCAGGAAGCAAATTTCTGCTTGAAAAAGCTAGCCTTGGCTTTTCTAACTGCCTGTGTATAATGGTTTCTAGCTTCCCTGAACAGCTGCATATCACGGGGGCTGTTCGATGCTAATGCAGAACGCCATAGGATGTTTTTGTGTTGGTTAAGGGCAGTCAGGTCTGGGGAGAACCAAGGGCTATATCTATTCCTGGTTCTAAATTTCTTGAATGGGGCATGTTTATTTAAGATGGTTAGGAAGGCATTTTAAAAAAAATCCAGGCATCCTCTACTGACGGGATGAGATCAATATCCTTCCAGGATACCCCGGCCAGGTCGATTAGAAAGGCCTGCTCGCTGAAGTGTTTCAGGGAGCGTTTTACAGTGATGAGTGGAGGTCGTTTGACCGCTGAACCATTACGGATGCAGGCAATGAGGCAGTGATCGCTGAGATCTTGGTTGAAGACAGCAGAGGTGTATTTAGAGGGCAAGTTGGTTAGGATGATATCTATGAGGGTGCCCATGTTTAAGGCTTTGGGGAGGTACCTGGTAGGTTCATTGATAATTTGTGTGAGATTGAGGGCATCAAGTTTAGATTGTAGGATGGCTGGGGTGTTAAGCATGTTCCAGTTTAGGTCGCCTAGCAGCTCGAGCTCTGAAGATAGATGGGGGCAATCAGTTCACATATGGTGTCCAGAGCACAGCTGGGGGCAGAGGGTGGTCTATAGCAGACTGCAACGGTGAGAGACTTGTTTTTAGAGAGGTGGATTTTTAAAAGTAGAAGTTCAAATTGTTTGGGTACAGACCTGGATAGTAGGACAGAACTCTGCAGGCTATCTTTGCAGTAGATTGCAACACCGCCCCCTTTGGCAGTTCTATCTTGTCTGAAAAGGTTGTAGTTTGGAATTAAAATTTCAGAATTTTTGGTAGTCTTCCTAAGCCAGGATTCAGACACAGCGAGGACATCCGGGTTGGCAGAGTGTGCTAAAGCAGTGAATAGAACAAACTTAGGGAGGAGGCTTCTAATGTTAACATGCATGAAACCAAGGCTATTACGGTTACAGAAGTCGTCAAAAGAGAGCGCCTGGGGAATAGGAGTGGAGCTAGGCACTGTAGGGCCTGGATTCACCTCTACATCGCCAGAGGAACAGGAGGAGTAGAATAAGGGTGCGGCTAAAAGCAATAAGAATTGGTCGTCTAGAACGTCTGGAACAGAGAGTAAAAGGAGGTTTCTGGGGGCGATAAAATAGCATCAAGTTATAATGTACAGACAAAGGTATGGTAGGATGTGAATACAGTGGAGGTAAACCTAGATATTGAGTGATGAAGAGAGAGATATTGTCTCTAGAAACATCATTGAAACCAGGAGATGTCATTGCATGTGTGGGTGGTGGAACTAATAGGTTGGATAAGGTATGGTGAGCAGGACTAGAGGCTCTACAGTGAAATAAGCCAATAAACACTAACCAGAACAGCAATGGACAAGGCATATTGACATTAAGGAGAGGCATGCTTAGTCAAGTGATCAAAAGGGTCCGGAGAGTGGAGAGGTTGGTTGGGGGTCACAGCGATTTAGACAGCTTGCCAGGCCATCGGTAGCAAGCTAGCATAGGATGGACGTCTGTTATTAGCCACCTCTTGCGTTCCGTCAGTAGATTAGTGGGGTTCCGTGTGGTAGAGGGGATTAATCCAAATCACACAACAACAACAAAAATAAAAACAATAGACATAGCTAGAGGCCCAAGAAGAAAAAAAACAATAACAATAAAAATAAATAAATAAATTGTCCGATTGTCTTTTCAGATAGCAGCCGATAAGACAGCTAATGGCGCCCAGATGGGCAGGCAAGTCGCTCCGCGTAGGCAGCAAAACGGGTCCGGATAGGTGACCGCAGCCCAGGAGTGATTGATGGAACTCCTCAGCTGGCTAGCTCCGGAACAACTGATGTTTGCTCCGGAATCGACGAAAGCTTTAACTAGCTTCTGATTAGCTTCTGGATTAGCTTCTGGCTAGCTCCTGACTAGCTCATGGCTAGCATCTGGCTAGTTTCTGGCTAGCTTCTGACCTAGCTTCTGATTAGCTTATGGATTAGCTTCTGGCTAGCTCTTGGCTAGCTCATGGCTAGCTTCTGTCTAGTTTCTGGCTAGCTTCTTGGAGTTTCTGGCTAGCTTTTTGGAGGATTACAGATTTGAGGTAAATAATACTTTTTTATAAATATAAATTGGTGAGGCGGGTTGCAGGAGAGTGTTTTGAAGATGAGTTTATGGAAAATAAAAATAAAAATGTATGAAAAAAGTTGTAAATATATATATATATATACGGGACACGACAAGACAAGAACAAAAGACATCTGAACTGCTATGCAATCCCTGGATATTTAATAAATTGAGGAACTTAATTGAGGAAAATAAGAACAATCCGAAATTCATTTTTGATACTGTCGCAAAGCTAACTAAAAAGCAGCATTCCCCAAGAGAGGATGGCTTTCACTTCACCATAATAAATTCATGAACTTCTTTGAAGAAAAGATCATGATTATTAGAAGGCAAATTACAGACTCCTCTTTAAATCTGCGTATTCCTTCAAAGCTCAGTTGTCCTGAGTCTGCACAACTCTACCAGGACCTAGGATCAAGAGAGACACTCAAGTGTTTTAGTACTATATCTCTTGACACAATGATGAAAATAATCAGGGCCTCTAAACCTTCAAGCTGCATACTGGACCCTATTCCAACTAAACTACTGAAAGAGCTGCATCCTGTGCTTGGCCCTCCTATGTTGAACATAATAAATGGCTCTCTATCCACCGGATGTGTACCAAACTCACTAAAAGTGGCAGTAATAAAGCCTCTCTTGAAAAAGCCAAACCTTGACCCAGAAAATATAAAAAACTAAATTGGCCTATATCGAATCTTCCATTCCTCTCAAAATTTTTAGAAAAGGCTGTTGCGCGGCAACTCACTGCCTTCTTGAAGACAAACAATGTATACGAAATGCTTCAGTCTGGTTTTAGACCCCATCATAGCACTGACACTGCACTTGTGAAGGTGGTAAAATGACCTTTTAATGGCATCAGACCGAGACTCTGCATCTGTCCTCGTGCTCCTAGACCTTAGTGCTGCTTTCGATACCATCGATCACCACATTCTTTTGGAGAGATTGGAAACCCAAATTGGTCTAAGTTCTGGCCTGGTGTAGATCTTATCTGTCGGAAAGATATCAGTTTGTCTCTGTGAATGGTTTGTCCTCTGACAAATCAACTGTAAATTTCGGTGTTCCTCAAGGTTCCGTTTTAGGACCACTACTGTGTTCACTATATATTTTACCTCTTGAGGATGTCATTCGAAAACATAATGTTAACTTTCACTGCTATGCGGATGACACACAGCTGTACATTTCAATGAAACATGGTGAAGCCCCAAAATTGCCCTCGCTAGAAGCATGTGTTTCAGACATAAGGAAGTGGATGGCTGCAACCTTTCTACTTTTAAACTCAGACAAAACAGAGATGCTTGTTCTAGGTCCCAAGAAACAAAGAGATCTTCTGTTGAATCTGACAATTAATCTTAATGGGTTGTACAGTCGTCTCAAATAAAACTGTGAAGGACCTCGGCGTTACTCTGGACACTGATCTCTCTTTTGAAGAACATATCAAGACTGTTTCAAGGACAGCTTTTTTCCATCTACGTAACAATGCAAAAATCAGAAAGTTTCTGTCCAAAAATTATGCAGAAAAATGTATCCATGCTTTTGTCACTTCTAGGTTAGACTACTGCAATGCTCTACTTTCCGGCTCCCCGGATAAAGCACTAAATAAACTTCAGTTAGTGCTAAATACGACTGCTAGAATTCTGACTAGAACCAAAAAATTTGATCATATTACTCCAGTGCTAGCCTCCCTACACTGGCTTCCTGTCAAGGCAAGGGCTGATTTCAAGGTTTTACTGCTAACCTACAAAGCATTATATGGGCTTGCTCCTACCTCTCTCTCTGATATGGTCCTGCAGTACATACCTACATGTACGCTATGGTCACAAGACGCAGGCCTCCTAATTGACCCTAGAATTTCTAAGCAAACAGCTGGAGGCAGGGCTTTCTCCTATAGAGCTCCATTTTTATGGAATGGTCTGCCTACCGATGTGAGAGACGCAAACTCGGTCTAAACCTTTAAGTCTTTACTGAAGACTCATCTCTTCAGTGGGTCATATGATTGAGTGTAGTCTGGCCCAGGAGTGTGAAGGTGAACAGAAAGGCTCTTTCCACTGGGATTCCTCTGCCTCTAACCCTATTACAGAGGCTGAGTCACTGGCTTACTAGGGCTCTTTCATACCGTCCCTAGGAGGGGTGCGTCACTTGAGTGGGTTGAGTCACTGATGTGATCTTCCTGTCTGGCTTGGCGCCACCCCTTGGGTTGTGACGTGGCGGAGATCTTTGTGGGCTATACTCTGCCTTGTCTCAGGATGGTAAGTTGGTGGTTGAAGATATCCCTCTAGTGGTGTGGGGGCTGTGCTTTGGCAAAGTGAGTGGGGTTATATCCTTCCTGTTTGGCCCTGTCCAGGGGGGTCATCGGATGGGGCCACAGTGTCTCCTGACCCCTCCTGTCTCAGCCTCCAGTATTTATGCTGCAATAGTTTATGTGTCGGGGGGCTCGGGTCAGTTTGTTATATCTGGAGTACATCTCCTGTCCTATCCGGTGTCCTGTGTGAATTTAAGTGTGCTCTCTCTAATTCTCTCTTTCTCTCTTTCTTTCTCAGAGGACCTGAGCCCTAGGACCATGCCTCAGGACTACCTGACATGATGACTCCTTGCTGATCCCAGTCCACCTGGCCGTGCTGCTGCTCCAGTTTCAACTGTTCTGCCTTTTTATTATTGGACCATGCTGGTCATTTATGAACATTTGAACATCTTGGCCATGTTCTGTTATAATCTCCACCCGGCACAGCCAGAAGAGGACTGGCCACCCCACATAGCCTGGTTCCTCTCTAGGTTTCTTCCTAGGTTTTGGCCTTTCTAGGGAGTTTTTCCTAGCCACCGTGCTTCTACACCTGCATTGCTTGCTGTTTGGGGGTTTAGGCTTGGTATCTGTACAGCACTTTGAGATATCAGCTGATGTACGAAGGGCTATATAAATACATTTGATTTGATTTCTTACAATAGAACAGCCAATGACAACAGCTGGTGCAATGGCTGAGGTCTAGCCGTTCTTTCACCTCGAGTGGTTTCGCTTAATAAACACATTTGATTTATTGAAATTTGATTGGTTATATTAAAAGGTGTAATGTGTAGCTTTGTGGACGACCCGTCCAAATGCACATAGAAATGTGAGTTATAGATAGTATAGTCATTCTGACTGAAAGTCTGATAAGCAGAGGATCCGTTCTATGTGCGCTATTTCTATGCTCCCCAGCCTTAAGTACACCGGCTTCAAATAGCTAAAAATAATCTTGTTTTTGGTTATTGAAAATATATTTCACAGCGGTTTAGACATGACTTGTTTTGTCACAAACTGAAATAATGGAAACAGTTCAGAATTTTAGCAACCAGGCAATGGTGGAGGGATTTCTGCATATTGCTCCACTAAAAGCCTATGGCTGCCCATACATACCTCAGTACGACGTAACAGCTCTTCCACAGCTCCTTGCCCAGATAGGTGGTGCCAGCTCTGTAGAGTAAGGGGCCCTCTTTAGTGCTGGAGGAGTCTCCAGCACCCACCAAGGCTGTCTGGGGGGCCAGAGTCACATCCATGGGGTCCTCCCAGTGGACCAAAGAATACAGGCGGATGACCACTTCAGAAACCTACAGAGACACACAGTGTCAGTAAACAATTATATAATTTGTCTATTACTCATTGTTATACGTGTTGGGCATATACACTACCATTCAAAAGTTTGGGGTCACTTGGAAGAGTCCTTGCTTTTGAAAGAAAAGCTGATTTTTTTTGTCTATTAAAATAATCAAAATGATCAGAAATACAGTGTAGACATTGTTCATGTTGTAAATGACTATTGTAGCTGTAAATGGCAGATTTTTTTAATGGAATATCTACATAGGTCCATTATCAGCAACCATCACTCCTGTATTCCAAGACTGAAAACTGTTGTTCTGATTAAAGAAACAATAAATCCGGCCTTCTTTAGACTAGTTGAGTATCTAGAGCATCAGCATGTGGGTTCGATTACAGGCTCAAAATGAACAGAAACAAATAACTTTCTTCTGAAACTCGTCAGTCTATTCCTGTTCTTAGAAATTAAGGCTATTCCATGCTAGAAATTGCCAAGAAACTGAAGATCTCGTACAATGCTGTGTACTACTCCCTTCATAGAACAGCGAAAATTGGCTCTAACCAGAGTAGAAAGAGGAGTGGGAGGCATTGGTGCACAACAGAGCAAGAGGACAAGTACATTATAGTGTCTAGTTTGAGAAACAGACGCCTCACAAGTCCTCAACTGTCAGCTTCATTAAATAGTATCCGCAAAACACCAACAGTGAAGAGGCAACTCCGGGATGCTGGCCTTCTAGGCAGAGTTCCTAGTGTCAGTGTTCTTTTGCCCATCTTTTATTTTTATTGGCCAGTCTGAGAAATGGCTTTTTCTTTGGAACTCCGCTTAGAATGCCAGCATCCCGGAGACGCCTCTTCACTGTTCTATGAACAGCATTATACAAGATCTTCAGTTTCTTGGCAATTTCTCACATGGAATAGCCTTCATTTCTCAGAACAAGTATAGAATGGCGAGTTTCAGAAGAAAGTTCTTTGTTTCTGGTCATTTTCAGCCTGTAATCGAACCCTCAAATGCCAGTGTTATTGCTTCTTTAATCAGGACAACAGTTTTCAGCTGTGCTAACATAATTGCAAAAGTGTGTTCTAATGATCAATTAGCCTTATAAAATTATCAACTTGGATTAGCTAACACAACGTGCCATTGGAACAGGAATGATGGTTGCTGATAACGGGCCTCTGTACGCCCATGTAGATATTCCATTAAATATCTGCTGTTTACAGCTACAAGTCATTTACAACATTAATGTCTACACTGTATTTCTGATCAATTTGATGTTAAAATGGACAAAATTAAGTGCTTTTCTTTCAAAAACAAGGTCATTTCTAAATGACCCCAAACTTTTGAACAGTAGTGTATACTGTAGAACACATATGATTGAGCTGGTGATGTCTACTGATGCATATAACCACTCCATCAGATGAAATCCATAATTTATGACGGTTAAGTGCCTCTTGTAATTTGATTCCAATCAAATTTAGACTTCACTTCTTGAGCATAAATCAGTATCCAGGCATTTTTCAACATGACATTTGTCTTTCATTTACATGACAGTCCTTGTGAAATTATGTTAGTGTGCAGGACTAGCTAGATATTGGTGTTCCTCACCTCACAGTGAGACTCCTGGGAGACAAACTTAGTGAGGGCTAGTTTCTCCATGGTGGCGTCGGTCAGCACCGAGGGGTAAGGAGGCTCCCTGCACCCCTTAATCATGGCCGACTTCAGGGCTGCCAGGAACCAGCTGAAGGATAGAGAGAGAAGGAAAAAGAGCATGCTGGATTAGAAAAGAGAGGGAGGGATAAAGAGAGTGATTTCTTCTACTGGTCTCCTCTCCTGATATACTGATATGAAAACATGATCTAAGTGAGGGTGTGCCAACTAGGAACTTGCTTTCTCAGTCCAGCCCTTTAGTGTCCGTGCATTTGGAGGAAAGGAAATGGGAGAGGAAGCCACCTTAGACTATAAAGATGCCGCCAGGGAGAAGGGGAGAGCAGGGCAGAGGAGAGGAAGCACTCACATAGTCAACGAGGAGTCGGATGTGTCCAGGAGAAACTGCCGTCTTCGGTTTGTGCAGACCAGCGTGACTGTTTGCTGGTCCACGCCCACCTGAGAGACGGACAGGGACAATATCACAACTTATTGGAATGGACATTGACAATAACTCTTCCTTCTTGTCATTTTCCCTCTTCTGTTCATCAGCTTTTTAGGTGATGGTCGTGAAGCAAATGTGCTATATAAAACCAACTTTTACATTTTTATGAAAATTGTTAAGGCTTCCTTCAATCACTTCCATTAAACAGCCCAAAGTGCTTCATAGCCTAAAATGATATGGTGGCATCCACACTATCTGGAAAATCAATTCCATTACATAACTGTAGAACATAAAATGAGAATTGGGCATTCACTTTCTTAAATTCCAGCTGCTGCACATTTGTCCATATAAGACAGACAATTTGTATTTGCACATGTTGAAGTCGAATGAAAGACAGTCACAGGGACAATGGCTTTCAAAATGGCTGCGTGATTGTCGGCCATATTGGAATTCACATAAACAACAACTAGAATGACCTGAACCTAGTAAACTCATGAACCATCTGACCTCATGAACCTTGTAATTTAAGGATCCTGCATGACCCTGACGCTAAACATTGACCAAGACAACCTTCAAGCTAACCTGGAAGAAAACCTATTGCACGCTTGCAGAAAAGACAACCATGTGACATTACAAGAAACCAGTCACAGACAATCTTGACAGTAGAAAACATATCCCAGCAGTGTAGACAACTCACAGAGACATAGTCCAACTCATTGTAAGAGATGGCGTCCTCCACTGTATAGGGCTTTTCTGCTGCACCTGAAAGAGCGAGAGAAAGGGAGAGCGAGAGACAGCATGACAAGCAAAGTCAAAAGCCACCACCAAATGTTGCTCTTATCCAGAGCAATTTACGGTGAGTGCATACATTGTTTTTAAATTATTGTTCCCCCTGTGGGAATTGAACCCACAACCCATGCTCTACCAAGTGAGCCACACGGGACCCACCATTAGAGAGCGAGTGAGAGTGAGACGGAAATAACGAGTATCTGAGAGCGTGGTGAGCAGTAAACCTTCACCTTTCCTCAGCAGATAGATGTAACAGTCAGTCAGCAGCAGGTAGAGAGGCTGCAGGTCTCCCTCCATGTGACCCGTGCTCATCCTCACCATCTGGGAACAGATAAAAATAACCAAAGACTCAGGACTGCACCTTTTCATATAGACTACAAAGCATACTAATCTCACTGATTTACTTACCAATACCTTTGAAATCAATTTGTTCCAGATAGTGTACAAATAAATAACTTTCCTAATATTGCGTTGCACCCACCCTCTTTTGCCCTCAGAACAGCCTCAATACGTCGGGGCATGGTCTCTACAAGGTGTCGAAACATCTACATGGATGCTGGCTCATGTTGACTCCAATGCTTCAAGTTAGCTGGATGTCCTTTGGGTGGTGGGCCATTCTTGATTCACACGGGAAACTGTTGAGCGTGAAACCCAGCAGCGTTGCAGTTCTTGACACAAACCGGTGTGTCTGGCACCTACTACCAGATCCCATTGTCTTACTCATTCACCTTCTAAAATGGCACACATACACAATCCATCTCAATAGCCCCAAGCTTAAAAATCCTTCTTTAACCCGTCTCCTCCCCTTCATTAACATTAATTGAATTTGATTTTTACAAGAGATCATCATTCACCTGGTCAGTCTGTCATGGAAAGAGCAAGTGTTCTTAATGTTTTGAACACTCAATGTATGTGTATAAAGATGCATTCAGAGTAGAGATGGTTGGGAGGCCCTGGCAGCGTCCCGATTATCCATGCTTCTCCTAAAGTGTGTGTTTGCACACACACTCAGTCATGAATTTAAATGCATTAGATTGAAGGAAAGCATTGGCTGGAGGGAATTTCCACCATTGTAAAATCCATAACGGGGAGTATTTAAATGCACATTTCAGAATAAGAGTGTTAGGAATTGAAAAGCTGTATGGTTGAGAAGCACCAGGCAAAAGGAATGGCGAATAAGTCTGTCCCCACATCCCATCCGAATGACAAACTTACTGTAAATTGAGAAATTGTGTGACTAAACTGAACAAAAAGAAGAATAAATTGCATTAATGAAACCAGGATAAATTACAAAGTATGACGAAAAAAAGCTTTGGTATAATACAAATGAAATTATGGGGCAGAAAGACGAATTCAACTCCATCTTTCTTAAATCAGATAGCTCATTTATCACAAAACCTTTTGATGTTGCCAATTACATTATTGACTATTTCATTGGCATAGTAGGCAAACTTAGGCATGAAACGCCAATAACTGTGAGCCATCATATTCATACATAAAATACCAAACAATGAAGGGAAAGCATTGTAATTCAAAATTGTGTATCGTTAGTGTGGGCGAGGTGGAAAAGGTATTGTTGTCCATCAATAATGAGAAACCACCTGGTATTGACAACTTAGAATGGAAAGTTATTGAGGATGGTAGAGAACTATATCGCCACTCCTATTTGTCATTTGTCAAAAAATGGCTTCCCTCCAGGTTCGAGGACAGTCATTCCGTTACCAGCCAACCAATCAGCTTGCTGCCGACTCTTATTCAACTTTTGGATACATTTTTGTTGTTGTTGACCAGATACAATACTATTTCTCTGTAAACAAATTAACAACAGACTTTTAGCATGCTTATAGAGATGGGCCCTCAAAATGTACTGCACTGACACAAATTACTTATAATTGGTTGAAAGAAACATCATTATAGCCATTTAAGGGAAAAGATCTGTTACAGAAATAGCAATTTTTTGGTGTAAAAACATTCCCTATTTCCTCCATCGTTGCTCTCTTTCCGGGTTGGAGCGAGCGGTCGCATCTACACTTCGGTCCGCAGGTAGTATAACTTTTCATTACTTTTCATTACTTTTCATTACATTTCATTATAGTACAACGGTTTGATTTGTCTAATCTTAGCAACTTCTTCTTAGCTAGCTACATAGCCGTCTTTGTATCAAAGATAATTGCGTAATTATCGTATTTCGTCGTCCTAACGTATCTGCCCAGCAGCTAGCTAACGTCCACTAGCACTGTAGAAACTATTACACTCAACGACTCGATTAGTGTAGTGTTAGCTAGCTACATAGTTGTCTTTGCTGTCTTCGTATCCAAGGTAATTGTGTAGTTTAGAGTGTGTAGACTTAGAGTGATTATCTTATTTACCGAGGTTAGCTAGCCAGCTACTTGTCGTCCTTAACGTAGGAGTTACTGCTAGCTAGCTAGCCAACAGCTAGCCAACGTCTTCCGATTTGAACTTCAACAACCCGGTCAACATTCCGCCTCGCTCCACAGGTAGTATCACATTTTCATTTCACTTCATTACAGTACAACGGTTTGATTTGTTTGATCGTAGCTAGCTAGCTACATAGCCGTCTTTGTATCTAAGACAATTGTGTAGTCTGGAGCGATTTTCTAGGTTAGCTAGCCAGCTATTGTCGTTCTTTTAACGTAACGTTACGTAATCAACACTGCTAGCTAGCCAGCTAGCCCCCGAATAGCAGCACTGTAGAAACTATTACACTCGACGGAACGACTTGATTAGTGTAGTGTCAACAAAGTAGCCACTGCCAGCTAGCCTACTCCAGCAGTACTGTATCATTTCAATCATTTTAGTCAATAAGATTCTTGCTACGTAAGCTTAACGTTCTGAACATTCGATAAGTGTAGTCCACTTGTCATTCCAATCTCCTTTGCATTAGCGTAGCCTCTTCTGTAGCCTGTGAACTATGTGTCTATCTATCCCTGTTCTCTCCTCTCTGCACAGACCATACAAACGCTCCACACCGCGTGGCCGCGGCCACCCTAATCTGGTGGTCCCAGCTCGCACGACCCACGTGGAGTTCCAGGTCTCCGGTAGCCTCTGGAACTGCCGATCTGCGGCCAACAAGGCAGAGTTCATCTCAGCCTATGCCTCCCTCCAGTCCCTCGACTTCTTGGCACTGACGGAAACATGGATCACCACAGACAACACTGCTACTCCTACTGCTCTCTCTTCGTCCGCCCACGTGTTCTCGCACACCCCGAGAGCTTCTGGTCAGCGGGGTGGTGGCACCGGGATCCTCATCTCTCCCAAGTGGTCATTCTCTCTTTCTCCCCTTACCCATCTGTCTATCGCCTCCTTTGAATTCCATGCTGTCACAGTTACCAGCCCTTTCAAGCTTAACATCCTTATTATTTATCGCCCTCCAGGTTCCCTCGGAGAGTTCATCAATGAGCTTGATGCCTTGATAAGCTCCTTTCCTGAGGACGGCTCACCTCTCACAGTCCTGGGCGACTTTAACCTCCCCACGTCTACCTTTGACTCATTCCTCTCTGCCTCCTTCTTTCCACTCCTCTCCTCTTTTGACCTCACCCTCTCACCTTCCCCCTACTCACAAGGCAGGCAATACGCTCGACCTCATCTTTACTAGATGCTGTTCTTCCACTAACCTCATTGCAACTCCCCTCCAAGTCTCCGACCACTACCTTGTATCCTTTTCCCTCTCGCTCTCATCCAACACTTCCCACACTGCCCCTACTCGGATGGTATCGCGCCGTCCCAACCTTCGCTCTCTCTCCCCGCTACTCTCTCCTCTTCCATCCTATCATCTCTTCCCTCTGCTCATACCTTCTCCAACCTATCTCCTGATTCTGCCTCCTCAACCCTCCTCTCTTCCCTTTCTGCATCCTTTGACTCTCTATGTCCCCTATCCTCCAGGCCGGCTCGGTCCTCCCCCCCCGCTCCGTGGCTCGACGACTCATTGCGAGCTCACAGAACAGTGCTCCGGGCAGCCGAGCGGAAATGGAGGAAAACTCGCCTCCCTGCGGACCTGGCATCCTTTCACTCCCTCCTCTCTACATTTTCCTCCTCTGTCTCTGCTGCTAAAGCCACTTTCTTCCACTCTAAATTCCAAGCATCTGCCTCTAACCCTAGGAAGCTCTTTGCCACCTTCTCCTCCCTCCTGAATCCTCCTCCCCCTCCCCCTCCTCCCTCTCTGCAGATGACTTCGTCAACCATTTTGAAAAGAAGGTCGACGACATCCGATCCTCGTTTGCTAAGTCAAACGACACCGCTGGTTCTGATCACACTGCCCTACCCTGTGCTCTGACCTCTTTCTCCCCTCTCTCACCAGATGAAATCTCGCTTCTTGTGACGGCCGGCCGCCCAACAACCTGCCCGCTTGACCCTATCCCCTCCTCTCTTCTCCAGACCATTTCCGGAGACCTTCTCCCTTACCTCACCTCGCTCATCAACTCATCCCTGACCGCTGGCTACGTCCCTTCCGTCTTCAAGAGAGCGAGAGTTGCACCCCTTCTGAAAAAACCTACACTCGATCCCTCCGATGTCAACAACTACAGACCAGTATCCCTTCTTTCTTTTCTCTCCAAAACTCTTGAACGTGCCGTCCTTGGCCAGCTCTCCCGCTATCTCTCTCAGAATGACCTTCTTGATCCAAATCAGTCAGGTTTCAAGACTAGTCATTCAACTGAGACTGCTCTTCTCTGTATCACGGAGGCGCTCCGCACTGCTAAAGCTAACTCTCTCTCCTCTGCTCTCATCCTTCTAGACCTATCGGCTGCCTTCGACACTGTGAACCATCAGATCCTCCTCTCCACCCTCTCCGAGTTGGGCATCTCCGGCGCGGCCCACGCTTGGATTGCGTCCTACCTGACAGGTCGCTCCTACCAGGTGGCGTGGCGAGAATCTGTCTCCTCGCCACGCGCTCTCACCACTGGTGTCCCCCAGGGCTCTGTTCTAGGCCCTCTCCTATTCTCGCTATACACCAAGTCACTTGGCTCTGTCATAACCTCACATGGTCTCTCCTATCATTGCTATGCAGACGACACACAATTAATCTTCTCCTTTCCCCCTTCTGATGACCAGGTGGCGAATCGCATCTCTGCATGTCTGGCAGACATATCAGTGTGGATGACGGATCACCACCTCAAGCTGAACCTCGGCAAGACGGAGCTGCTCTTCCTCCCGGGGAAGGACTGCCCGTTCCATGATCTCGCCATCACGGTTGACAACTCCATTGTGTCCTCCTCCCAGAGCGCTAAGAATCTTGGCGTGATCCTGGACAACATCCTGTCGTTCTCAACTAACATCAAGGCGGTGGCCCGTTCCTGTAGGTTCATGCTCTACAACATCCGCAGAGTACGACCCTGCCTCACACAGGAAGCGGCGCAGGTCCTAATCCAGGCACTTGTCATCTCCCGTCTGGATTACTGCAACTCGCTGTTGGCTGGGCTCCCTGCCTGTGCCATTAAACCCCTACAACTCATCCAGAACGCCGCAGCCCGTCTGGTGTTCAACCTTCCCAAGTTCTCTCACGTCACCCCGCTCCTCCGCTCTCTCCACTGGCTTCCAGTTGAAGCTCGCATCCGCTACAAGACCATGGTGCTTGCCTACGGAGCTGTGAGGGGAACGGCACCGCAGTACCTCCAGGCTCTGATCAGGCCCTACACCCAAACAAGGGCACTGCGTTCATCCACCTCTGGCCTGCTCGCCTCCCTACCACTGAGGAAGTACAGTTCCCGCTCAGCCCAGTCAAAACTGTTCGCTGCTCTGGCCCCCCAATGGTGGAACAAACTCCCTCACGACGCCAGGACAGCGGAGTCAATCACCACCTTCCGGAGACACCTGAAACCCCACCTCTTCAAGGAATACCTATGATAGGATAAAGCAATCCTCCTCACCCCCCCTTAAATGATTTAGATGCACTATTGTAAAGTGGCTGTTCCACTGATGTCAGAAGGTGAATTCACCAATTTGTAAGTCGCTCTGGATAAGAGCGTCTGTTAAATGACTTAAATGTAAATGTAAATGTAATGAAACTTGCATGCTTACGGATTCGGTAGACTATTAATCACTCAAACTGGCAACAGAAGCAGGATCTGTCTTATTTCTGTAGATATTATGGATGATTTCTAAAGCCAGGCACGCTTAAAAGTTGGGCTATTATTACTTATAGACCTACTTAAGGTATACTCTCTCTTCAATTTTCTTAAACAATTAAGCCAAGGGTGGTTTCCTCACTCTGCTGCTGCCTCAGCAGAATTGTTCTCAACACCAATATGCTGGTTAAATTTGCTATTGTGCACATACCAACATATAAGGAAAGGCGCAAATTTAATGACATACTGAAGATTATGTTTCAGAACCGCAAACAGCAACCGATATCCATCGCGGGAGAAAGCGTGTTTGTTATAAAATAATATTAGATTTATTAGTGTTGCACCATTATTCTAACATAATATAACCATGTACAATTTCAGTACCACGTCTTAAGAGTGATGGACTGCGCCAGCCCCGTGGCCTCCACAATGGATTAGTCCACTGAGACAGGTGTGAATCAGACATGTGTCTTGTGCACCACTTAAATCAATTTGTGACTAAAGAAATGTCGACCAACAGCCTATTGACCAAACAATCGACTGCCGACTAAATGGGTCCAGCCCTAATCAATACAACAGTATGCATATGTCTCTCTTGGCTAAAAGTAGAGGAGAGACTGACTGCATGACTTGTTATTTTTAATTTAAAAAACTACATGTTGGAAATTCCAAATGGTTTGCATAGGCAACTTACGCACAGCACTGACATACACACACACTTACCCACCAGACATGCCACCAGGGATCTTCTCACAGTCCCCAAAACCATAACAAAATCAAGAAAATGTACAGGATGATTGCATGGAACTCCCTTCCATCAAAGATTCCTCAAGTGAACAGCAGACCTGGTATCAAAAAAAAGATTAACACCTCGCCGCACAACGCCTCTTCCCTATTTGACATAGCTATTGTTTGTTTCTACTGATATGTAGACTATGTGTGATGTTTTAAATGTACCGTAATTGCTGGACTATTAAGTGCACCTGAATATAAACCGCACCCATTGAATTATTAAAAAATATGTATTTTGTCCATAAATAAGCCGCACATGTCTATAAGCCGCAGGTGCCTACCGGTACATTGAAACAAATGAACTTTACACAGCCTTTAAACGAAACACGGCTTGTAACAAAAATAAATAGGCTTTAACGAAACACGGCTTGTAACAAAAATTAAACAGTAGCCTACCAAGAAAGTCATTGGTCACTATCTTCCTCCTCCTGTGCACTGAAACCACTGAAGTCATCTCCTTCAGTGTCGGAGTTGAATAGCCTCAGAATTGCTTCATCCGGTGTTGGATCGCTGCCCTCTTCAACACGCAGCAGTCCAGCCTTTCGAAACCCGTTGATGATAGTGGATTTTTTGACAATGCTCCACGCTGTCAGCAGCTCTATTTCCTTTTACAACAGCAAGATCGATCGCCTTCAACTTGAAAGCTGCATTATATGCATTTCTTCGTGTCTTTGCCATGATGAGGGTGACAAAATGACTACCATAATCAGAATGATGGGAAGTTTGAGCGCGCTCGATTTATGTCACATTATGTGACGTGCTCAGTTTTTTGCCGGCATGAATCTTGTGAAAGCGGGAAAAATCCATAAATTAGCCGCGTCATTGTATAAACCGCGAGGTTCAAAGCGTGGGAAAAAAGTAGCTGCTTATAGTCCGGAAATTACGGTATATAGTTCTGTCCTTGTCTATTAAAGGAGTACTTCTAATTTTTAGGTAAATGGCATGTTATGGAAGGGTCCAGAGACCTTTGTGATTTCACATGTTTTTGAGAAACTACGGGGCCTTGAAAAATCATGAACAAAGGCTCTAAAAATATATTTAAAAAAAACAAATGCAGTGCATTCGGAAAGTATTCAAACCCCTTCCCTTTTTCCACATTTTTTACATTTACAGCCTTATTTTCTTTATCAAGCTACACACAATACCCCATTATGAGAAAGTGAAAACAGGTTTAGACATTTTTGCACACTTATTTAAAAATACCTTATTTACATAAATATTCAGACCCTTTGCTATGAGACTCGAAATTGAGCTCCATTTCCATTGATCATCCCTGAGTTGTTTCTACAATTTGACTGGAGTTCACCTGTGGTAAATTCAATTAATTGGAAATTATTTAGAAATACACCTGTCTATAATAAGCTCCCACAGTTGATGGTGCATGTCAGAGCAAAAACCATGCCATGAGGTTGAAGGAATTTTCCGTAGAGGTCCAAGACAGGATTGTGTCGAGGCACACACCTGGGGAAAGGTACCCAAAAAAATTATGCAGCATTGAAGGTTCAAGAACACAGTGGCCTCCATCATTCTTAAATGGAAGAAGTTTGGAACCACCAAGACTCTTCCTAGAGCTGGCCGCCCAGCCACACTGAGCAATCGGGAGAGAGGGGCCTTGGTCAGGGAAGTGACCAAGAACCCGATGGTCACTCTGATAAAGCTCCAGAGTTCCTCTGTGGAGATGGGATAACATTCTAGAAGGACAACCATCTCTGCAGCACTCCACCAATCAGGCCTTTATGGTAGAGTGGCCAGATGGAAGCCACTCCTCAGTAAAAGTTACATGGCAGCCCGCTTGCACCTAAAAGACTCTGAGACCATGAGAAACAAGATTCTCTGATCTGATGAAACCCAAGATGAAAAGGGTCACTTCTGGAGGAAATCTGGCACCATCCCTACAGTGAAGCATGGTGGTGGCAGCATCATGCTGTGGGGATATTTTTCAGCGGCAGGGACTGGGAGACGAGTCAGGATCGAAAGAAAGAAGGAAGAACGGAGCAAAGTACAGAGAGATCCTTGATTAAAACCTGCTCCGGAGTGCTCAGAACAAGGGTGAAGATTGACCTTCAACAACCCTAAGCACACAGCCTGATTACACCCCCTCCACCCAACATAATATACTAGGCTTACCTTGAAGAGCTGCTCCTCGGTCTCTCTGAAGACGTGGATCATGAGCAGTAGCAGGTGATTGTTGTCCACCCTGAAACAGCCACACAATCAGAATCGCCCCAAAAAAGGCTTAACAGTTATGTAATTTTGTGCACGACCGACAGATTTCTGATCGAAATGCTACTAATAGATCTGTCATTCTGATTGCTTCCCTTCAGTAAGTTTCATTTGTTTATTTTTACTTTCAGTTTTGTACATCAGACTCATACAGCTACAAAAACAAGCTATTTCTGCCAAGATAGATTTTTTTGTTATTGAAAAAGATGGTACAATGATTCTCTACACTATACATTGCTTGTTATGTCACAAACTGAAATCAGGTGGACATTTAGGAAAAAATATTTTCCAGATATTGTGCCTTTAAAAACCGCTAGAGTCGATGTCTGCCTTGCAGCAATCTAACTTGCATAGTAACAAAAATCACCATCAAAATCAGTCTATTTTTTTGTTGTTGCATGGGCTGCATCTCAATCCACCACATCCACCAACAGTGGCCTTCCGCATCTGCGGTGGAACGTGGCCGAGCTAGAGCGGTGTTTGTCAGACAGTGAGACATCCCAAAAATCGGTGTTGTCGCTAAAGTGTCTGTAGTGTCTGAATGGTTTGGCCTACAAACTAATCATCTGACCACTCTACGTAAAGATGAGACTCTCATGAACACGATGGTGTTCTCTGTTTCGCTCTACGGCCAAAAGCGTCATGGAACTCGACTGATGTTGGTACCGCTTATCTGACAACTTCTGTCTGTTGCATCCGAACAGTTTGAGCTACGCACTAATATGACCCCTCTATGGAAAGGTTAGACTCTCACTAGCACGTACATGTCGGAAAATGAAGGTATAAACAGAGTGTACAAAATATTAGGAACACATTCCTAATATTGAGTTGAACCCCTTTTTTCCCTTAGAACTTACTCAATTTGTCAGGGCATGGACTCCACAAGGTGTCAAAAGCGTTCCACAGTGATACTGGCATATGGTGAGACTCCAATGCTTCCCACAGTTGTGTCAAGTTGACTCGACTTCCTTTGGCTGGTGGATTATTCTTGACAGACTGATAGAGGAATTCTAAATTCCTATATGTTTTGTAGCCAAAACCAAATTCACACTCTATCTATTTCTTAATAAGTTGTAAGTTTATTATTTTACAAGAAATAGATAGAGACAAGTCTTAAAAGTCACATAGTAGTGTTTAATCCAAGAGAGTACTGCCACACACATTTTTCCACAGGTTATAAACTGAAAATGACGTCAGCGTTTTCTAAATGTTCTATCTCTTTCATGACACCGGTAGAGAGGCCCTATAGTTCTCGGGCCTTCCCTCCTCGCCTGAAGTCAAGGTCAGTCAGTATAAATCAGCATTCTAGACAGTCTGGAGATAGTCCGTCCCTGCCATCTGGAGATAGTTCATTCATTTGTACAAAGGAACAGACCTTCATTGTTACTAAACTCCTGACTATATTATATACAATTGGGAATGGGAGCAAGAGAGAAAATTCATTATGTACAGTACATAATAGCATTTGGACTAGTCAGTCCTGATTAGAATGTATACATAATTAATAATTTCAACTATAATTTCCTCCAACACAGACACGGGAAACTGAGTGTGAAAAATCCAGCAGCGTTGCAATTCTTGACACACTCAAACTGGTGCGCCTGGCACCTACTACCATACCCTGTTCAAAGAAACAAACCTTTGGCCTTGTCCACTCACCCTCTGAATAGCACACATACTTCCAGTTCCTCTGTGTCCAAATCACTAAAGACTTAAAAATGGTCCAAGCACACACGTACAAAAGGTGTGACAGCACCTCTTTCCCCTCAGGAGGCTGAAAAAGTTTGGGATGGGCCCTTAAATCCTCAAAAACTTCTACAGTAGTACCATTGAGAGCATCTTGACTGGCTGCATCACTGCCTGGTATGGTGCTAGAGGGTGGTGCGGACAGCCAACTACATCACTGGGGCTGAGCACCTGCCATCCAGGACATATAAAATGCATTCGGAAAGTATTCAGACCCCTTCACTTTTTCCACTTTGTTACATTACAGGCTTATTCTAAAAATTATTAAAGAATAAATAATCCCCATCAATCGAAATACAATACTCCATAATGACAAAACAAAAACAGGTCTAGACATTTTGCTAATTTAGTACAAATATTAAACTGAAATATCATAATTACTTAAGTATTCAGACCCTTAACACAGTACTTTGTTGAAGCACCTTTGGCAGCAATTATAGTTCCTCTCAAGCTCTGTCAGGTTGGATGGGGAGCGTCGCCCCACAGCTACTTTCAGGTCTCACCAGAGATGTTCAATCAGGTTCAAGTTTGGGCTGTGGCTGGGCCACTCAAGGCAATTCAGAGTAGAGGTCGACCGATTATGATTTTTCAACGCCGATACCGATTATTGGAGGACCAAAAAAAAGCCAATACCGATTAAATCGGCCGATTTTTAAAATGTAATTGTAATAACGACAATTACAACAGTACTGAATGAACAAGTATTTTAACTTAATATAATACAGCAATAAATTCAATTTAGCCTCAAATAAATAATGAAACATGTTCGATTTGGTTTAAATAATGCAAAAACAAAAGTGTTGGAGAAGAAAGTAAAAGTGCAATATGTGCCATGTAAGAAAGCTAAAGTTTAAGTTCCTTGCTCAGAACATAAGAACATATGAAAGCTGGTGGTTCCTTTTAACATGAGTCTTCAATATTCCCAGGTAAGAAGTTTTAGGTTGTAGTTATTATAAGAATTATAGGACTATTTCTCTCTATACCATTTGTATTTCATATACCTTTGACTTTTGGTCAATTGGCACTTTAGTATTGCCAGGGTAACGGTCTAGCTTCCGTACCTCTCCTCGCTCCTACCTGGGCTCGAACCAGGAACACAACGACAACAGCCACCATCGAAGCAGCGTTACACATGCAGAGCAAGGGGAACAACTACTCCAAGTCTCAGTGAGTGATGTTTGAAACGCTATTAGCACACACCCCGCTAACTAGCTAGCCATTTCACATCACATCGTTACACCAGCCTAATCTCGGGAGTCGATAGGCTTGAAGTCATAAACAGCAGAGCTGCTGGCAAAACGCACGAAAGTGCTGTTTGAATGAATGCTTATGAGCCTGCTGGTGCCTACCATCGCTCAGTCAGACTGCTCTATCAAATCATAGACTTAATTATAACATAATAACACACAGAAATGTGAGCCTTAGGTCATTAATATGGTCGAATCCAGAAACTATCATCTCGAAAACAAGACGTTTATTCTTTCAGTGAAATACGGAACCGTTCCGTATTTTATCTAACGGGTGGTATCCATCAGTCTAAATATTCCTGTTACATTGCACAACCTTCAATGTTATGTCATAATTACGTAAAATTCTGGCAAATTAGTTCTCAATGAGCCAGGCGGCCAAAATTGTTGCATATACCCTGACTCTGCATGCAATGAACGCAAGAGAAGTGACACAATTTCACCTGGTTAATATTGCCTGCTAACCTGGATTTCTTTTAGCTAAATATGCAGGTTTAAAATTATGTACTTCTGTGTATTGATTTTAAGAAAGGCATTGGTGTTTATTGTTAGGTACACGTTGGAGCAACGACAGTCCTTTTTCGCGAATGCGCACTGCATCGATTATATGCAAAGCAGGACATGCTAGATAAACTAGTAATATCAATAACCATATGTAGTTATAATTAGTGATTATGATTGATTAAGTTTTATGCTAGCTAGCAACTTACCTTGGCTTCTTACGGCATTTGCGTAACAGGCGGGCTCCTTGTGAGGCAGGTGGTTAGAGAGTTGGACTAGTTAACCGTAAGGTTGCAAGACTGAATCCCTGAGCTGACAAGGTAAAAATCTGTCATTCTGCCCCTGAACGAGGCAGTTAACCCACTGTTCCTAGGCCGTCATTGAAAATAAGAATGTGTTCTTAACTGACTTGCCTAGTTAAATAAAGATTAAATAAAAGGGGTAAAATAAAATAAAAACCGGCAAAAACTCGGCATCCAAAATTACAGATTTCCGATTGTTATGAAAACTTGAAATCGGCCCTAGTTAATCGGTCGACCTCTAATTCAGAAACTCCCAAAGACGCTCCTGCATTGTCTTGGCTGTGTACTTAGGGTCGTTGTCCTGTTGGAAGGTGAACTTTTGCCCCAGTCTGAGGTCCTGCGTGCTCTGGTTTTCATTAAGGATCTCTCTGTACTTTGCTCTGTTCATCTTTCCCTCGATCCTGAATAGTCTCCTAGTCCTTGCTGCTGAAAAACAATCCCCACGAGATGATGTTGCCACCACTAAGCTTCACCAAAGGGATGGTATTGGCCAGGTGATGAGCAGTGCCGGGTTTCCTCCAGACGTGACACTTGGTTTTCAGGCCAAAGAGTTCAATCTTGGTTGTATCAGACCAGAGAATCTTGTTTCTCATTGTCTGAGAGTCCATTAGGTGCCTTTTGGCAAACTCCAAGCGGGCTATCATGTGCCTTTTACGAAGGAGTGTGTTCCATCTGGCCACTCTACCATAAAAGGCCTGCTTGGTGGAGTGCTGCAGAAATGGTTGTCCTTCTGGAAGGTTCTCCCATCTCCACTCAGGAACTCTGGATCTCTGTCAGTGACCATCAGGCTCTTGGTCACCTCCCTGACCATCGGGTTCTTGTTCACCTCCCTGACCAAGGCCCTTCTCACCCGATTGCTCCGTTTGGCCAGGCTGTCAGCTCTAGGAAGAGTCTTGGTGGTTCCAAACTTCTTCCATTTAAAAATGATGGAGGCCACTGTGTTCTTTGGGACCTTCAATGCTGCATAAAATGTGTTGGTACCCTTCCCCAGATCTATGCCTTGACACAATCCTGTCTCGGAGTACTACAGACAATTCCTTTGACCTCAAGGTTTGGTTTTTGCTCTGACATGCACTGTCAACTGTGGGACCTTATATAGACAGGTGTGCCTTTCCAAATCATGTCCAATTAATTGAATTTACCACAGGGGGACTCCAAGTTGTAGAAACATTGCAGGGATGATCAATGGAAAAAGGATGCGCCTGAGGTCAATTTCGGGTCTCATAGCAAAGGGTCTGAATACTTATGTTTTGCAAACATTTCTAAAAACCTGTTTTCACTGTCATTATGGGGTATTGTGTGTAGAGTAAATAAATAAATCCTCAATCGATTTTAGAATAAGGCTGTAATGTAACAAAATGTGGACAAAGTGAAGGGGTCTGAATACTTTCTGAATGCACTGTTTGTCAGACGGTGTGGAAGGAAGGCCAGTAAAGTCATTAAAGACTCCAACCACCCAAGCCATAGACTATCCTCTCCTCTTCCACACGGCAAGCAGTACCAGTGCATCAAGTCTAACACCAACAGGCTCTTGAAAAGCTTTCTTCCCAAGCAATAAGACTGATAAATAGCTAACAAAATAGCTACACAGACTGAGTTAACCTTGCATCTTTATGACCTTTTATTTTTACACTGTCTATATGCACACTGACAGGCCCTACACTCACTCCATCATCTGCTCACTCACACATAATATGTACTCTACACACACACCCACTCACATACAAGCTGCAGCTACTCTGTTCATCTTATATCCTTTTGCCTAATCACCTTACCCCTATACATACTGTATCAACCCTCCATCACTCCAGTATCTGGTGTAGGCCGTCAATGTAAATAATAATTTGTTCTTAACTGACTTGCCTATTTAAAATATATATATACAGTGGGGCAAAAAAGTATTTAGTCAGCCACCAATTGTGCAAGTTCCCCCACTTAAAAAGATGAGAGAGGCCTGTAATTCTCATCATAGGTAAACTTCAACTATGACAGACAAAATGAGAAGAAAAAAAATCCAGATAATCACATTGTAGGATTTTTTATGAATTTATTTGCAAATTATGGTGGAAAATAAGTATTTGGTCAATAAGAAAAGGGTTAGGGTTAAATACATTGTTATATACCCTTTGTTGGCAATGACAGAGGTCAAACGTTTTCTGTAAGTCTTCTTAAGGTTTTCACACACTGTTGCTGGTATTTTGTCCCATTCATGCAGATCTCCTCGAGAGCAGTGATGTTTTGGGGCTGTTGCTGGGCAACACAGACTTTCAACTCCCTCCAAAGATTTTCTATGGGGTTGAGATCTGGAGACTGGCTAGGCCACTCCAGGACCTTGAAATGCTTCTTACGAAGCCACTCCTTCGTTGCCCGGGCGGTGTGTTTGGGATCATTGTCATGCTGAAAGGTCCCAGCCAAGTTTCATCTTCAATGCCCTTGCTGATGGAAGGAGGTTTTCCCTCAAAATCTCACGATACATGGCCCTATTCATTCTTTCCTTTACACGGATCAGTCGTCCTGGTCCCTTTGCAGAAAAACAGCCCCAAAGCATGATGTTTCCACCCCCATGCTTCACAGTAGGTATGGTGTTCTTTGGATGCAACTCAACATTCTTTGTCCTCCAAACACGACGAGTTGAGTTTTTACCAAAAAGTTATATTTTGGTTTCATCTGACCATATTACATTCTCCCAATCTTCTTCTGGATCATCCAAATGCTCTCTAGCAAATTTCAGATGGGCCTGGACATGTACTAGCTTAATAGGATTTGAGTCCCTGGCGGCGTAGTGTGTTACTGATGGTAGGCTTTGTTACTTTGGTCCCAGCTCTCTGCAGGTCATTCACTAGGTCCCCACGTGTGGTTCTGGGATTTTTGCTCACCGTTCTTGTGATCATTTTGACCCCACGGGGTGAGATCTTGCGTGGAGCCCCAGATCGATGGAGATTATCAGTGGTCTTGTATGTCTTCCATTTCCTAATAATTGCTCCCATAGTTGATTTCTTCAAACCAAGCTGCTTACCTATTGCAGATTCAGTCTTCCCAGCCTGGTGCAAGTCTACAATTTTGTTTCTGGTGTCCTTTGACAGCTCTTTGGTCTTGGCCATAGTGGAGTTTGGAGTGTGACTGTTTGAGGTTGTGGACAGGTGTCTTTTATACTGATAACAAGTTCAAACAGGTGCCATTAATACGGGTAACGAGTGGAGGACAGAGGAGCCTCTTAAAGAAGAAGTTACAGGTCTGTGAGAGCCAGAAATCTTGCTTGTTTGTAGGTGACCAAATACTTATTTTCCACCATAACTTGCAAATAAATTCATTAAAAATCCTATAATGTGATTTTCTGGATTTTTCCCCTCACTTTGTCTGTCATAGTTGAAGTGTACCTATGATGAAAATTACAGGCCTCCCTCATGTTTTTAAGTGGGAGAACTTGCACAATTGGTGGCTGACTAAATACTTTTTTGCTCCACTGTATAGCGAAATCCCTGCTCCTTGTAAATCCCTGTAAATATGCTATTGGAACTTTACCATGTATATAGTATGCTTACTTAGTTATTGTGTTCTTCATATTTCTTATTTATTGTGTGTTTTACTAGTATTACACTATTATTGATTATTGCAAAAATCCTTCTTTAACCTGTCTCCTCCCCGTTCATCTACACTGATTGAAGTGGATCATAGCTTTCACATGGATGCCCCAGGTCAAGAGCAGGTGTTCCTAATGTTTTTACTCAGTGTATTATGGAAGTAGTTTAGTGCCCAAAACAATTGGTTAAATATGGGTAAAAAATGTAATAATTTCTTACATTTTTTAAATAATCGCTCAGATATAGGACAGACACTTAAAAGTGTATGAATCTATTATTCAATGCGTTTATATGGGTTAATTCATGGCCAAATTCAATGTTTCATGTTTTATATATTCTTTTGATACCTAAATGGGTTCTAAAATTCTAAATAAAATAGCTCAATGATCCTTGGTATGACCATCTTAAAATAGTTCTATGTTAGAAGGGTAGAACATCGCCCCCCAGCTTAGACAATGATTAAAAAAGGTTCCATTCATGGTTCACCCAAACATGTGTAATTAATCTCCCAACTCACTTGAATTCTGCAGAATGGGAGTTTTCTGTTGGACTGAGCCTGTCCTGTTCAGTTTCTCCAGCAGGCAATCCATTCTCAACCACCCCTGCCTCCTCTAAGAAGGGGTCCTGTCCTGGTGGTGCCTCTGCCTCTCTCTCATCTTCATGGCCACCAGGAAGAGCCTGCGGCTGGCCATGCCCTGCAGTGTCATGGTGGCCACCACGCGTGGCAGCAACATCTGGACTGTGGGGGATAAAGCAGTAAAGGTCTGCAGGGGCCGGAGGGGCCTGCAGGAAGCTGGGGCTCGGGGCCAGAGCAGGGTGCAGCAGGAGGGGGGCCCCAGCTTCCGAGTCAGGCGGCTCAATAATCGGATCCCCCCGAAAGGGCTGCTGCCCCGGGGGCTGGGAGTTGGCTTCAGGGCTGCCAGAGGAGGACCTTCTAGGGAGGGAACTCTGATGGGTCTTCTCCCTCTCTTCCCCCTTATCTTCTTCCTCTCTGTCTGGTCGCCACCAGGCCTGCCCCCCGTCCAGAGCTCCATTGAGCCGGTCCATAACATCACGTAGGGGCTGGCCCACACTGTCCATGGAGGTGTCAGTCATCTCCGGCAGCCGCAGGAGACCCTCTGACTCATCCTCCTCCTGGCCTTCCTCATCCCCCATCCCTCTCCTTCTCCTCACTGTCTCGGCCCCTGAGCCCTGCGGCGGCCCCACAGAGGGGCTGCAGGAGTCTCCATCCAGCCCCTCTCCCCCTCTCGCCTGGGTTCCGTCTTCTACTTCCGCTTGCTCGGAGGCCGCTGTGTTCTGTTCACTGCTCACCGTGGAGTTGCTGGAGCCCTTCACGGCATGGCGCTTCTTGGCTGGCTTCCTTCGTCTGGCCATCCTGGTGGAAAGAAAAGCAGTACGTCATAATAGTTAGTTCATGTGTACTTCTCCTAGGTCCATATGAATTCCTAACATTTCACAAGCCAAAAAGCTAGGTGACTTGCTGACCTGTATGAGTGTGCCAATAAATGAGGGCTTCGCTTGACCTGATAACCCCGATGTTTGTTGAGCTAAAATGAAGTTGGAACATGCCATTTGGATTCAATAACTCCAAGCTCTGTGTGTTGAGGCTGAGAAAAAGTGTGGGCAACATAAACCTGATAACCAGTTAGTGGCTAAGCAGCTAACTAGCCTAAATCTCATGTAGTTTTACCCATAGAGACTAATGTTAGGAGTGTGTGCTGTACCTGATAACCTCCAGCTCGTTGCTGGTGCTCTCCGTGTCGTCCACGGTGGTGGTGGTGTCGTGGGGGTGGCGGCTAGCAGTGTGGACGGGGGTGATGTCGGCCGAGGTGTTGTTGTCTGAGTCCTCGTTGAAGGGGTTGTGTCTGGTGGGGCTGCGGGGCGGGGAAGTTCCCCTCACTGGGATGATGGCAGCCCGGAGAATCACAGAGTCTTTGAAGACCGTCTGAGGGTCTGAGGCGCTGGAGCGAGGACAGATAACCGGGTCGGTGAGGTCACCCTCTGCGGCAGGACGGGAGAGGAACACACACAGTAAACAAAATAGCAGAACATTCACACATACAGTATGCTACAGATACTGTACACATTCTGGATCCAAATAATGAGAATGGATACTGGTGGTGCTTTGGCTGGGACAGGGATTAGGGAACGCAACCACACATTTCCCACAGGATGCACAGGACAAAGACAGGCAGGCAGAAAAAAAGACAATCTTTTTGAGTGACAGGCATTGGTGAAACTATGTCAAATGAATGCAGTGACAGTTTATTTTATTTATCCGTTATTTGACCAGGTAAGTTGTGTTCTCATTTGCAGCAATGACCTGGGGAATAGTTACAGGTGAGAGGAGGGGGATGAATGAGCCAATTGTAAACTGGGGATTATTAGGTGACCGTGATAGTTTGAGGGCCAGATTGGGAATTTAGCCAGGACACCGGGGTTAACACCCCTACTCTTACAATAAGTGCCATGGGATCTTTAATGACCTCAGAGAGTCAGGACACCCGTTTAACGTCCCATCCGAAAGACGGCACCCTACACAGGGCAGTGAGATAGAGCCCTGGGGCATTGGGATATTTTTTTAGACCAGAGGAAAGAGTGCCTCCTACTGGCCCTCCAACACCACTTCCAGCAGCATCTGGTCTCCCATCCAGGAACTGACCAGGACCAACCCTGCTTAACTTCAGAAGCAAGCCAGCAGTGGTATGCAGTGCTATAGTACATGCTACAGTTGGTGACAAAAGCTTTGAAGGCAGAGTTGAACGTAGAACAAAGCCATGCAATCCAATGGTTCCAATGAGAAATAGAGGATATACCACATATATGCCGGCAGACACCAAACAGAGTGAGTACCAGCTACATCAGGCATTGCAGTTCTCTAGTATTATTCCACATCAATGCTGCGTAAGCTTCAAGGTCACGTCTTGTAAAATAAACGTTGCGTGGTTAATTGAAACATAATAGACAACATTAACAATTCACCAGTGCATAGAAATGTCTGCTTAGAAAATAACTTACCTGGCAATAAAATCGTATGAAATGTTGGCAATAGTGCCACATTTTCTTGCATAAAGGTGATTCAGTAGTGTCTTAAAAGATAAGTGTAAAAGCACAGCAACAGTGGATTTTAATATGCTTACGAATCCATCTAGCCTACTTCCCAATAAACTAAAGTGCATAAAACAGAAGCCCCTTCATTGACTTCTCTACCATTCTCTACCATTTCCCTCTCAGCATTGATATTGCAATACTCCAATTAAACCACTGACTACACAGAGGACCAGAATGCATTGAGCACACACTGTGGGATGGAGGACATGCATGAAGGGAGGAGAGGGGTAACCATGTCCCACCTTCCCAGTCTGCAGTTGGCTGCAACACAGGGAAGATGTCACCAAAATCATAATCTAAAAAGGAGGGATAAGACTCAACGTTAGAACTGGAAGGCCCGAGACAGAGGTAGAAAATGTGAGACATGAGAGAAATATGATACACTTGATGAGAACAGTTACTGGTATGGATAGGCAGAGAAAACTACAAATGAATGGGGGCTCAACGGTTTATGGAAAGTGACAGGAGATAAAGCATTCACATCTTGGAGTTCATATAGTGTGCCATGTGATCAATGAAGAGCACTTCAATGTGAGTGCTAAGCTACTATTTCTACAATAAAACCCATGAGCCACAAGTGTCTTCCTGATCGATCCAACTTCAGCATCAATACTTCATTACTTGACAAACCAGCCTATGAATTAGACTAGTGACACCACATAAGACAGATGGGGAGAGACGGGGTGGAGAGAAAAGACAGAGGTGGAGAAGGAGAAAATGAAAGATATGGATAGGTGGAGCCCGACCTTCGCTGGACGGGGCGATGGCGCTGTCGTCCCACTCCAGGTTGGTAGAGGTGAGGGAGGTGAAGGAGAGCAGAGAAAGGCTGTCAGAGCTGGGAAGGCGCTCCTCAAAGTCCAGCAGATTCTGGGGCTTGTAGTACTCCGGCATGTAGGGTGCCACATCCAAGTAAGGGACATCCTAACATCCAGAAAACAATTGGGGTTTGAGAGTGTTCTTGATGTTACATCACACATCCCCTTTTGACTGAACTATTTATTAGTTTTACACGCAAACCAAATACTATGTTTAGATTATTTGGTTAAAGCCTGAACCGTTGGAAGTGTATTAATATGAATTATAATGGTTGCAAAGCACTGTCTAATAACTGACCAACTCCAGATCAAAGCGAATGAACTCCAGTCCCGACACCAATGTGAGGAAGAGTGTGAGGTGATCATGGCTGCACACCAATGCATTTCTGGGAAGAGATTCAAAGCAGATGGTTTATGTACAATAAGGGTTATACGCATTAGTCATACAGACACACTTTCATACTCATCATCCTGCTACTATTCTGTTCATAATTTTACTCTTATTAACTATCCTTATGCCTAGTCACTAAACCCTGCCTTTATGTAAACTCAACAACAACAAAAATCACCCTTTTTCAGGAACGTCTTTCAAAGATAATCCAAACAACTTCACAGATCTTCACTGTAAAAGGTTTAAACACCGTTTCCCATGCGTGTTCAATGAACCATAAACAATTAATGAACATACACCTGTGGAACAGTTGTTAAGACATTAACAGCTTACAGACGGTAGGCAATAAAGGTCACAGTTATGAAAACTTAGGACACTAAAGAGGCCTTTCTACTGACTCTGAAAAACACCAAAAGAAAGATGCCCAGGGTCCCTGCTCATCTGTGTGAACGTGCCTTAGGCATGCTGCAATGAGGCATGAGGACTGCAGATGTGGCCAGGGAATTTAATTGCAATATCCGTACTGAGACTCCTAAGACAACGCTACAGGGAGACAGGACGGACAGCTGATTGTCCTCGCAGTGGCAGACCACGTGCAACACATGCACAGGATCGATACATCAGAACATCACACCTGCAGGACAGGTACAGGATGGCAACAACTGCCTGAGTTACACCAGGAACACACAATCCCTCCATCAGTGCTCAGACTGTCCGCAATAGGCTGAGAGAGGCTGGACTGAGGGCTTGTAGGCCTGTTGTAAGGCAGGTCCTCACCAGACATCACCAGCAACAATGTCGCCTATGGGCACAAACCCACCGTCCCTAGACCAGACAGGACTGGCAAAAAGTGCTCTTCACTGACGAGCCGCGCTTTTGTCTCACTAGGGGTGATGGTCTGATTTGCGTTTATCGTTGAAGGATTGAGCGTTACACCGAGGCCTGTACTTTGGAGCGGGATCAATTTGGAGGTGGAGGGTCCGTCATGGTCTGGGGCAGTGTGTCACAGCATCATCGGATTGAGCTTGTTGTTATTTCAGGCAATCTCAATGCTGTGCATTACAGGGAAGACATCCTCCTCCCTCATGTGGTACCCTTCCTGCAGGCTCATCCTGACATGGCCCTCCAGCATGGCAATGCCACCAGCCATACTGCTTGTTCTGTGCGTGATTTCCTGCAAGACAGGAATGCCAGTGTTCTGCCACGGCTAGCGAAGAGCGCAGATCTCAATCTCATTGAGTACATCTGGGACCCGTTGGATCAGAGGGTGAGGGCTAGGGCAATTCCCTGCAGAAATGTCCGGGAACTTGCAGGTGCCTTAGTGGAAGAGCAGGGTAACATCTAACAGCAAGAACTGGCAAGTCCATGAGGAGGAGATGCACTGTAGTACTTAATGCACCTGGTGGCCACACCAGATACTGACTGTTACATTTGATTTTGACACCCCCTTGTTCGGGGACACATTAATCCATTTATGTTAGTCACATGTCTGTGGAACTTGTTCAGCTTATGTCTCTGTTGTTGAATCTTGTTATGTTCATATAAATATTTACACATGTTAAGTTTGCTGAAAATAAAACGCAGTTGACAGTGAGAGGATGTTGCGACAATGAGCTCACACTCTGGCTGAGTGTGAGCTCCGGCAAAGGTCATGAATTTTTTCTCTCTGTACATTCAAGACCAGTTGGAGACCATAAAGGGAGTCCTGCGGTAACTGAAAAGCAGTCTGGAGATCTTCAACAGCCTGAACCAGAGAAGGAGAACATTAATAAATGACGAGCATCTGCATATAGATGCAACTTCGGTTGCATCCCATTTCCCAAATGCTGTCACTTGCCACTGGCATAGCTGCAGCTTTGGTGATGTGCCCTGATCTAAAGCCAGACTGAACTGCTCTCAGTATGTTCCTTTCAATTAATACGTTTTTTAACTGTGTCTTCATCAGGGATTCAAAGACCTTGGCCAGGATATGGAGTTTAGAGATAGGATGATAGTTATTAGCATCTGAGGAATCTTGCTAATATAAGCGGATTTCCAAATGCTGGGTATGGAATTGGTCAAGCGACTCAACTTGACAATGTGAGCCACAGGTTCAGTAATAATACCAGCTGCTATCTTTTAGAGGTAGGAGGGATCCAGGTTGTCTGGACCTGCAAACTTTTTAGTGTCTCTTGCCTGTGGAGCTTTACAGACCTTAGCATAAGAAACGGGCTCAAAATGTAAATGGTTCACAAGGGCATTTAATTTACAGTAACAGAGCTTACATTAGAAGCCTGAGCCCCAACATTATCAAAAACGTACAGCATGCAGTTGAAGTTTACATACACTTAGGTTGGAGTCATTAAAACTCGCTTTCAACCAATCCACAAATTTCTTGTTATCAAACTATAGTTATGGCAAATCACTAAGGACATCTACTTTGTGCACAACACAAGTCATTTTATCAACAATTGTTTACAGACAGATTGTTTCACTTATAATTCACTATATCCCAATTCCAGTGGGTCAGAGGTTTACATACACTAAGTTGACTGTGCCTTTAAACAGCTTGGAAAATTCCAGAAAATTATGTCAAGGCTTTAGAAGCTTCTGATAGGCTAATTGACATCATTTGAGTCAATTGGAGGTGTACCTGTAGATGTATTTCAAGGCCTACTTTCAAACTCAGTGCCCCTTTGCTTGACATCATGGGAAAATCAAAAGAAATCAGCCAAGACCTCAGAAAATAAATTGTAGACCTCAACAAGTCTGGTTCATGCCTTGGGAGCAATTTCCCAACGCCTGAAGGTACCATGTTCATCTGTACAAACAATAGTACACAAGTATAAACACCATGGGACCACGCAGCTGTCATACTGCTCAGGAAGGAGACGTGTTCTGTCTCCAAGAGACGTACTTTGGTGCGAAAAGTGCATATCAATCTCAGAACAACAGCAAAGGACCTTGTGAAGATCCTGGAGGAAATAGGTACAAAAGTGTCTATATCCACAGTAAAACGAGTCCTATATCGACATAACCTGAAAGGCCACTCAGCAAGGAAGAAGCCACTGCTCCAAAACCGCCATAAAAAAGCCAGACTACGGTTTGCAACTGTACATGGGGACAAAGATCTTACCTTTTGGGGAAATGTCCTCCGGTCTGATGAAACAATGTATATGTTATGTTTGATGGGAAAAAGGGGATGCTTGCAAGCCGAAGAACACCATCCCAACAGTGAAGCACGGGGGTAGCAGCATCATATTGTGGGGGTGCTTTGCTGCAGGAGGGACTGGTGCACTTCACAAAATAGACAGCATCATGAGGAGGGGAAATTATATGGATATATTGAAGCATCTCAAGACATCTGTCAGGAAGTTAAAGCTTGGTCGCAAATGGGTCTTCCAAATGGACAATGACCCCAAGCATACTTCCAAAGTTGTGGCAAAATGGCATAAGGACAACCAAGTCAAGGTATTGGAGTGGCCATCACAAAGCCCTGACCTCAATCCTATAGAAAATGTGTGGTCAGAACTGAAGAAGCGTGTGAGAGCAAAGAGACCTTACTAACCTGTCTCAGTTACACCAGCTATGTCAGGAGGAATGGGCAAAAATAGACCCAACCTATTGTGGGAAGCTTGTTGAAGGCTACCCGAAACGTTTGACCCAAGTTAAACAATTTAAAGGCAATGCTACCAAAAACAAATTGAGTGTATGTAATCTTCTGACCCACTGGGAATGTGATGAAAGAAATAAAAGCTTAAATAATTCTCGCTAGTATTATTCTGACATTTCACATTCTTAAAATAAAGTGGTGATCCTAACTGATCTAAGACAGGCAATTTATACAAGGATTAAATGTCAGGAATTGTGAAAAACTGAGTTTAAATGTATTTGGCTAAGGTGTATGTAACTTCAACTGTACATGAAGTGCTTGTTAAAAAAACCTACAATATGGGCTTTATTAGAATCCATCATTAATTGGTCAGGAAGGCCAGAGGAAACATTAGAACCTGACATTGATTTAAAATCCAATTTTATTTGTCACATGCATCTTACAGTGAAATGCTTACTTTCAAGCCCTTAACCAACAACGCAGTTTAAATAGAAATAAAAAGTAACAAATAATTAAAGAGCAGCAGTAAAATAATAATAGCGAGGCTATATATAGGAGGTACCAGTACAGAGTCAATGTGCGGGGGCGCCGGTTAGTCGAGGTAATTGAGTTTAATATGTACATGTAGGTAGAGTTAATAAAGTGACTATGCATAGATAATAACAGAAAGTAGCAGCAGCGTAAAAGGGGGGTGGGGGGGATGCTAATAGTCTGGGTAGCGATTTGATTAGATGTTCAGGAGTCTTATGGCTTGGTGGTAGGATCTGAGGACCATTGCCAAATCTTTTCAGTCTCCTGAGGGGGAATAGGTTTCATTGTCCTCTTCACGACGTGTCTTTGTGTGTTTGGACCATGTTAGTTTGTTGGTGATGTGGATGCCAAGGAACTTGAAGCTGTCAACCTGCTCAACTACAGCCCCGTTGATGAGAATGTGAGTGTGTTCAGTCCTCCTCTTCCTGTAGTCCACAATCATCTCCTTTATCTTGATCAAGGAGTCCTTGTTGTCCTTGCACCACACAGTCAGGTCTCTGACGTCCTCCCTATAGGCTGTCTCATTGTTGATCAAGCCTACCACCGTTGTGTCATCGGCAAACTTAATGGTGTTGGAGTCGTGCCTGGCCGTGCAGTCATGAGTGAACAGGGACTACAGGAGGGGGCTGAGCACGCACACCTGAAGGGCCCCCGTGTTGAGGATCAGCGTGGCAGATGTGTTGTTACCTACCCTTACCACCTGGGGGCGGCATGTCAGGAAGTCCAGGATCCAGTTGCAGTCAGAGGTGTTTAGTCCCAGGGTCCATAGCTTAGTGATCAGCTTTGAGGGCACTATGGTGTTGAACGCTGAGCTGTAGTCAATGATAGCATTCTCACATCGGTGTTCCTTTTGTCCAGGCGGGAAAGGGCAGTGTGGAGTGCAATAGAGATTGTATCATCTGTGGATCTGTTGGGGCAGTATGCAAACTGAGTGGGTCTAGGGTTTCTGGGATAATGGTGTTGATGTGAGCCATGACCAACCTTTCAAAGTACTTCATGGCTACAGATGGGTCGGTGGTCATTTCGGCAGGTTACCTTCGTGATCTTGGGCACAGGGACTATGGTGATCTGCTTGAAACATGTTGGTATTACAGACAGGGAGATGTTGAAAATGTCATTGAAGACACATGCCAGTTGGTCAGTGCATGCTCGCAGTACACGTCCTGGTAATCCGTCTGGCCCGGTGAATGTTGACCTGTTTAAAAAGGTCTTACATCGGCTGCGGAGAGCAGTTTTTCAGTTACCTGAAAACCCTTCCACTGATTCTAAATGTATTCAAAGTGACATGCTTTTCACAGATGGACAGAAATTTCTTATAGAAATAGTCCCAGGCAGTGTCAACATCGGGAATCAGACATGTCAATATTAAATGGTACAGATCATGTCAGAACGCTTGCTCATAAAACTGTCCAAAATATATTTTAAAAATATAACAGGGTTTGGCTTTGGTCATCTTTGTATTTCTAACACAAGCAATTGGACAATGATCATTGACATCATTACAGAATATCCCAGTCGATCCGGAACTGGTACTCCCTGTATTTGCATGTACAGTGCATTCGGAAAGTATTCAGACCCTTTCACCCTTTTCCACATTTTCACATTACAACCATACTCTAAATGAATTTTAAAAAACTCCAACCTACACACAATACCTCATAATTACTGATTTACATAAGTATTAAGAAACTGTGACGGAACATTTTATCTTGTGCTTTTCTAAAAACTAATTTCTGTGTTCATGTAAGTGACCGATTGAACAAATCCTCACTCTCAGTATCTGCAATTCAGCAGAACACCCAGACCCTTGCTTTGAAAACAAAATATCTCAATTTCAAGGTCTCAGCTTCAAGAGAAGAAGTGTTGTGAGGTATTGATCTGTCACATGCATGAACCAGTATTGGTCGGTCAAATGAATGAAGCAAACGTTAATGATGAATTAATTATGAATGAAGAACAAGCTAAAATCATACACCTATAACTTGTTCGCAGAATAAAAGAACTAACGGGACTGCCCCGGTAGAGCTCCTGACAGATGTTCACTATGGTGCATCAAGTTTGCTGGAACCTCTCCAGTTAACTGTTAATCAACAATGATTCATTAAACACTGACGTTGAGTGTCCCATGTGTAGAATTTTCACGACAATTCTTGCTATGAGAGTCGAAATTTAACTCCGGTGCATCCTGTTTCAATTGATAATCCTTGAAATGTTTCTACAACTTCATTGGAGTTCACCTGTGATAAATTCTATCGATTGGACATGATTTGGGAAGGAACACACCCGTCAATATAAGGTCCCACAGTTGACAGTGCGTGCCAGAGCAAAAACCAAGGTAGTAGTGGAGGCAACATGCTGTGGGGATGTTTTTCAGCGGCAAGGACTGGGATACTAGTCAGCATCGAGGCAAAGATGAACGGAGCAAAGTACAGAGAGATCCATGATGAAAACCTGCTCTAGAGCGCTCAGAACCTCAGACGGGGGCAAAGGTTTACCTTCCAAAAGGACAACAACCCTAAGCACACAACCAAGAAAACACGAGTTGCTTCAGGACAAGTCTCGGAATGTCCTTGAGTGACCCAGCCAGAGCCCGGACTTGAACCTGATCTAACATCTCTGGAGAGCCCTGAACATAACTGTGCAGTAATGCTCCCCATCCAAACTGACAGTGCTTGAGAGGATCTACAGAGAATGAGAGAATCTCCCCAAATACAGGTGTGCCAAGCTTGTAGCGTACCCATACCCAAGAAGAATCAAGGCTGTAATCGCTGCCAAAGGTGCTTCAACAAAGTACTGAGTAAAGGGTCTGAATACTTATCTAAATGTGTGTGTGTGTGGGGGGGGGGGGGTTGTGTAGATTGGAGAAAAAAACTAATCAATTTTAGAATAAGGCTGGTAACATCAAGGGGTCTGAATTCTGCACTCACTATGTATGCAGGTGTGTACAGTGGGGCAAAAAAGTATTTAGTCAGCCACCAATTGTGCAAGTTCTCCCACTTAAAAAGATGACGCTGGTAATTTTGATCATAGGTACACTTCAACTATGACAGACAAAATGAGGGGGGAAAAAAAATCCAGAAAATCCCATTGTAGGATATTTAATGAATTTATTTGCAAATTATGGTGGAAAATAAGTATTTGGTCACCTACAAACAAGCAAGATTCCTGGCTCTCACAGACCTGTAACTTTTTCTTTAACCTGTTATGGCTGCATCACTTTGTTCTCAATTTCCACCTGAAGACATACCCTAATCTAACTGCCTGTAGCTCAGCCCCAGAGGCAAGGATATGCATATTCTTGGTATCATTTGAATGGAAACATTCTGAAGTTTGTGGAAATGTTATTTGAATGTAGGAGAATATAACACAGTAGATCTGGTGGAAGAAAAGAGAAAGAAAGAGCATACGTTTACTGTTTTTTATTGTTGTAGTATCATCTTTCACATGTACTAGAATAGCCACACAGTCAGATAGGATGCTGGAGATCATTTTGATGGTGTGCAAAGTTTCAGACTGATAACTTCAGGAATGGGTGAGCTACATGACATTTAGCATGAAGTCACCCAGGTGTCCCACACAAGTTGCCCAAATGTACCCAAGTGGCCGAATTGGTGAAATGACCTATAACTACATACAACATATCAAATAACTAAATGCAACATATCAAAAAGCAATTCTAACACACACAAATAAAAAAATTAAAAAATGAGAAAAAAAAAGGAAAAAAAACTGTACACCCTTTGGAAGTCCTCGACACAATATTTTGCTGCCTGTGCCATGTCCCACAGCAGTTTCTTTCTGATGTAAAGTAGAGGCAAACTGAACAAGTGGTGCAGTTCATGCGACACAGAACACAACGACGCCTCCATGCTGTGCCCTTTTGGCCAAGAGGCACAGTCATGCCTGCAGTAATGAACTGTGGCATATGAACACCACTGGGGACAGAGGTAGTGCGGGCAGCATGGCACCGGAGGCTCCCAGTCGGAGTCGCTATCACTGTGAAAGAAAACATGTAAAAAATATTTTTATTGTATGGACCTTTTATCATCACATAAAATAAACATATATGTATTGTATAGAACAGAGGGAACAGTCACTAAGGTGAAGTGCTGTTCCATTCAACTCCGGCCATTGTTGTGGGCCTGCCCTCCCCTGAACAGCACCCAATGGCTATTTCATATGGAAATGAAGAGGAGTGGCAGGCGCAGTGGCCATGTGTGTGTTTGCTGTTCTACTCCATTCCATTTGAATAAAAAAATGGAAAATATAATCTGACATGGAATACACACCCAAACAAACCAACACACACACACAAACCACACATTTCATTACAAATTAAAATAAAATTATTTTTTTTGCAAAAAAATTATATAAACACACAAACACACACACATATATACATATATTTCATAAAACGGCATTAGCACTTACCCGTCCAGAAGTACGTCCTGTCCTTGCAGAAACAGCTCCTCAGTTCCTGTTTGAATTATAACACTCAAAGATTCCTCAAACAAAAAAATCTGTCTCACTTTCACTTTAGACTTTGCTTTTCCTGATTTATTCACCATGATATCTTCAACGAAATCATTGAAAATACAACTTTCCGGAATACAGCTGTGCGTAACAAGTCTCACAGCAACTCCTCTGATCATCAAGGCGAGAATGGAGTTCGTTACGCATGCCATATTAAACAAGGAATGGTGCTCCAACCCAAAACCATTACATACTGGCATTTACCTCAGCTCATTGGCTATCTACCCAGCTAGATTTCAAGAAGATCAGTGGTCATTGGGCAGAAATACAGTCCATCAACGAAGCTTCGCTAAAATGATTGGTGAGCAAGGTAGTCATTGCTCGTTGTTTTCAAATCAGTTCACTTCGGTCAATACTCACTGCAAAAAAAACAATAACGTTTGGCTATGTTGCAAACATCCAGAGGAATGCACTGAAACCAACCATGACTAGATAAACAATGTTTTACCGTGTGTAATTACATCGAATGCTCCGTAAAAAAAATTAATAGATGGAATTCACAGCACAAACAGGTTACAAAATGTTTTGATTTAAGCTATAAAAATGATTTTATCAAAGAAAACGGCACTTCATTTGATCACTGGGACCCCCAGGAAGAGAAATAAGAGCAAGATTTCAGAATGTAAGTCAATTTTACCTTCAGATGTGAATGTGTAAAAACTGTCATGGTGGAAAATGTTTGGTGTTGATTGCTCTTCTCAAACAAAAGCATGGTATTTGTTTTCTGTAATAGCCATTTTAAATTGGAAAACATAGTTTGATTACCAAGATTCTAATCTTTTGAAGGGTGTAAGACACTTGCATTTTCAAGAATGTTTAATGTTACGACGTTGTATTTTTAGTTGTCACTCTGAAATTTCCCCTGATGTTGATCCCTGTACAGGGATCACAGCCATAACAGGTTTTAAGAGGCTCCTCTGTCCTCCACTCGTTACCTGTATTAATGGCACCTGTTTGAACTTGTTATCAGTATAAAAGACACCTGTCCACAACCGCAAACAGTCACACTCCAAACTCCACTATGGCCAAGACCAAAGAGCTGTCAAAGGACACCAGAAACAAAATTGTAGACCTGCATCAGGCTGGGAAGAGTGAATCTGCAATAGGTAAGCAGCTTGGTTTGAAGAAATCAACTGTGGGAGCAATTATTAGGAAATGGAAGACATACAAGACCACTGATAATCTCCCTCGATCTGGGGCTCCATGCAAGATCTCACCCCGTGGAGTCAAAATGATCACAAGAACGGTGAGCAAAAATCCCAGAACCACACGGGGGGACCTAGTGAATGACCTGCAGAGAGCTGGGACCAAAGTAACAAAGCCTACCATCAGTAACACACTACGCCGCCAGGGACTCAAATCCTGCAGTGCCAGACGTGTCCCCCTGCTTAAGCCAGTACATGTCCAGGCCCATCTGAAATTTGATAGAGAGCATTTGGATGATCCAGAAGAAGATTGGGAGAATGTCATATGGTCAGATGAAACCAAAATATAACTTTTTGGTAAAAACTCAACTCGTCGTGTTTGGAGGACAAAGAATGCTGAGTTGCATCCAAAGAACACCATACCTACTGTGAAGCATTGGGGTGGAAACATCATGCTTTGGGGCTGTTTTTCTGCAAAGGGACCAGGACGACTGATCCGTGTAAAGGAAAGAATGAATGGGGCCATGTAACGTGAGATTTTGAATGAAAACCTCCTTCCATCAGCAAGGGCATTGAAGATGAAACGTGGCTGGGTCTTTCAGCGTGACAATGATCCCAAACACACCGCCCGAGCAACGAAGGAGTGGCTTCGTAAGAAGCATTTCAAGGTCCTGGAGTGGCCCAGCCAGTCTCCAGATCTCAACCCCATAGAAAATCTGTGGAGGGAGTTGAAAGTCCATGTTGCCCAGCAACAGCCCCAAAACATCACTGCTCTAGAGGAGATCTGCATGGAGGAATGGGTCAAAATACCAGCAACAGTGTGTGAAAACCTTGTGAAGACTTACAGAAAACATTTGACCTCTGTCATTGCCAACAAAGGGTATATAACAAAGTATTGAGATAAACTTTTGTTCTTGACCAAATACTTATTTTCCACCATAATTTGCAAAGAAATGTATTAAAAAATCCTACAATGTGATTTTCTGGATTTTTTTTTCTTCTCATTTTGTCTGTCATAGTTGAAGTGTACCTATGATGAAAATTACAGGCCTTTCGTCATTTTAAGTGGGATAACATTCACAATTGGTGGCTGACTAAATACTTTTTTGCCCCACTGTATGTGTGTGTGTGTGTGTGTGTGTGTATGTATATATTAAATATTGTATTTTCTTATTAATTGTGTTACTATTTTTATTATCTTTTGATTCTGCATAGTTGGGACAGGCTCGTAGGCAAGCATTTATAGTAAAGTCTACACCCGTTGTATTCGGTGCATGTGACAAAATTATATTTGATTTTAGTCTAAATGTATAATTTAGGGCTCTTTGGGTCAGAACACTCACTTGAAGTAATACTTCTGCAGCAATCCTTGGTTCTCTTGGAAGAGACGGAGATAGCTTTCTAAGGAGCTCTCACTCAGTGCTAGGTATAGCCAGGCACGACCTGCATAGAAAATAAATATGAACAAGGGACAAACATGGGCATATGTAGGTCATATTTACTAGTACCATGTATTATTTATTTCCTGCCTGAACTTGCAAATAAGTAGGCCTGCAAAGAAGCTTCTGTAAAAAGAGAAACATATGTGCAAACACCAATGGTAATTACTGTAATCCTGACCTCAAATAACAACATCATCATGCTACCTTTCTGGCATGTGGCACAAGAGGAACTTACAACTGGCAAACCACTGGCTAACATATGTTAACATGTTTTATCGCAGTAAATGTATGTGTTTGAATTGATTGACAGAAATGGCATGTATGTATTAGGGTTAACTGCTGTGAAACATTTGCTTCTCAAGTTGCCCACAAGACTGACCATGAATGTGGATGTGTGCGTAAGAAAGCAGTAAAAATGGTGTTCTTACTTCGCCCAAGGTTGGTTGCTATGTGCTGGAGCTCGTCTACCTGCCGGACCACTTCCCTGCGGGTGAAGTGTAGAACCAGTACCCAGTAACCTGAGGAGATATCCTGCAGCCTGCAATGCACAGACTATGAGAATTGAACTGAGTTAGGATGTATTAAAGTACTGAACAGATTTGGCTCTCAGTCTTTATACCCATAGAGTAGAGCATGGTCAAGGTGCTCGCACAGTCGCTGTAGGACCCGGTCGTGATTCCGGATGGCTGGAGTTTCATCCTCACAGGCAGCAAAGTAACTCTGCAACTGCAGTCAGAGCACAAAACATATGGAGCTGACAAGAGTACTAGGCCCACAGCCAAACTAGAAATATAGGGATATCTTCTTCATGAGATGTTGAGAGGAGTCCCTCAGTGACAGATATCTGCAAGCATGGAGCCTGAAATTGGATAATTGCTACTGTACATCTGATCCACTAAATGGTATTACTATGACTGACTTAAAAGCATTAATCAGACTTTTGTTCATAACCCCAGAAAAGACTAGTTTAACAGGATTGACAGAATATAAAGGAATGTGGGATCTTAAATTCCAGTCACCTGATGACGATCATGTGACTGGGAACAGGAACAAACTGAATATAAACTGGAGAGGACTTGAAAATCATACCAGGCAAGGTCTATTAAAGCACTGTCAGTCTGGCACAGTGCAAATACTTTGGAAGGATGGGACTGAACGTTAACTGTACAGGTGTATGCAAAGGATGAACATCAACAAACATTCAACCAGGGTTTAGCTTAATTGATTAAGTAACCCAGAAGTCAAATTGAATGTGGTCACAGTATGCGTAACTATGCCTATATTAAGCAAGCATATTGAAATGTGTTTGGAAAATAAGCAACAAAAGTTAATTTGGCCTTCAAAATAGACCTAGCTAACCGAGGGTTGTTGAATTGGCCGTGACTCTGAATTTTAGAAGTAAGAAAGTGTTTGTTTACATGACAGCATGAGCGAATACAACACAGTGTCAGCTAAGTTAGCAAGACAAAACACCCATGACATTACATACGTAATCCATGTGTTTAACGTTAGCTAAACAATATTCAAAGACCTCACAGATAGTCAGCAACTGTTTTCTACGATGAGTCAGGCCCACCTATCATGGCAAGCAGGGTAATACTGGTGTTTACCGTCTTCAAATAAGTTAGCTGATCTTACTAACATGACTTTGAGCTAACGCTATGTGTATAGACTTGGTATCAGTCTTACCTTCTTGACAGACGAAGAAATGTTTTCCAATATTCGGTCCTTGACTTTGAGTTGATCCATCACTGACTGGTCTCCTTGGCTGCCTGCAGCTGTCAGCTGATTTCCAGGGGTCTCAATGTGGTCTGCTGTCGATGTTCTCAAAGCTAGCCAGCCATATATTTTCAACACTGATAATTGGCTAGCGACGCGAACAACATATCAAACAAAGAGCTGGCTAGGTAATGTAACAACTAGCATAAGACAACATGGCCATGGCTAATAACGTTGACTGGCAACGTCGTCCTCCCTCCTACTAAGGTTCGAATGGCTAACGTCGTTAGTCAACCGAACTGGCCAGCACGTTAGTTGGCGTCAGTGCTAGTAGGGAGTCAATTTCCTGCTGTCGTAGCCGGTAACTTTTACTTTTTGTAGTTAGCTAGCACTCAACTTGTTTAAACTTATGTTGTAGTTCAACTTTATGTAAAATGTAGAAACCATTACCAAGTTTTAACAAGTTCGATGTTTAGTCCGGAGGAATATATTCAAGACAATGCTAACCCAGTTTCTAAAGCCAGAGGTGCAACATAGCGAGGCTTCCGGGAATGCTTGCGAAACAGCAATCAGAACAGACCGGGGTTTCGGATTTAACAATTCAATTACAGAAGTGAAAGGGTATTCTATAGTTAATTTTCTAGAAATTCCAATACACAACCTAGATTCGAGCCCAGGTCTAAATTGAACATGTTATTACTCCAACCTCGTGAAATTGACACGTTTTCCTTTGTCAAAAATTACTTTATCGAAGGAGTGCCTTTAAATCGACGTCCAGTACGTACGCATTCCGGCGCGAGATCATCATTAGAACGGAAGAAGTGTTTCTGCGCTTGAGTTTAGCCAGCCAACGTCGCCATGACATGGCCTCGAAGCGTGATCGGGTATCTCCATTTGGGAAGCAATTTCTGCCCATCTACGGTTAAATTTAGCAGCTAGCCATCTGAAGTTATAGAATTGACTGATAAGTCACCAAATGCCTGTCAACGAGCTCGTAACCCACTAACATCACCTCCAACAAAAGTGGGTAACAGATTTTTTTTTTGCTGTAGTTTGTCTTTAAAAAAAACTAACTACATGTTCTCTACCCTATCCAGCCCAATGATTTATATATACACACAATTGATCCAGCTGTGGGTTACTAAATTAGATTAAGGATAGTAATAAGACTTCAGAGTGGAATGTCAACATTTTATTGTAGTTTAAGGATTTGTGTAACGTTTGTTGCAAACATGTTAGTGTTTCTATTGGCGAGCCTATTTGATCAGACAAAACAAATATTCAGTGCATGTACTGCATCAAGATTATTTTATCCTCATACAAGGGGGTGGGAAAAACATACATTCATGGGATTTTTCCAAACAAGTGTTCCATCTTATTGAGATCGTGAAGCAACCATATCCAATTGCTGACTGAATTCAGAGATGTGTAAAATAATCACTCAAATTATCTGTGCACAAGTGTATTATTTTCAGAATTACAAAAAATCTCAGCCACAGCTGAATTAGTTTGCCTGCAAAACCCTCATTAAATTCCCCCACAACCAATAGAGAAGAAACATGTTCAATTCTCACCAACTCTTCTTGCAGACTCTGCCAGATGATTTAAGCAACCAAGAACCTTCACCCCAATAAGGCAAATTCTTAATCTACCACCCCTCCCTCCTATTTTAATAAGCTTTTCTCGAAACGTTTCATCTCCCTAGTCTGATTTTTCCTTTTCTTTCATGTGAAGGAAGACTATGCTGAAGACAAAGAGTCCTCCCATCATGGAGAAGACACTGGCGTAGTAAGGGAACGCTGAGGGGATGAAGCGCTCATACTGCGTGTGCTGCAGAGGACGCACTGACACCTATGGGAGAGGACATGTATACATTAGCAATTGAGTACTATACTTTGTTTGCTTATAGTGTGACACGTACAATGAATTAGCTGGTGTAGCCCTTGATATACTCAAGAGCCTTCCATTTCAAAACATGACAGTTCCCTCACCTGAGTAGAGGAGTACAGGTGTGTGTAGCCTAGCCTGTTGTAGTCCACCTTGAACTGGAACACTCCATACACGTCAGGCAACTTGAACTGGACGCTGTATTTATCTCCTATTCAGGTAAATATAATTATTTGATTGACATCAAACTGTTCAATCAATTTCCACAATGTAAATAATCATGAAAATAAAGAGTAAAATCTGAAATGTTCATACCATTTTTCTTGAGGTAGGTCCTGACGAAGGGGTCGATTCTCACAAACTCCAGCTGGATGTCTTCCCCATCAAAGGGAATCCAGCTGCCCTCGGACAGCATCTCAATTACAACGCTGTACTCCTGTGTCGGAGGAAAAGGACAGAAACAATATAATGGCCACAGTTCATGGAGTAAAAAAACAAAAATATTCATGCCTTTTTTTACATTTACATTTAAGTCATTTAGCAGACGCTCTCATTTACATTTACATTTAAGTCATTTAGCAGACGCTCTTATCTTTTTCATTCACATTAGCTAAATTGGCATATTTTCACATTTTAATGTTTTGTTAAATAAGAAAAGTAACTAAATACTGTCATAATGGACAGTAAAAATGTCTTACCACAAGATGTTGAATGATTAAATAGTGACTCACCACAAGGTCTGTGATGGTGTAAGCCGCAGGAGGGGTGCTCTCCCCCACAGGATGATGTGTAACGGCTCCCACCCGGAGTACACCGGCTTCCTTGAACACCCAACGGGACAGAGCCTCGGCTAATTCCATGTTCCCAGTCTGAGCGTACCTACAAGAGATCCAAGACTGGAATTAAAACACAGTTGTTCAATTTCTTAAAATATAAAAGGTGATTATTGAACAATGAAAATCAGGATAAAAGTATGGCAGCCAACTACAGAGCAGAAGATGAAAAGCATTATGAGAGAGGGTTACCTCTGGGAGCCAGGTGTGGCCTTCTGAACAGCGGCGTTGAAGAAGGCATCGCTGAAAAAGTGCAGTGAGCCACTGAATACCACTCGGGCATTATTCCTGGCCTGGAGCCCAGCGATCAAAAGAGTGTTCTTTCCAACAGCATGGGGGTACTGTCCAGAAAGGAGAGCGTAGTGTCAACCAAAATATAAAGTTTCAGTTATAAAACACCTTATACACATAAGTTAGTCAAATTTCAAAGGAGAATGTTTGATAAGGAAGGAAACAGTGCTGGTATTACCTGAGAGATGGGTCGGTCAGGGAAGTAGGAGTAGGAGGTGGAGGAGCCAGTCAGAATGTCCAGGACTAGGGGGTTATCTGGGTCTGCCACCATGCTGGAAGAAGGGGAGAGGACAACAAAAATCCTTTACCATAGAAAAATATGTCCATAGGGGTATGTATAACATAATACCAGTGTAGTAACTCCCTTGTTTAGAACTGACAATACTTGTTCTCAACTGTAATGGTAGACTCACCCAACACCCTTGAAGAGGATGGGTTTGTCACTGGGGTTCCCGACAATAGTGGGAGCCTTCAGAAGATTGTCTGGATCAGCAACAATCAGGGTATGCTAGGGGAAGGAATAGGGGGGGAAGTTTACCTCTTATGATTCACTTCATTCGCCTACCTCAAGTGCTCTGCAATTTTAATGGTCACTCAATACCCATTTCACACCTTTTCTTGAGACTTAACTTGGGAATTCTACATTAGACAGAAGTGCATTGACACATGCCCCTGTAAGAAATTGCAAAACCTAATGCTAAAAGGGTTACATTAGAATGTTCTTTCTTCTGCTTACCTCACCAGGGTCTGACACATCGTAATGGTGATGATCAATGACAGCAGTCTTCTCCTCATCAAACTCAATTCCACATTCACTGCCTATCTCTCTCAGAGGGTCACCTAGGACAAAGGAGATTACAGGAGAATGACATTAGTTACTGTGAAACATTCTGACCAAACCGACTCAGTGCGCGCATGTTTTGTCTATCCCCATCAGATGTGCTCATGACACGCAGGTTTAAATACCAAACCAACTGAATGAACTATATTCATTATTGGACAGGTCAAAACACACATGAAACATTCATGGATATTTAGCAAGCTTGCTGTTGCTAGCTAATTTGTCCTGGGAGATAAACATTGGATTGTTATTTTACTTGAAATGCACATGGTCCTTTTTTTCTTTGTAAAATTTTGACCCATTTTGAGTCACAAAATCATGTGTTCTCTACTCTGAAAATTAATCCATAGATAAAAGGGGAACCCTAGTTAGTTTTAAAGTTTTATTTAATTAATCTTCCCTCCATTCTTATTCTTCTGTGGATTCTATATTGAAGTTGGCAACCAACTTTAAGGTGCATTACCACCACCAACTGGACTGGCGTGTGGAACTTGTTCATCTTTCAATCAACCACGTGGGTTAGTATGCTCCTAAAAAACAATGAGTAGATGGGAGAGGCAGGACTTGCAGCGGGTCAAGTGTCTAAAATGGAACCAAGTTTGTTGATGTTTGGATGAAATTATTAAATAACCTGTGTACATTTATTTTGCAACATCTTGGTTAGTTTGGTCAGCATGTACATGTTGTAGAAACAACATGTGTTTTTTACACAAGTAAGAATAATATAATTTTTCCACTTACCAATATCAGAGCTTGCTGCAACCAGGACATTGCCTCCACCATCGATGAAGGAAGTGATTGTCTCAACACTGATGTTGCCACCAAAGTCTTTAAAAGGATAAAAGTTGCATTAAATATTTAGTACTCTGTTGTAAAAAAAAAAAAAAATGATTTGATGCAAGATAAGAAATGTCAAAAATTAGAACTGCAATGTTAGGTAACTAACCTTCCACGGATGGGGAGAAGATGATGAGGTGGTCATAGAGAAATTGCCCATATTTGATCAGGGAAAGAGAAGGATCATCTGCAGTCTTGAATGAAAGGTCAAAGCCACGATCTGCAAAAAGGGACACAGAACTACATCAGCCTGGTGGAAATTGATATGGAAATAAGTCCGCAAAGTTACTTTGTTTTAAACCATTTTTATGCCCAGGGTTGGTTAACACAGCATTTCTAGTGCATAAAAACAACACACACTTATGCATCATTTTGGGATAAACATCATGTAACAGTACATGCGCAGTAGGGACTGAAAGAATGTGCATGAAGTAGTAGTGCAATCACAGTGCAAAAGCTAAAATTCTCAGGTGCCCCGACACGTAGTTGTGCAAGTAGACAGATACGACCTTTCTTTGCCTTTAACATCGACAATGATAGCTAGCTAGTTACTTTTTTTGTTACCCAAATCAATGCCACATGACCCAGGAGTGACACCTATTCCTATCCTATGCAACGTTGCGTTGGCAACCTAGCTAGCAAAGATTAGCTAACGTTAGTGGAGTTACGAGCGCTAACTAAGATAACGTTAGCTTACTAACGGAACGAAAACAAATTAATGAAAACAAATCTTCGTTATTGATAAAAAGAAACGTATAATTGTAGCTAGCTAGCTGAGAAAAGAACATGTATTCCTTCCACCTGCCAGACTGCGGAAGAAGATTGCATGGGTATCTCTGATGTTGAGGTTGTCCAACAAAACGAGCGTCTTTCCGTCAGCCAATACCATGTGCATCATGGACGATATCATCAAGAATAAAATAAAATTGTTTCCCAACAATCTGGATTTTGTTTGAGCCATGCTTACAGTGCGTTTTTTTAACAACAAAGTAGAACTGCACCAATTCATTTGCTTGTCTGAGGTCCACTTCGCCATTTTGGAGAAGAAGTCGACGTCAGCGTTCTTCTTCTTCTTCTTTTTAAAATGTGTACTGGCTGATCGCAACCAACTGAAAGGCGCATACACTGCCATCTACTACACTGGAGTGTATGAGGCCCTATTAATCTTTTTGTTGTATCTCGCCCTGTGTTTCTGCCTACTGTTTTTGAGCGTGAATTCGGTCCACTTTGTGACACAAAAGGGAGGGAAAAAATTTCCCTACCATCTATAACCCTACACCCATTAAACCTATCCTATCTGATCCGATACTATCGCTCAACACACCTTGTAACTCCTCTGCAGTAAAATCTCATACACCCAAGTACTTCTCTGCAGCTGCCACCACATCTATTTTCTGTGATTTACGTTTCCATTTCTGCAGTACAGCTGATATCCATGGCTATGAATGTTAAGGAGCCAACCTCACTGAAACACATTTCATTTCTATCACTCTCTATTGGCCTGAGCCTACTCACAGAGAGCTTCTCATGATCCCTTACACTGGACCCCTTTTCCTCTGCTACTCTCTTCACTGCCTCAGCATACAACACCTTCTGAACTACTCTGATCCTGGCAACCTCAACTACCTTTCTCTCACCAGACACTTCTGATCTCCAGGACCATGGGCACCCTTACAGTTAACACACACAGCTTTTCCCACCAATACTACACATTCCTTTGTCTCATGCCCTACTGCACACTTCTCACATCTAAGAATCTCCCTCCTACACACGGTTGCAACATTACAATAAGCTTGGCACCTAAAGAACCATAATGGCTTCAGAATAAAAACTCTCACTCAATTATGTTGACCTGATTGCTCCTGATCTCTTCCACCACAAGATGGTTCTTGTGCTACTCAATCTCAGGAAAGCGTGCAACATATTGTTGGCCCCATTTTTCGTGAGCTGAAATAAAAGATCCCAGAAATGTTCAAAATGTTCAAAATAAGCTCAAATTTGTTAACATCCCTGTTGGTGAGCATTTCTCCTTTGCCAAGATAATCCAACAACCTGACAGTTGTGATATATCAAGAATCTAATTAAACAGCATGATCATTACACATGTGCACCTTGTGCTGGGGACAGAAAAAGCCTCTCTAAAATAAGCCATTTTGTCACACAACACAATGCCACAGATGTCTCAAGTTTTGAGGGAGCGTGCAATTGGCATACTGACTGCAACGTTGCTTTAGAGAATTTCTCAGTATATCGAACCAGCCTCACAACCACAGACCACGTGTAACCACGCCTACCAAGGACCTCCACATCTGGTTTCTTCACCTGCGGGATTGTCTGAGACCAGCCACCTGGACAGCTGATAAAACTGTGGGTTTGCATAACCAAAGAATCTCTACACAAACTGTCAGAAACAATCTCAGGGAAGCTCATCTGCGTGCTCCTCGTCCTCACCAGGATCTTGACCTGACTGCAGTTTGTCGTCGTAACCGACTTCAGTGCGAAAATGCTCAACTTCGATGGCCACTGGCACGTTGGAAAACTGTGCTCTTCACAGATGAATCCCGGTTTCAACTGTACCGGGCAGATGGCAGACAGTGTATGGCGTCCTGTGAGCGAGCGTTTTGTTGATGTCAACATTGTGAACAGAGTGCCCCATGGTAGCAGTGGGGTTATGGTATGGGCAGGCATAAGCTACTAGCAATGAACACAATTGCATTTTATCATAGCAATTTTGATGCACAGATATACCGTGGCGAGATCCTGAGGCCCATTGTTGTGCCATTCATCTACCACTATCACCTCATGTTTCAGCATGAAATTGTCCAAGTTCTTCCATGGCCTGCATACCAGACATGTCACCCATGGAGCATGTTTGGGATACTCTGGATCAACGTGTATGACAGTGTGCTCCAGTTCCCGCCAATATCCATTAACTTTGTATAGCCATTGAAGAGGGGTGGGGCTAAATTCCACAGGCCACAATCAACAGCCTGATCAACTCTATGTGAAGGAGATGTGGTCAAATGGTGGTCACACTAGATACTGACTGGTTTTCTGATCCACACCCCTACTTAAAAAAAGAAGGTATCTGTGACCAACTGATGCATATCTGTATTCCCAGTCACATGAAATCGAAAGATTAGGGGATCATGTATTTCAATGGACTAATTTCCTTATATGAATTGTAACTCAGTAAAATATTTGAAAATGTTGCAAATCCAGTTTATATTTTTGTTCAGTGTATATTTTGGAATGGCTGATGTTAATTTCGGGAGGCTGCCATCAGCGAAAAGGGAACAAAACACATTTTCACAACCCGCCATACAATATCTAAGTGGCGCAACGGTCTAAGGCACTGCTTCTCAGTGCTAGAGGCATCACTACAGACCCTGGTTAGAGCCTAGGCTGTATCACAACTGGCTGTGATCGGGAGTCCCATAGGGTGGTGCACAATTGGTTAGGGGAGGGTTTGGCCAGGGTAGGCCATCATTATAAAATAAAACGTGTTCTTCAAATCAAATCAAATGTATTTATATAGCCCTTCGTACATCAACTGATATCTCAAAGTGCTGTACAGAAACCCAGCCAAAAACCCCAAACAGCAAGCAATGCAGGTGTAGAAGCACGGTGGCTCGGATAAAATCCCTAGAAAGGCCAAAACCTAGGAAGAAACCTAGAGAGGAACCAGGCAATGTGGGGTGGCCAGTCCTCTTCTGGCTGTGCCGGGTGGAGATTATAACAGAACATGGCCAAGATGTTCAAATGTTCATAAATGACCAGCATGGTCGAATAATAATAAGGCAGAACAGTTGAAACTGGAGCAGCAGCACAGTCAGGTGGACTGGGGACAGCAAGGAGTCATCATGACAGGTAGTCCTGGGGCATGGTCCTCGGGCTCAGGTCCTCCGAGAGAGAGAAAGAAAGAGAGAATTAGAGAGAGCATATGTGGGGTGGCCAGTCATCTTCTGGCTGTGCCAGGTGGAGATAATAACAGAACATTGGCAAGATGTTCAAATGTTCATAAATGACCAGCATGGTCGAATAATAATAAGGCAGAACAGTTGAAACTGGAGCAGCAGCACAGACAGGTGGACTGGGGACAGCAAGTAGTCATCATGTCAGGTAGTCCTGGGGCATGGTCCTAGGGCTCAGATCCTCCGAGAGGGAGAAAGAAAGAGAGAAGGAGAGAATTAGAGAACGCACACTTAGATTCACACAGGACACCGAATAGGACAGGAGAAGTACTCCAGATATAACAAACTGACCCTAGCCCCCCGACACATAAACTACTGCATCATAAATACTGGAGGCTGAGACAGGAGGGGTCAGGTGACACTGTGGCCCCATCCGAGGACACCCCCGGACAGGGCCAAACAGGAAGGATATAACCCCACCCACTTTGCCAAAGCACAGCCCCCACACCACTAGAGGGATATCTTCAACCACCAACTTACCATCCTGGGACTAGGCTGAGTATAGCCCACAAAGATATCTGCCATGGCACAACCCAAGGGGGGGGCGCCAACCCAGACAGGATGACCACATCAGTGAATCAACCCACTCAGGTGATGCACCCCTTCCAGGGACGGCATGAGAGAGCCCCAGTAAGCCAATGACTCAGCCCCATAAAGTACTGCATCATAACCTCGTTAGAGGCAGAGAATCCCAGTGGAAAGAGGGGAACCGGCCAGGCAGAGACAGCAAGGGCAGTTCGTTGCTCCAGAGCCTTTCCGTTCACCTTCCCACTCCTGGGCCAGACGACACTCAATCATATGACCCACTGAAGTAATGAGTCTTCAGTAAAGACTTAAAGGTTGAGACCGAGTTTGGGTCTCTGACATGGGTAGGCAGACCGTTCCATAAAAATGGAGCTCTATAGGAGAAAGCCCTGCCTCCAGCTGTTTGCTTAGAAATTCTAGGGACAATTAGGAGGCCTGCGTCTTGTGACCGTAGCGTACGTGTAGGTATGTACGGCAGGACCAAATCAGAGAGATAGGTAGGAGCAAGCCCATGTAATGCTTTGTAGGTTAGCAGTAAAACCTTTATATCAGCCCTTGCTTTGACAGGAAGCCAGTGTAGAGAGGCTAGCACTGGAGTAATATGATCAAATTTTTTGGTTCTAGTCAGAATTCTAGCAGCCGTATTTAGCACTAACTGAAGTTTATTTAGTGCTTTATCCGGGTAGCCGGAAAGTAGGGCATTGCAGTAGTCTAACCTAGAAGTAACAAAAGCATGGATTAATTTTTCTGCATCATTTTTGGACAGAAAGTTTCTGATTTTTGCAATGTTACATAGATGGAAAAAAGCTGTCCTTGAAATGGTATTGATATGTTCTTCAAACGAGAGATCAGGGTCTAGAGTAACGCCGAGGTCCTTCACAGTTTTATTTGAGACGACTGTACAACCATTAAGATTAATTGTCAGATTCAACAGATTCAACCGTTTATTATGTTCAACATAGGAGGGCCAATCACAGAAAGCAGCTCTTTCAGTAGTTTAGTTGGAATAGGGTCCAGTATGCAGCTTGAAGGTTTAGAGGCCATGATTATTTTCATAATTGTGTCAAGAGATATAGTACTAAAACACTTGAGCGTCTCTCTTGATCCTAGGTCCTGGCAGAGTTGTGCAGACTCAGGACAACTGAGCTTTGAAGGAATACGCAGATTTAAAGAGGAGTCCGTAATTTGCTTTCTAATAATCATAATCTTTTCCTCAAAGAAGTTTGTGAATTTATCACTGCTAAAGTGAAAGTCATCCTCTCTTGGGGAATGCTGCTTTTTAGTTAGCTTTGCGACAGTATCAAAAAGGAATTTCGGATTGTTCTTATTTTCCTCAAGTAAGTTAGAAAAATAGGATGATCGAGCAGCAGTAAGGGCTCTTCGGTACTGCACGGTACTGTCTTTCCAAGCTAGTCGGAAGACTTCCAGTTTGGTCTTAACTGAGTTCCAGACTTCCAGTTTGGTCTTAACTGACTTGACTAGTTAAATAAAGGTTAAAAAATAAAAACATTGACAATCGTTGGCTGCTATGTATTGATAATGTGACTGTCTTATTGGTGTGTGGCCAGTGACCTTTATAGAGACCGCCCGAATTACCTGTGTTATTTGAGAAAGAAAATTATAGCTGCGTTCAAGGCTCTAAATTTAAAACAATAATATTGGTAGCACTGGTACTCCCTTCTTAAAGAAAGGTAGGAGCCCCCAAATTAAATTTAGGAGCGCCAGAATTTTTGGGGGGAGATACAGTCTATATTGGGACTATATGAAATCTAGCTACATTTGAAGCACATGTTGTGCCATAGAAATTAATGTGTAACACTGTAAATACATCAGTTTATTATAAAAGCTAAAATGTTGATATGAATACCTGTCATTGAAATTACAAAATAAGTTGTTTCTACATTGTGTAAAGCACTATATTCTTATTGAAACGCATTACATTGTACACCGTCTCTTTAAAAATGTCAGGTTTATGACGATAACGTGCAATAAATCTCACTCATTCACCGGTTTTTGGTGGCGCTTTGAATGCCTTGTTCAAAACAACTGAGAACTCGGAAATCTCCAACTTCCCAATTCAGTACGTTCAATACAACTGGGAACTTGGAAAACGAGCTCCACCTGGTAAAAAATCATTTTGAATGGTCATCCAACTCAGAATTCCCACTCGGGCTAGAATTGTAAGTATATGCATGTCCCTTAAGGTCCTTGTGTAATTGTAATGTGATATTGTACCCCCTAGCTCGATTGTCTATTGTTTGTAATCTATGTATGCTTGTGTTCCCTCATGTGATTTATGTATTGATATGATATTTTAAAAACAATTTTAAAAAAAGCCTCTTTCTAGAGCTCCGACTTTCTGACCTAGTCACTGACTTCATGATTTGACTTCGTATTTTTTATTAGTTCTCCTAAACCCCCTACGAAAAGTCCAATTTGACAACATCTTTATCCCTTCTTGACAAAATCCACACACGCTTCCGTGACGCTAATGTTGGGCAATAGTTGTCCCGGGTTCTCCCAGGCTGCCGGCTTGGTGTAGGATCAGATAGAGCCAAGTAGTGGAATAGTGGTGCGTTTTTTTGGGTATAGGGTTAGTTGGTAGGGCAGTTTTTCTTCCATATTCCCCGTCCTTTTCCCTTCCATTTTTGTCTCAAATTACAATGAATTCACATTCCAGAAGTAGGCAGAAACGCAGGGCCTAGATAAAAGAAATTGATTAATAACCTCGATTAATAGGGAAGGCCTCACACTCCAGTACAGAAGGTGGCGCTATATGCACCTAACAGTAAATTGTGATATGCCACACTCATTTGAAGAAGATTTCTTGGGAGAACGCTTTCTCGCTAGAATAACAAAGACCAACTTCGTGAAATGTGAGTACAACGTTTATTTATTCAACAAATTACTTTCATTTGAATGTTTAATTCGATCATTGGGGCATGCAACGCCGAGTGTGTTTTCAACATCATCCCACTAGCCAAGCAAGCTATCTAGCTAACTACTGTTAGCTTACATTGTTGGACACTACCGTCCGATTAGTAACGTAGGGACGAAAAACCCGTTTTGGTGATTCTTGGTAAATCATCCAAATAAATAAATCACTGCAAGTTTTTGGACTCATTCAGCAGTACAATACCATTAAATTAAATGCTAAATTCAATTTATATTCCTATAACTTTAGTTGAAAATAATGCAGCCGCTGCTTCCTGTTGACAAGACATTAATAAATAGCCCAATGTCCAGCAGTTTTAAAGTGTCCAAATCAATAACCAATATGCAAGAAACAGTTTGTGATATATTGAAAACGTAAACGTACAATTTACTATCTACACTTACATGTGCAACAATATTAATCATATTACTTGTATCTTTTAAACGAGCACCCTATAAACTCCACACGCACCAAAACCCCGTTTTGTCAAGTGGTACTAAATCATTAATCGATGGGGGGATATGCGCTGTACCAAACTACCACAACTCAAAACCACATGGAATGAGGATATTTTTACTTCACTGGTTAGATGATACCCTTCACAACGGTCAGCTGCATTTTGGAATGTTGCATTTGGATATGGGGGTCACCAAAACAAAAAGAGAAACGCAACATTGTTTTGTCAATCACTCAAATCTATTATCATGTTGAAATAAATTGCCCGAGAGGGGGGAAGATTAGGTTGCACGTGCTGTTAAATCTCACACACTCAAAAAGCACACGGAATCTGAGAATCATGTGTACATCACTGGTTGGAGGACAATTTGTAGAAGAACGCAAGCTACAATTTGAAGTGTTGCATTTTGATTCAAATAGGTCACCAACGAGGTAAGTGTAGCAACACCTTTCTGTTAATCACTTCCATCGATATCATACTGACATCAATAGAACATGGGGTAAACGTTTGCGGTGTAGCGCTGTTTAAACTAACGCTATTCAAAGGCCACACGGAAACTTGGAATAACCTGTACATGGTTGGTTAGATGATAATTTGTATAAGGCTTCTATCTTTATTTTGAAATGGCGGATGTTGATTTCGGGAGGCTGCCATCATGGAAAAGGGAATACAACACTTTTTCTGTTTAGTTACTTTACAACGAATCACGGCCCGCCATAAGGTATCAACATTGACAACGGTTGGCTGCTATTTAAGTAATCGTTTGACTTTCAATTCCGTCTTTTGTTGTGTAGTCATCGACTTTTATATAGACCGTCCGAATTATCTGCGCCATTTGAGAAATAACATGTTATTAGCGTTCTACATCCTGCTACCCTCAGCGTGTATGACAAAATCAACATTACAACACCAAAGATATTGATCTGTTTTAAGCAATTTATATTTTGTCATCGTGTTGACGATAAACTTTTATACTAACATCACCAATCTGAGGTAAAAAGCATGTGTAACCCTCCCCCCATTCGATGTGGTCAGTTTGTGTAATGTAGTAGTAACACACAGTTTATATACTGTCCACATCATGGAAAGTAGCGTAATATACATTAATTACATATTAATCCTATTTTGTATTTTGATATGGCAAAATAATTCAATATCTTAATTTAGGATGATAATAAATTATGCAAACTCACAGATTTGTTCAATAATCACATTTCTCACAAGTTTATCCATTTAGAGATGTAAAAAAATGCTCATAAATACAATTTAACCATTGCTCTAGACTAGAGAGACCATGGATAGGGTCTCTGCAGCAGGCTGAACGTTTATGTCCCTGCTGAATGCCAGCAGGCGGTGTTTAGATAAACAACCAAAGTTAACCTAACTAGTTAATTGTACATTCAGGAATGTGTCAACTACAAAGAACCGCTTATTTTTTTAAATCCTGAATTGGTTATTTGGCTAGCCAGGAAATGTTGCAAATCATCTTTTTAAATCTGTTTTCTTTCAGGGACTAAACAGGCCAATTGACGCTTTAGCAGGACAAAGCACTCTTTCCTGACTGGTGTGGCGGTAAGATATTGTAACATTATCTGATTAAAAACATTTGACATTCAGCTAGTTGTTTTCTGCTTCATGTAGGCTTACTAGCCAATTAATTGATTGTGCATCCTTAGCTACATGTATTAATGTTGTTTCCTAGTGAATACATGCATTCAGTGTCTAATTACTGCCAGTTCCCTACCTCTCTCTGTATTGGGTTGAGGGTTTGAGGGTGGCTGGGCAATGTTGCCAGTTAATTTTATTTAATTGTATCATTATTTTAGCAGGGAGTCACCATTGAGATGAGGTTCTCTTTCACAAGGGAGCCCTCTATATATAATTTCATAAATCTAAAAATCAAATATTATATGAAACAAGTAAAATACAGCACTACACAAATATTCAAGGAAAACTATTACATTCCTCAATAAGCAGGTCCCCAATCAATATTTTAAATTGCCAGAGTGGCACCAGAACATGCAATTGTAATGTATTTTATAGTTGGTTCCAGCAATGAGGTGCTTTAAAACTAAAATCAGATTTACCTAGTTCGGTGGAGACCTGAGGAACCTTAAGATTCAACCAACCTCGTGGAACGGGATTGGTATCTCATGTTTTTATATTTGAACAGTGAAGTTAGATAAGTCGGAAGCTTGTGTAGTAGTACTTTGTAAACAATAAGGTAATAATTAACTGATCTACGGGACATTAATGAGAACCAGCCAAACTTTTGATACAGCATTCAGTGGTGAGTATTGAAACTGTCACCTGTGAAGGGCACTATGGGAGACATGGCATCCAAAGGGTTAACAGTAATGGCTGCTGCAGTCTGGTAAATGGTGTCACCGTAATCAAGAACTGGCACGAAAGTTGAATGTACAATCTGCTTCTTGCTATTTAGGGAGAGGCAAGATATATTTCTATAAAGAAGCCCACATTAAATCGTGGATTTTTAACTAGCTCATCCATATCTTTTTTTTAAATTAAATCTTGTCAATCCAAATGCCCAGGTATTTATTGCCGGGAACCAGATTGAAGGAAGAACCAGCCAATGAATAAATCTGTAGTTAAATGTTTTTTGTTTGCGAGGATTAGAGAACAACATACAACAGTCTTGCCCGCATGAGGTACACGTTTTAAACCAAACAGGCTATTTTGTAAGGCAACAAAGTCAAATTGCAGCTCTAATATAGCCTTGTCAACAGTTGGGACAATGGCATACATAAGTGTCATCTGAATACAGATGAATATTACAAGTTTTAACAGTTTAATATGGGAAAGAGAACAGGTCCCAATACTGATCTCTGCGGTACACCTTTTGTAATATTCAGAAAACTAGACAATCAGTAATCACGCATTGTGACCTATTTGACAGATATTTGTCAATAAAAGTCAGAGGTATTCTACTCAAACTGTAAAGACTTTTATCAGTAAAATTATTAACCTGACAATGTAAGGGGTTATTAATTGTTACAATGCACAGGCCATGTTATGATGATGGTTCAAGATAATCTGATAATTGTTATGAACATGTTTTGAAGTATGAAATGATCATGCTTATGAATATGTAAAACTGCATAATGTTGGAACATTAACATTAAAGTGCAGAAACATTAATGGTGCTTTCAAGACAACTGGGAACTTGGGGGGAAAAAACAGGGTCAAATCACAATGTCAGTAATCTTCAGGTTGGAAAGTCTGAGCTGTAGAAAGATGCCAGAGTTTCTGAGTTAGAATTCCAAGTTGGATGCAATTTTTAAATTGTGAAAGACCAAAACATTTGGCACATATGAATTCAGGGCAACCTGCAGTGTTGTTGATGCACATTTGACAGAGAAGAACAGTGTTCGTTTTGATGTGAGAGAAGCTGAATTTATATGTCGTGTATGTTGATCCAAACACCGTTAAAAGACAAAACGCCAGTGCTGTCATGTTTGGGAATTACTCTACAGTAATATGATCAGTCCAAAACATTGCACAGCCCACAGACTTAAGTGCCTGCCTCAGTTAAGATGTTTGCATGTCTACAGCTGGAGGGAACCCTTGGTGAGTGACGTCGGCACCTGTTTAGCTTTCGCATAGAAGTGCCCCCTCCCCCTTCAGTATCAAACATGTCCCTAACAAAATGCAGCACCTCTGTGGGGAGATTAAACTCACCAAATCTCGTTGCAAAGATGTTTGGGAAAATACAACATGTCTGTAACACTTTACTTGACACCCAGCGTCCTTACACGTTATGAAATGGTCATAACCATGTCATAACAGCTGACATAACTTGTCATAAACTGGCATATTTACACCTGTGGTGACATATTAGATTATTTTATGGCTGGTTATGACGCCTACATAAATGTCAAAACCCACAACCTACCACACAATGCAAAACATTTAATTACACCATAGCCTACTTGTCAGTAGTATGTTTATGTTACCAAACATTTTCTGGAATTGACCAGAATTTAATATCATTGTAATTGTGCACTCATTGATGTCAGACATGCAACTACCCAAATGCTTTGTTTCTGATGACTGGTGTGCATGCAGGAGCAGATTTAAGGAACAGGACAAGACGCCCTCTATTTGACTGATGACTGACATACGGGAAAGTATGTGATTGACATATCTGGCTTATATGATTATGATGGTCATAATGCTTTATGATAAATTATTTAAAATATGACAGAGATAAAAATGACTAAAGAATTTGTTACAACAACAAACGAAAGGAAAGTTATTGGCAGGGAAAAAAAACTCATTTGAACATAACAAACTATAAAATGATGCAATTTGTATCAGCAGGTGTACATATATGGGTCATGAGTGTTATGACTATGTTATGAAAAGTTCTGTTAGCTGTTATGACATATTTTGACATGGTTTTGACCGTGCCACAACGTTATGATACTGGGTGTCAAGTAAAGTGTTACCCAAATTTCTTTGGAAAAGCAGACTATTTTTTAATTTATGTCATTAACTGTTTTGTTCCTCCCCTGTAGTCCCAAATTAAATCCATTCAAGTGATTGAAGATGTCATGAAAAATTCATTTTCTCTAGAATGTGATGGGTTTCTTCTGACGGCAGTCGAGAGATAAGCAACTCTCCCCTCCCTAAGCTCACATACTCTCTTGAGAACGTTAGGTCTTCCCTTATTTAACCACTGAATCATGATGCTCAGCAGACATGTCTTTCAGCAGACTAAGAAACAAGCAATGTTGAAGGCTAAATGTTGATCAGATAAAGCTTATGATGGCCATAACTGAGTCCAGTGCATTCTTTAACTCACCGCAGAGTTTAGCGCAAAGCACACTCAGGCAGTCACATCTGCGGTGAAAGAGTCCATACCACCTATAGGCGGCCAGACAGACCCTGTACCCTTGTTAGCTGCTCTGATTTGCTGAAACTGGTATCTTAGTGCTATTGATTGACAGCACTTAATGGGCAGGATGTTAGGAAAACAGATTCTCCCATTGGAGAATGTTGAACTCATTTTGGCACTAAACATTGGATTTCTGCATGGATTTTTAACTGATGAAATTGTTTTTTATGTTTGAGCAAATGGCCAATCTAAATTGGTAAAAGACCGCATCTTGCCAACTGGCAGCCATTTGAATAGCCCTAACCTAGATGTTGTCTTCTAACATTTCAGCTTGTCTGTGTCACTCTTGCTAGTAAGGCGCTTTGCTTCCTTTTTTATTTTGGAAGACTGTCCGTTGAACATCACATAAGATGCAAGTCACTGATATGAGTGTGGTCATTTCATTACCTGAAATGGTTCTTTTTAGATTTTCTTTTCAGTCAAGCTCAGAAATGGACAATACATCTTCTTCAACCAGAGAAGTGGAGAGTGTATTTGTAAGTATCATTGTATATCACAACACAAAATGGCTGATATTATTTAAGTCCTGCAAAGTTGTCACCACTTGTGTTTGGGGAGAAATGTTTGGGGATAATTGTACAATAGCCATTTTGGAGCTTGTTTCACTTCCATTGTGTGTCAGCAGCAACTATGTCATGTTTTAGGCTGACTGTGAACTGCAATTCTGCAGAGGCTTCTGCCTTCCTGATTTTCAAAAACCCTTGACATACAGTGCCTTCAGAAAGTATTCATACCTCTTGACTTATTTCACATTTTGTTAAGCTGCTGCTACTCGCTGTTATTATCTATGTATCGTCGACTAACCTCTACCTCCACACATTGACTCTGTACCGGTACCTCCTGTACATAGCCTCGTTATTGTTATTTTGTAACTTTTTATAGTTTATTTAGTAAATATTTGCTTAACTCGTATTTTTTGAAAACTACATTGTTGGTTAAGGGCTTGTAAGTAAGCATTTCACGGTAATACCTATTGTATTCGGCTCGTTTTTTCCCCCCATCTACACACACACACAACCCCATAATGACAGTGAAACATGCTTTTAGAAATGTTAGCGAATGTATAGAAAATGAAGGATAAACATCTCATTTGCATAAGTATTCACAACCCTGAGTCACTACTTTTGTAGAAGGACCTTTGGCAGCGACTACAGCTTTGTGTCATCTTGAGTATGCCTGAAGCAGCTTTGCACATCTGGATTTGGGCATTTTCTCTTGTTCCTTGCAGATTTTTGTAAATTAGATTTAATAAAAAATATATATATAAATATATATCAGCTAAAAAAGAAACGTCCTCTCACTGTCAACTGCGTTTATTTTTTAGCAAACCTAACGTGTAAATATTTGTATGAACATAAGATACATCAACTGAGACATAAACTGAACAAGTTCCACAGACATGTGACTAACATAAATGGAATAATGTGTCCCCGAACAAAGGGGGGGGGGGGGTCAAAGTCAAAAGAAACAGTCAGTATCTGGTGTGGCCACCAGGTGCATTAAGTACCACAGTGCATCTCATCCTCATTGACTGCACCAGATTTGCCAGTTCTTGCTGTGAGATGTTACCCCACTCTTCCACCAAGACACCTGCAAGTTCCCAGACGTTTCTCCGGGGAATGGCCCTAGCCCTCACCCTCCGATCCAACAGGTCCTAGACGTGCTCAATGGGATTGAGATCCGGGCTCTTCGCTGGCCATGGCTGAACACTGACATTCCTGTCTTGAAGGAAATCACGCACAGGACGAGCAGTATGGCTGGTGACATTGTCATGCTGGAGGGTCATGTCAGGATGAGCCTGCAGGAAGGGTACCACATGAGGGAGTAACTTTGGCAGTTGTTGTTGGCATTCTGTACCTGTCCCGCAGGTGTGATGTTCTGATGTACCGATCTTGTGCAGGTGTTGTTATACGTGGTCTGCCACTGCGAGGACGATCAGCTGTCCGTCCTGTCTCCCTGTAGCGCTGTCTTAGGCGACTCACAGTACGGACATTGCAATTTCTTTCCCTGGCCACAATCTGCAGTCCTCATGCCTCCTTGCAGCATGCCTAAGGCACGTTCACGCAGTTCATCTTTCTTTTGGTCAGTAGAAAGGCCTTTTTAGTGTCCTAAGTTTTCACAAGTGTGACCTTAATTGCCTACCATCTGTAAGCTGTTAATGTCTTAACAACCGTTCCACAGGTGCATGTTCATTAATTGTTTATGGCTCATTGAACAAGCATGGGAAACAGTGTTGAAACCCTTTACAATGAAGATCTGTGAAGTTATTTGGATTATCTTTGAAAAACAGGGTCCTGAAAAAGGGATGTTTTATTTATATATATATATATATATATTACACACACAGTTGAAGTCATAACTTTACATACACCTTAGTCAAATATATTTCAACTTAAGTTCACAATTCCTGACATTTAATCCTAGTGAAAATTCCCTGTGTTAGGTCAGTAAGGTTCACCACATTATTGTAAGAATGTCAAATGTCAGTAGAGAGAGTGATCTATTTCAGCTTTTATTTCTTTCATCTCATTCCCAGTGGGTCAGAAGTTTACATACACTCAGTTAGTATTTGGTAGCATTGCCTTTAAATTGTTTAACTTGGGTCAAATGTTTAGGGTAGCCTTCCACAAGCTTCCCACAATAAGTTGGGTGAATTTTGGCTAATTTTTCTCATTTTGTGAGCATTTCTCTTTTGCCAAGATAATCAATCCACCTGACAAGTGTGGCATATCAAGAAGATAATTAAACAGCATGATCATTACACGGGTGCAACTTGTGCTGGGGACAATAAAAGGCCACTAAAATGTTCAGTTTTGTCACAATGCCACAATTTCTCAAGTTGAGGGATGCTGACTGTAGGAATGTCCACCAGAGCTGTTGCCAGAGAATGTTATGTTAATTTCTCTACCATAAGCCACCTCCAACGTCGTTTTATAGATTCTGGCAGTACATCCAACCAGCCTCACAACCGCAGACCACGTGTATGGTGTCGTGTGGGCGAGCATTTTGCTGATATCAACGTTGTGAATGGAGTGCCCCATGGTGGCGTTGGGATTATGGTATGGCAGGGATAAGTTACAGACAACAAACACAATTGCATTTTATCGATGGCAATTTGAATGCACAGAGATACCGTGATGAGATCCTGAGGCTCATTCATCAGCAGCCATCACCTTATGTTTCAGCATAATAATGCATTGCCCCATGTCGCAAGGATCTGTACACAATTCCTGGAAGCTGAAAATGTCCCCGTTTCTGGCCTGCATACTCGCCAGGCATGTTTGGGATGCTCTGGATTGACGTGTAGGAACGCGTGTTACAGTTCCCACCAATATCAAGCAACAAGTTTAGTGGGACAACATTCCACATTCCAATCAACAGCCTGATCAACTCTATTCGAAGGAGACGTGTCACGATGCATGTCTGTATTTCCACTCATGTGAAATCCATAGATTAGGGCCAAAGAACATACCCCAAGACATGCCAACCTCCCCTGTTATTGCTAATGGTGAGAGGTTAGCATGTCTTAAGGATATGGTCTTTGAAACATAACCAAAACAAAGCATGAATGCAAAAAGTTTCTGTAGTCACTAGCTTGATGTTGTCAATGTGTGCTACGAATATGGAACTAAATACGAAACACTAAACTTTTGACAGAGGGGTCAAAATTATCTTCACACATTTTTTTAAGAGAGAAAAAATATTGAAACATCTATTTCTCTGAGAAATTATATGAGTATAAAATAATAATTTTAAAACTTTTTGGAGCATAAAATATAGCTCAGTATTGGTATTTAGTTGAGTCTTTTTTGCTCTTCTTTATCAAGGGTGCCAATAATTTGAGGTGACTATGTATTATATGGGCCCAATGAGATTTTTAGCTATCAAAAAATGGTCTACCTGAGCAAGTCACCATTCAGGAAACTTTAAAGTCTGAAGATTATCCCTGAGTTGATATTTCTGTCTGTGACAGAGTCTGAAGAGGTCGAGCAAGATTGAGCTCAGGCCAAGATACTGTGGATATCATATTTCTAGGGCCACTCTGATTTGTGGTTATCATACAGGGATGAAATTAGTCTCATTCCTTTCACAAGGACCAAATGTGTCTCGGTATCCCTTTAGCTGTGGGGTCAGGAACTTAGAGACCTGATACATGTTTTACTCTGTACACTAGCATACAGAATAGATAATGGAATGATTACAAATAAGAAAGGAGCATGGTTTTATTTTATTACTTGATTGCATGAAATAGGCCCTTTCAGAATAATAAGGGACACAGTTATTGGTTTTGTAAATGAGTTGATATGTTGGAGTAAAACAGTTCAGGTTTTCAGTGATCAGACAATGCATTTAGTAAAACAAATGTATCAATTCTGATTTGTTTTCATGATTTCAGCTCAACAAACACATGCTTGGATATGATTCTGAAGATTCAATCAGCAACATAGAAATAAAAGAATATGAGTATGTGCCAGGAACAGAAAGTGACAGTGAGAGCAGCTTAGAGGACTTTACTGCATTAAAGAACAAATGCACCACTAAAGCAAGATCTGCACCTAAAGATGGCCAACTTGACAAAGACTTGCTTGGTTATGATTCTGAAGACTCAATCAGCAGCATAGAAATAACAGAATATGAATATGTGCCAGAATATGCATATGTGCCAGGAACAGAAAGTGACAGTGAGAGCAGCTTAGAGGACTTTACTGCATTGAAGGACAAATGCCCTACTAAAGCAAGATTGGAACCTAAAGATGGCCAACTTGACAAAGACAGGATTGGATATAATTCTGAAGATTCAATCAGCAGCACAGAAATAACACGAGATGAATGTGTGTCAAGAACAGAAAGTGACAATGAGAGCAGCTTGGAGCACTGCACTGTATTGAAGAACAAAGGCCCCATCAAAGCAAGATCTGCTCCTAAAGATGGTCCAAAAAAGACTTATAAGAGACATAGAAATACAGAATCTGACACCTCTGTGCAAGAATCGACAAGTTCACTTGAAGTCATGCACGTTACAAAGACTAAAGATGGATCAAGAAGATACACCAAAAAACATTACTGTCTCTTTTGTGAGAAACCACAATCAAAAATTGCCCGGCATCTGGAAATGATTCATAAAAGTGAAGCTGAAGTCGCAAAGGCCCTTTCTTTCCCAAAGAACTCCAAGGACAGAAAGCTCCAACTGACTATACTGAGGAAACGAGGGGACAGAGCACACAACATGCAAGTCATAAGAGAAGGCAAAGGTGTTATAGTTCCTTGTAAACAAACCAGTTCCCCAAATGGAAATCCAAAAGACTTCCTGCACTGTGCAAATTGCCAAGGACTCTTTAAAAGAAAATTCCTATGGAAACACATGAAACGGTGCCCACTGAGTGGTGTACGGCTGAAACCTGGTAAAACACGAGTGCAGGCTATTTGTGCCCATGCACAACCTGTGCCAGATGGGATAAGCAAGGGACTGTGGAAACTTGTCAATGATATGACACAAGATGAGGTGGTAGATGTCATAAAGAGAGACAAATGTATCATCCAGTTCGGGGAGCAACATTACAACATCATGGGACACAGACGTGCCAATCATGAATTGATACGGCAGAAAATGCGCGAGCTGGGGAGACTGGTTTTGAAAGGGAAGCATGTATCACCTCTCACGAGATTGGAGGAATACATTGATCCAGCCAACTTCCTCCACACAATCAGTGCAGTGAAAGCTGTTTGTGGCTTTGACAGTGATAAGAATACACTAAAGACACCTTCACTAGCCTTAAAACTTGGCCATAACCTTCAGAAGGTTGCAGACATAGTTAGTTGTGAGGCTAGGGTCTCCGGTAACAAGAAAAAGGCTCAGAAGGTAGAGGACTTCAAACATATCTATAAGACATGCTGGAGAGAGTACATCTCGTGTCATGCTCACAAAACATTTGAAGAAAATAAGTTCAATGCTCCACTGATCTTGACATTTGCTGAAGATGTCAAGAAACTGCACATCCACCTTCAAGAAAAACAGAAAACATGCTACAGCCAACTTTCCAAAGAACCTAACAGGAAGACGTGGGCACAGCTGGCTAAAGTCACTCTGTCACAAATGACGGTCTTTAACCGAAAAAGACTAGGGGATGCCTCCCTGATGACAGTGGCCTCATTCGTGTCTCGAGACAAAACTGCTTTACATGACGATTATGGGAACTCCCTTTCAGATGTTGAACGGGCGCTATGCCAACATTTTAGTCGCATAGAAATACGTGGAAAGCGATCAAGAAAAGTCGCAGTGCTTCTATCCCCTACAATGATCAAATCAATGGAGCTGCTTGCAGAGAAGCGTGAACATTGCAGCATTCTGAAGGAGAACATCTATATGTTCGCCATTCCAGGCTGTCCAACATCATTCAGCGGATCAGATTGCCTGCGTCTCTTTGCCAAGAAGTGTGGGGCTAAATGTCCAGAATCCCTCTCGTCCACCAAGTTGCGTAAACACATCACGATGATGTCTACTGTACTCAACTTAAATGACACCGACATGGACCTGCTAGCCGATTTCCTGGGACATGATCTACAGATGGACAAGAAATATTACAGGTTACCTGAGGGAACACTTCAGCTGGCAAAAATCACCAAAGTCCTCATGGCGATGGAGCAGGGAAGGCTAAACGAATTCAAGGGGAAAGGTCTTGACCAGATCCACATCAGTCCAGTGGGTATGTAACAATCTGTCAAGTTGAACCTGGTACCTCAACCCTGTCATGGTGACTTTTTCTGTGCAACCTGTCTATTTCGCTCTCCTTGCTAAGAGATGTTCTTGCTTGGTTGTATTTCAGAGTGTGTTGAGCTGGATGAAGAGAGTGATACAGACTTGACTGAAGAAACTCCTGGAAGGTCATGTGAGCCACAAGGTAAAGATTTTGATGTGGAATGAAAGCATTTAAGGCCCAGCAGCTTTTAGAAACTTGTTCAATTTTAATTTCCAGCCATAACATATTCATAAATGACACACGCATACTGTACCTTAGGGCCAACAGTTTAATTGATACTGTATATGCAAACAGCATGTTGTAGGATTTCATACTGATCCATGGGATTTAGGAATTTGGAATTTGTATTCATGTGTTTCCATTGGCTCACCAGAGAGGACACGGGAGGCCATGGCAGGAAGATCAGGTAAGGAACCTTCCCAAATTAATCTTATTGATGTGTTTGTTCCTGTTTCCACTTGGCTCTTTAGTCTCTACTATTCTAAAATGTCTGCATGCATTTCCAGCACTTAGTCATGTCAAAATAGTTTCTCTGTTTACTCCCACAAACATTTTTATTATAGACATATTAGTCCTTGTACGTAGACTGTGGTCGGTGAATTAGTGGTTTATATTTCCTGCCAAGCCAGATCTTAGAGCTCTGTTCTTTAGTAAGTGGTGCTTAGCCACTTTGCTGAAGGAGTCTCAAATTGTGGCTCTAAAAATGAACAAGTAATCCACACACTCGTGATTTCATTACTCATGCTCCAACAATTACATTCTTATAATGCAATGTTCCAATTTTTTAAAGAGAGACTCAGTGAGACCAGTGTTCATTTTGTTAGCTGTTTTAGTCTTAGTCACATTTGAGTAAATTCATCTCTCGTTAGTTTTAGTTATCTAAAACTCTGGACAATTTTAGTGTAGTTTTAGCCACAACAATTTATTATAATTTTTTGTCTTTTAGCAGACTTTCTTATCCAGGGCAACTTACAGTTAGTGCAATCACCTTAAGATGGGACAACCACATATCACAGTCATTTTTCTACCCATCGTAACTATCAATAACAGTAAATAGCTGTAAATAACAGTGCTTTCCAGAAATGCCTGAAGTATTACTGTACTCCTAATACTCAACAAATAGCATTTGTTTTTCCCATCGGTAAATGGCAACTACAACTCGCATTTGTGGATCGTGAGAAACCCCATCCGAATCAATGTGGTCAAAGCAAAAATAGCCTACGTGAAAGTAAGAGAGTGAGTAAACGTTATTGTTTCTACAATGAACAAAAATGTAAACGCAACATGTAAAGTGCTGGTCCCATGTTGTATGAGCTGAAATAAAAGATCCCAGACACTTTCCATATGCATAAAAAGCTTATTTCTCTCAAATTGTATGCACAAATTTGTTTACATCCCTGTTAGGGAGCAGTTTATCCTTTGTCAAGATAATCTATCCACCCGACTTGTGTGGCATATCAAGAAGCTGATTAACAGCATGATCATTACACAGGTGCATTTTGAGCTGGTGGGGTGCTGAGGAGTATTTCTGTCTGTAATAAATCCCTTTTTGATGGGAAAAACACATTTTGATTGGCTGGCCCTGGCTCCCTGGTGGATGGGCATGTCATAGGATACGGGAGGCCATGGCGGCCTCTATAGTCTCTCCTATTCTAAGATCTCTAGAACTCTCTAGAGGCTCTGAAACTTAATTCTGTAAGAAACTGAGAAGATTTGGCCATTTTAACAATTTATTGAATCAAATATAAATGGCAATATATTGAGTATGGACTCTGATCCTTTTGGGATACTCCCTACAACAAAAGCACCATAACAAAGTTCAATTAAATGAAAAGAAAAATAGGTAGAGAATGGAATAATCTACATTCCCCACAGGGATAGAGCAGACCCAAAGCAGGTGGAGACTGGGGTGGAGGTAGGAGACGCAGAACAATAAAGGGAGGTAGGTAGCCTAGTGGTTAGAGCGTTAAGCCAGTAATCAAAAGGTTGCTGGTTCAAATCTCCAAGGTGAAAAATTCTGTAGATGTGCCCTTGAGAACTTAACCCTAAGTAAGTCGCTCTGGATAAGAGTGTCTGCTAAATGACTGAAATGTTTAAAAAAATACAAATAAAAATGTATCCAGTTTGTAAACAGCATGCAACATAATGCATGACTTCAGTTAAGCAAAAGCACAGGCATAGAATTCAAATACAGCATGATGTATGGTGATGCAGCAAAAATGCCTCAAATATTTTTTAATTGTTGTTTACTTGTCCCAAGGTTCTAAGAAGAGGAAGTGGAGTGAGGAGGACAAAGGGACAGTGGAAGAAACATATATTCAATTCATGGACTCTGGAGCTACTCCAGGGAATGCAGACTCTTGCATGCATCAAGGCAGTGCCACAAGCCCTCAGAGAGCGGGACTGGCGGGCAGTGAAGTATTATGTCAAGAACAGAATTACAGCACATGTGAGCAGGACTACCAATAAATGTTGTAGTCTGTCTGGCCCTCTGTCTGCTCGTCTTTCTGCCTCTGTCTGTTCCTCTACCTGCATATCTGTCTGCCTGCCTGTCTCTGTCCCTTTGCCTGCCTGTCTGTCAGTCTGTGCCTCTGCCTGTCTGAAATGCAGTGCACCCAGATTCCCTAGTTGTAATCAAGACGATATTATGTACAATGTTTAATATTCACACAATTACCCCAATAATGTAAAAGTTAATTTGCAGTTTGTTTATTTATCAGATTTTTTTTATTTTTTTTAAGTGTATTTAGTCCTAGGCAGTGTTGTGATTAGTTATAAGAACATGTAACAAAAGTAATGTTACAATATTACTTTGCATAGAAAGTAACGTTATATTACTTTGTTACTTTCATGAACAGTCTCAAAACCTCACTGTTTGACTGTCAGACGGAGTGAGGCAAGCCATGTGTGCTCTACCAAAGATACTACTAATAATATCTAATTTGTTAAAAAAATCAAACATCTTGGTCACTACTTTTTCTTCCTAAATGGTGTAGACTGATGTATTTGTCTGAATTTTGCAGTAAAGATTATACAAGAGTATAGACTACACCCTTAGCCTGGCCCCTCTGCGACATAAAACATGTTATGCACTCGTGAAATGTTGGCCAAGAACCGTTGTACAAATAAACATGATGGCTTTCTTTTAACCTTACCATGTGTTATTCACTACTGCAGTTATTTTTAAAGGTTTCCCAGAGTTTTATCTTCAAGTACATTAATAGCATAACAAGAAGGCATTCTGTAGGAACACTGGTCAGCACAAAGCATTGAGAAAAAAATCAGCTGTAGTCGCAGATAGATCGACAGGCAGGCAAGCTGACGCATCATATTGGACCACCAGCAAGTTAATTAAATCAACATTGATGAACAAATTGTAGCCAAATTAACCTCTACAGGATCGGTGTATCCCCTGCCGGACAGTTGAGCTAATGTAGGCTAATGTGATTAGCATGAGGTTGTAAGTAACCAATATTCACAGGACATAGACATATCTAATATGGGCAGAAAGCTTACATTTGGTAATCTAACTGCACTGTCCACTTTACAGTACCTATTACAGTGAAAGAATACCATGCTATTGTTTGAGTGCACAATTATGAACTTCAAAATGTATTAATAAACCAATTAGGCACATTTGGGCAGTCTTGATACATTTTGAACAGAATGCAATGGTTCATTGGATCAGTCTAAAACTTTGAATATATACTGTCGAAATTGCGGCTATATTCCTAAGTCATATTGGCCTTTCTCATTTCAAACATGTTTTTTTCTTTGTATTATCTTTTACCAGATCTAATGTGTTGTATTCTCCTACATTAATTTCGCATTTCCACAAACCTCAGTGTTTCCTTTCAAATGGTATTGAGAATATGCATATCTTTGCTTCAGGTCCTGAGCTACAGGCAGTTAGATATGGGTATTTCATTTTATGCGAAAATTTAAAAAAGGGGTCAGATCCCTAAGCAACTTTGAATTGTGCACGGATGAGTTGAATGCAGTATTTGTTTGCATTCTCTATATTATGTACCGAATACGTAACAATATCTAGACTTCCTAGATTTACCAATTAGGCTTACATCTTTATGGCCACATGGCTTCGTCTGCTTACTTCCTATTTAATGAAACAAACAGAAAATCAAATACTAATGAATGAATACTGGGTCTTAATCTATTAACTGTCCATAGAGGAACTGCATAGACTGAGGAGAGAGGCTGTAACTCTGGATGGAGTATATGGGAGGGGTCTGGAATGATTTGATTGAGACAAACATCAGACAGGCCAAAGATTATGGATAACAAAAATATCCCGCTCCACAGAGGAGGCTCCCTTGACCAGACATTTTGTTAAAAGGGCAACTTTTCCACGAGGCAAGAACAATAAGCAGACCAGATCACAGCCCCGCCCCAAATTCTAAAGAATTATGACTGGCGTGTCTCAGTTTCATCTTCGGTCTCTGTCTGTTCATAGACAGTCTGAAGGGATGGTGTTAACTCACACCCATTACCTTTAACTGACTTGCCTAGTTAACTAAAAAAACAACAACATTACAAATAAAAATGGCTGTCTGGATTAGGTGGGTGACTGTTGGATTTGATTTAGTTTAGTGGCCGCTGATTGACAATGCTCAGAGCACTGAACTGACTTGGTCTGGTTGTGTCCAGTGCTTTCCCAGTGTCTTGCTGGCATTTGAAGAACATTTTTTCAGGTTCTTTCTTGAAGTTGAGCTGGATAAAATACATTAACTTAAAAATATATTGTTCATGAAAAGCTATATTCTTATTTTATACGACCCAAAATACACTTCGCCAGTTATCTAGATTAGAATCCATCTTCCCCATTGTGCCCCTAAACAATAGCCTTATTTCAATTAATTAATTAAAACTGAGGCATCGGATAGCATACCTCTTTTTTAAATAGGAAGACATAGGCGCCAACAAAGCCCTCTTGTTGTTAAGTCTAATGAAGACGATTGTTGAAATTAATTAGGCTACTCAAATGACTTTCAACACCATTTGCAGTCCACCTTTGATTGTCGAGGCCACCGCTTCACTTTTCAGCACTCCAAAGCTGTCTGCCAGCTTACCTTTTTAGTTGACTGTCTCCTGCCCTCTTCAATAATTGAAGTTAATATACCTTTTGCATTATTTAGATGGGGTAACTTCCTTCTTGGGACATTACTTTTGGGATATTTTGCATAAAAAAAATATATATGGGGGGCCAAAAACTGTTGCCGGTTGCCGACCCCTGCATTCAATGGTCCCCAGTTTGAATGTTGTACAGCAGGGGGGTGGGCAATAATTTTCCCCGGGCTGCCACATTGAGAATTTCAGTGTGCATCGTGGGCCACATGCCTCATAAAAATAAAAAAACACACCAAATAACAAACTTATTTAACTCTAAACACATTTATTTTCAAGGTAATGGTAAAACACACAGATAGGCCTATAGCAATGTGTTTTGCTTCTTTTTTTATATATATATATAATTTAACTTTATACAATGTCCAAAAAACAAGCCAAACGGTTTCTTCCCAAACTTTGGACACAGATGTTCATGTCACTGATGCAGAGACTCAGAGAGACCCAGAGACTGGCAGCTTCGTATGAGGTATTGTCAGACCCCAGTAAGAACTTGACTGCTTTGCATTTTATTCTTATTCTTGAGTGCCACATCACTGCACATTCCACACTCCATCTCTTCTCCTTGTCCTTCTTCTGTCACAGCCTCATCTTCCTCCTCTGGCTGGGGGTCAGCTTGGGCCACCACTTCTCCTCCCTCCTCCTGAGTCACCTCATCCCCTTCCGCCTCAACCTCTCGGGTGTGGAAGACGAGCTCCCCTCCCTGGATAACCTGCTCGGAAGTGGGTTGCCAGGTTGTGGTAACATCTTCCCCCACAGTGGTGGCAGCTGCGGTGTACTGATGGTAGAAGTCAGAGTCAGCTTGGAACATGACCAGGGCCTGGGCGGTGTGGATTCGCACATGTTGGGCCAGTGAGCTGGCGTCCAGGAACTTCTCACCGCAAGAGTCGCATGCATACAGGATCTGAGTGTTGGGGTCTGGGGGGAGAGGAGATAGACAGTGAGGATGAATGAAGAAGTTATGCATAGTAAAAGCTATTCAAAGCTGTGTGTGGCCAGTCTCACCTGCTTCCTGCACCTTCTCCACAGCCTTCGCAATCTCAGCTTTCAGAGCCTCCGTCTCATCTGCTGACACTGATGCAGCCACAGGCACCACTGGAAACAGACAGAATCCCATATAAACACATGACAGGAGAATTTTCTTTATTATTCCCTTTGTTCTGAGTCCATTTCCTTCTGACTCTTACACAGCCACCTTCCTTTCATCCCATTCCTTTTACAGTCACATCCCTTGCATAGTCCCCATCTCCCACCCGTCTGAAGTACATTACCCAGCATGCGCTCCATCTGACCTGTCAGCTGGGACACAGTGCTGCCAGCCAGGGCCTCTGTCGCCAGGGTGACGATGTCCTCGGTGGTGACAGTGACTATGTTGATCTCATTTTCGTCCATCTCCGAGGCCGACCCGCCATGGAACCCGTCACCCCCGTCGTCACTGTCACCCCCGGCAACCACCAGGCGCTTCATCCCAGCCTTACCCTGGTGGACGGTCTTGACGTGGGAGCGTAGATTGTCGACACGATTGAACCCGCGACCGCACTTGTCACACAGGAAGGGCTTCTCTCCTAGGGGATGGTAAAAAAAAAGAGAACAAGGCAACAGTAAACATGTCCTCCCCCAAGAATGACGCAGCATCCCCATTAGGCCAATCACTGTAATTTTGTAAGTTTAGTCAAGATCGGGCCAGTGGTGTCTGATATCACGTGACTTACGTATGTACAGATCCATAGCCTGTCCGTCCCCCTCCCCCTAATTTCATCATGGGGGACAATAAATGTGATTAATGCTCTTTATTTTATTTATTTTTTAATAGGGGGTGCTTATACTTGTGTATCCCGCTCCCTCGGAGACCGGGTCATGGCCAGGGATCAGCTATTATTGACAGAAACCCTGGAGCAATTAGGGTTAAGTGATAGATCAGCAGATTTTTCACCTTGTCGACTCAGGGATTCAAACTATCAACCTTTCGGGTGCAGGCCCAACGCTCTAACCGCTAGGCTACCTGCTGCGGTTAGAGCGTGGGTAATTGTCAACTGTATCGAATTAGTGCCCAGATTACACACTTGTGTTATTTGACCACATTCGTCACAGGTGATATCAGACACCACCCGTGGGGGAGAATTACTTGAAGGGGGAATGTAGACTAATGCAGTTAATGTTATACCTCAGGGGAAGGAGGTTGGAGGCACACTAAAGATGGAGGTGAAAGAATGTGCCCAGATACCCAACAGCTTTGTTTTCCTAACTAGATAAATATACACAAGATACCTATATTCCACAAGATAGTGACATATTATAGACTTCTTTGACTATCCATTAATATCCACTACTCCCATCGAACCTTACTTTCTCACTCACAGTTTGTTGTACATTCCATGTCTTCCTACCTGTGTGAATGATGATATGCTTGGAGAGGTCCCCGACGTTGACAAACGCCTTTTTGCAGTTATGACACTTGTGTGGCCGGATGTTATCATGGTGACGGATGTGATTGGCGAGCTGACTGGACTGGACAAACCTGGAGTTGGAGATAGAGCCCTTTTTGTCTTGATGCCCTATGTTACATCAATAGGATCATACTGTGTGTGTGTGTTTACCTTTTGCCACAGCGGTCGCAGACATAGGGCTTCTCTCCAGTGTGCTGGCGGACATGAGCAATGAGTGAACTGGCCTGGGTGAACCCCTTCCCACAGATCCGGCACAGACACGGCTTCTCCCCTACAGGACCCACACACAAGCATGCACACAGACACTACAATTACATGACAGTCTCCAACCTATCATGCAATGCACAGGCATTCCCTGTTCTTTTTGCACATGTTTGGCTACACATGTTTGGGCTCCCGAGTGGCGCAGCGGAATAAGGCACTGCATCTCAGTGCTAGAAGCGTCACTACAGACCCTGGTTTGATTCCAGGCTGTATCACAGCCGGCCGTGATTGGGAGTCCCATAGAGCGCCGCACAATTGGCCCAGCGTTGTCCGGATTAGGGGTTGGCCATCATTGTAAATAAGAATTTGTTTTTAACTGACTTGCCTAGTTAAATAAAGGATAAATAAAAAATACAAAGAAAGAGGTCAATGTGAACATATTCCTTTAAATCCAGGACTGTTACCTGTGTGTATGCGCTCGTGTCTCTGCAGTGCCCCTGGGTCAGCGAAAGCTCTCTGGCAGTGCATACAGATATAAGGCTTCTCCCCACTGTGCACGCGCAGGTGTCTCTTCAGGTTCCCTGGGAATCAAAAACTACAGTTATATATCAATGCGAAGACCAGAGACTAGTTATATATCAACACATCGAGAGACCAGGGCCTGTGTTCATAAAGCGTGTAAGAGTACTGATCTATGTTCAGGTCCCCTCCCTGTCCATGTAATTTTATTAGGACCAGTGTTGCCTTTTAGATCATAATGAATAAGATTACATGGACAGTGAGTACCTGATCCTAGATCAGCACTCCTACTCTCTGAGATGCTTTATGAATACAGGTTCAGAAGTCCATGTCTGGTCTGGTTTTACCGGAAGTGGTGAACTGTTTGCCACACTCTTTACACTTCAGAGGGCCGTCTGTGATGTGGATCTTCAGGTGAGCCTTTAGATTCCCAGTCTGTCCAGACAGAAGAATAGCCAGGTTAGATACAGTTCAACATTTCAATGCAAGGATAGAGAGTGACTATATACAGGATTGTACAAAATAGGGCTACTTAAATCAAACACAGTGGTGTAAAGTAACTAAGTTTAAATACTTTAGAGCATACTTTTGGAGTATGTACTTTTTGGGGGTATTTATATTTTGAAAATGTTGACTTTTACTCCACAACATTCCTGAAGACAATATGCATTTTTTTACTTCCATGCATTTTCCCTGACACCCAAAAGTACTTGTTACATTTTGACAGCAATATTGGCCAATTCACGCACCTATCAATATAACGCAATGTCAACCCTACTGCCTCTGATCTGGTGGACTCACTAAACACAAATTCCACGTTTGTAAATGATGTCTGAGTGTACCCCTGTCTGTAAATAAAACATGTAATAACATTTTCGCTGTCGAGTTTGCTTAATATAAGGAATTTAATGTAGAGCATTTAATTTTACTCAAGTATGTCAATTGAGTACTTTTTCCACCACTGTACTTAAGTACATTTAAAACTGGAGACTTTGACTTAAAAAATAAATAATGACTCAAGAGTATTTTACTGGGTGACTTTCACTTTTACTTGAGTCATTTTCTTTTCAGGTATCTATTTTTACTCAAGTATGACAATTGAGTACTTTTCCCACCACTGCTCAAACACATTGCCACACACATCTCCCAACTATTTACATGCAGGTCAAATTCTCCCTACTATCCCCAATACTGGTCAATGTAGTGGTCAAGAAGTGGTCCTAACCTGGTTGAACCGCTTATCACAGTGTGGACAGCTGTGGCCCTTGTCTGCGTCGTGGGTCTCCAGGTGGCGCATCTTAGCGGTGGGGTCGGAGAAGGCCCGGTCGCAGTAGTTGCAGTGATACGGCTTCTCGCCGCTGTGCACCAGAATGTGGCGCTTCAGGTTGCCAGACGTGGTGAAGAGCTTGCCACAGTCCTTGCAGCTGTATCGGGCCTTGCCTGTGTGCCTTTTCCGGTGTAGATTGAGCAGGCTGATCTGCCGGTAGCTCTTCCCACACGAGGAGCAGCAGTAGGGTTTCAGGGGGCTACACAGAGAGAGAGAAACATAAGATATTTAAGTAAGATATAGCTACTTACTTTGGTGCTGAGGTTCGAGGGGATGTTGATGCTATGAAACTGTGATTACTATGACTGTCTTGATTTTTAATTCACTATCAATTTGATCATTGTCATTATCAATGAATAACTATTTTACAAGAGGACGTGTTGCACAAATGCGTATCGTCTCTGTCATACAAAGGGTTGTTATTGAACACTAAGGGATGTGTTTGGCATTGGGCCAAAGAGATGAGTGAGGAGGTTGATACTAACCTGTGTGTTCTCTCGTGAGCCTTGCAGGCAGCCGGATCTGAAAAGGCCTTGTGGCAGTCACGGCAGCTGAAAGGTTTCTCTCCTGTGTGAATGCGGATGTGTCTTTTGAAGTTACCCGTGTGGGTGAACTTCTTTCCACAGTCCTAGAAAATACATGTCAATTTAGTGAGTTAGATATGCTCAAACCCGAATTACATGAATGTGAATGCAATATTCTCTAGTAGACCATTTTGAATGTATACTGAACAAAAATATAAATGCAACATGCAACAATTTCAAAGATTTTACTGTGTTACAGTTCATATAAGGAAATATGTCAATTGAAATACATTAATTAAGCCCAAAACTATGCTTATGTTAGAGAAATGAACATTCCATTTTCTGGTAACAGCTCTGGTGGACATTCATGCAGTCAATATGCCAATTCCATGTTCCCTCAAAACTTGAGACATTTGTGGCATTGTGTTGTGTGACAAAACTACACATTTTAGAGTGGCTGTTTATTGTCCACAGCACAAGGTGCACTTGTGTAATGATCATGCTGTTTAATCAGCTTCTTGATATGCCACACCTTTCAAGTGGATGGATTATTTTGGCAAAGGAGAAATGCTCACGAACAGGGATGTAAACAAATTTGAGCACAGAATTTGAGAGAAATAAAGATTTTGTGCTTATGGAAAATGTCTGGGATCTTTTATTTCTGCACATGAAACATGGGACCAACACTTTCATGTTGCGTTTATATTTTTGTTCAGTGTATATTATTTTTTACTAGGTGTTTTCCAATGACTGACTATTCCCTCTAATCAGGGTTGTTTGTAAAATGCTTGGTTTAAAATAATTTTGTATCATCGTACCCCCTGACAAAGGCCATGCAACCGAAACAAGTCAGTTAAAAATAAATCTTGGTTCCATCCCAAAATGTATTTTAATTAATTATATGAAGAGTGCCTTGGTCCTCCTTTCTTTTTGAAGACAATTTTGTCTATATGATGGTTCATTTGAAAGGACAATATACATACACAGTTCAAAACAATAAGTCCTCTAATAGGGAATGGGTCATCCAAAATCATTCAATCCTTTACATTTCTAATCGCAGTGTGCAAAGTAACCACACACTCAAACTAGCACACGCAAACACACACGGTCCTCACCTCACACTTGTGCGTCACAGAGCCGTAGGACCGTGACTCGGTGCGGTCGGTGACGGCACCCGACTGTAGCTGCTTCCTCTCTTCTCCGCTCTCCGTCTCCTGGCCATCTTCTCCCTCATCCTCCTCCTCATCCTCCACACCACCTCCCTCTTCTTCACCCTCCTCCATCTCACCCTCTTCAACCTCTTTTTCTTCATTTATCGTCTTTGATGCGCTGTTCCCCTCATCGGAGTCATTATCTATGAAGAGGAATTGTATAACCATCAGACACTGTGGCCCACTGCAGTCAAATATTTTGAAAATGTAGCCGTCCATCTTTCCTTCCTCGAAGTAGTCACTGATCTAACATGATTGGGTAGGAGAAAGCATGGCAGATTAGTGATTGCTCCTAGGTAGGAAGGTCAGTCAAGCTGTTTGTTTACCCCGAGAGTGGTTGCGATGAGGAGCTCTCCGTGTCCTTCTCCTGGTACTCATGTAAGATATACCGGCTTCAGACTTAAATGGAAACTCTAAGAACAAAATACATCTTTATCCGCACAGCAATATTAAACATACAGATCACCAATGAAAAGTATGAAGACTAATTCACTGACTGGGAGTGTAGTCCACATCCGAGTGGTCATCTTGACACTCAGGCACATCTTTAGTAGGGCTCTCCATCTCCTCTCTCTCTGCTGTGGCTTTTCTTGGTGCGGCAAAGTTGGAGGTTTTGGAGGGTCTTTCTCTCCCCGGGGTCTGTGGGTTGGGTTTGTCGGGGGTCTTACTGTTGGTCTGTCCATCGTCTGGGGTGGTCTCGTTCGGGTCCTCCTGAACGCCCTTTGACCCTCCGTCATCTGCTGTTTTTAGCATCTCCTCGTCATGTGACCATGTCTCTGATGGCTCATTCTCTATGTTCTGCTCTTCTTCCTCAATCTTGTCTTTATGGTTTGGAAGAGATTATGGGAGAGAGCAATATAAACCACAAAATGTACATTTCCTGAAGAAAATCAGTGTGCTTGCTTCAGCTGTGCAAAGCTATGACGGATAACATTAGTGGGCTTGTTAAAGAAAGCATAATAATTATTGATGGATATTTCTGTGTACTAATAACCAATGTTTGTGTACTGATCTGTACTGTACTCACTGTCATTTAAGTCTTGTATTGACTGGGATGTTGTGGAGACAGCCAGCGACTGGTAAGCAGAGCAGGCATTGACTATCTCCTGCATCTGAAGGAACGTGGCCACTGCCACCACATCTTCCAAATTCTGAGAACTCAGACTCAGCTTGGCCGTGTACATGAACTCAAGGACTTGGCCCAGACCTGCAGAATACACACAGGAATGGATCCATGAGCCCTGCTGTGACTGTGAGACAGATTTTATTTTATTTATTTAACTAGGCAAGTCAGTTAAGAACAAATTCTTATTTACAATGATGACCTACACCGGCCAAACCCGGACGATGCTGGGCCAGTTGTGCGCCGCCCTATGGGACTCCCAATCACAGCCGGTTGTGATACAGCCTGGATTCGAACCAGGGTGTCTGTAGTGACGCCTCAAGCTGAGATGAGATCCAGTGCCTTAGACCGCTGTGCCACTAGGAACCCCAATCATGATGTTCAACATGGTCTTGGATATTAAGGTAAAGCAAATAGAGTTCAGATGAATTTGATATCACTTTGCTTCATCTTATAGCAGAACCAAATGACCTGGATTGCAGTTAGGTTACATTAAAAGTACATGGTGCAAATTATCAATGCAGTTTAAGATCCTGCACAGATTACAACAGCAATTGTGAAGATCTCCACAGATCTGCAATGTCTTATGCATGCTATCTTGAACACTATAAATCAAATCAAACTTTAAATGCACTTTAAATCAAGTTTGATTTAATTTAGCACAATTTTTTTACTTCGATTTTTGTTTGAGATGGAGGCATGATATCAAACATATCAATTATTATTTTGTAGATAAACTGGAACTAAACAAGACCAGGGTTGGGTAGGTTACTTTCTAAATGTAATCCGTTACAGTTACTAGTTACCTGTCCAAAACTGTAATCAGTAATGTAACTTTTGGATTACCCAACCTCTGCAATGTAATCTGATTACATGCAGTTACTTTTAGATTACCTACCCCTTAAGTGGCATTAGAAGAAGACAAAAATGAATGTTACCAATTGAACAACATCTATTGCAGGATAAATCGATGTACATTTTTACTTTATGGGTTGGTTATGTAGAATTCTTCTAAACCAACGCTTTCTACTACATATAATATTTCCATTAAATTATATCTTTACATTAAAAACCAAAGTCTATCAGAATTCCAGTCATTCCAATAAATATTATACCCTTTGATCTTCAAGAATACGACGTGGAAATATGGAAGTCTAAATTAGCCATATTGTTTTACCTGAGCATAATCCCAAAACTAAAGATTTATTATCCAGCCCAACTCTGTTGTTTATGATTTTGTTGTCATGGAGGACTGATTGGGCTCATTGATTCAAGTTCAAAAATAAATGCGGCGCTCATGGAATGGCATGCTTTGAGCACTACCGAAAAGTGCTGTTTACATGTGAAAAATGAATGCCGTATGCTGCATTTGCTATAGGCCTATTGTTTACCTTTTAGTTGGTGACACTTTGATATCTTGATAATATGCAGCTGTTTAAAGGGCAAATCAATAGATTAAACAATAATAAAATGGTTGCCCCATCTCTGTTTTGGTAAAAGGCTGAAGGATGGGCCCTCTCAGATTAATAGGCAGTGCTATGGATGCAAGGACTGACCATCCATGATATCAAAGTGCTTGTTTACATTTACAATGTTAATAAACATTGGCGAAAAACAAGCTTATATTTTGGGGTATCATGGAGTGTGACAGTTGAACTAAACTCCTGAGGCATTTAGAATTTATATTCTTCAAGAATCAATATATATATGTTTCAATTGAAAACATTTATTGAAAACATTTATCCTACAAACAATATATATATATATATAATTTCTAAGTCCAAAAATATATGTATCAACTACAGATTGCCCCTTTAATCTATAAAAAGCGTGCGAGTTTGAACATGTGTCCATTAGGTCTATGGATTAAAATGTTTTATCAGCATGAATTAGATTGAGCAATAAAAGCCCCACTTTTATTCCATAGGCTGGGATCCGCACTGTGCAGCTGTTGCAAGAGCACATTATTCACTGGCTGTCCCACTGGTTTCAAAAACAATGATTTATAGGCAGCTTAAACTTCTTGAATTCAACCATTATTGAGTTCAAATTAGGGTTGCAAAGAGTCGAACAACTTTCCAGAAAATTTCTGGAAATTTTCCATGGGAAGTTAAGCATGGGAATTTGGGGAATTTTGCCTAAATTCATCAAAAAAAGTTAACTTATAACAGTGAATCGTTTTGTGGGATACACATAAGGCAATTGTAGGGTCTTGTGGCATATTTTGGATAAACTATCCCCAATTCAATGGAATTGCATACACAGTGCATTCTTCATCACATGTGCAGTGCACACTTCCATCACATGTACAGCTGATTCTCAAGATCTTGCACACTAATGAGATGCTATTGAGCCCACACTACTACACTGTCTGAGCCAAGGACTACATGCATTCTGGAAAGTTTTGATTTCAATACTGGGTGGGGTGAATATATATGACATACATTATTTTTTGTTAACTAGTAAATAGTAGCCTACAGCAAAGTGTGTTTAAATCATTTCTAACTTATTAACAATTTCTGCAAGTTCGTTTTTGCTACCATGTGGGTTTTAGCTTGCTTGAGTCTGCTAACTGAGGAGTGTTAATTCACCTGTTTCCATACATGTTTCAATTGAAAACATTTATCCTACAAACAAGTTGTTTAATCTAACTGCTTAACTATCTATCTGTACATGGAATTGTATTTGGGGTTTTTTAAACAACTTTTTTAAATAATCTTTACAGCGGGCACTATCTGATGTGTGGATACATTTCACTGCAGCTAATGTAGAAAGAAAATATGTGTACATTTGCAAATACTGTGCCAAATCATATGTGAAGAATGCAACAAAGTTTCAGAATCAGCCAAGTGCATAAAGTTCCCTTAGCGCTCACAATAAGCAACCTCTGACAAAAGTCCCTCTACTTCTATTCAAGGTGAAAATGATGAATCAGACACCTTATCGATAGCGACAGCTCATGGTCCTCCTGGAATCAGAAGTTTTTTGACTCAATGGAGGAACGTAGTCAGAGAAATGCTGATGAATGTCTTGCTTGAGCCGTGTATGCAAATGGTTCACCTCTGATGCTCACAGGCAATGTGTGTTGGAAGAGATTTATGAATGTTCTTTGCCCAGCATACACCCCTCCAACCAGACATGCTTTATCTACTCATTTGCTGGATGCAGAGTTCCACCGAGTTCAAGTGAAAGTCAAGCAAATCATAGAGAAAGCAGACTGTATTGTAATCATCTCTGATGGGTGGTTGAATGTTCGTGGGCAAGGAATAATTAACTACATAATCTCCACCCCTCAACCAGTATTCTACAAGAGCACAAACACAGGGGACAACAGACACACCGGTCTCTACATTGCAGATGAGCTGAAGGCAGTCATCAATGACCTTGGAACACAGAAGGTATTTGCACTGGTGACAGACAATGCTGCGAACATGAAGGCTGCTTGGTCTAAAGTGGAGGAGTCCTACCCTCACATCACACCCATTGGCTGTGCTGCTCATGCATTGAATCTGCTCCTTAAGGACATCATGGCAGTGCAAACAATGGATACCCTCTACAAGAGAGCCAAGGAAATGGTTAGGTATGTGAAGGGTCATCAAGTTTAGGCAGCAATCTACCTCACCAAGCAAAGTGAGAAGAATAAGAGCACCACATTGAAGCTGCCCAGAAACACCCGTTGGGGTGGTGTTGGCATCATATTTGACAGTCTCCCAGAGGGGAAGGAGTCTCTCCAAGAAATGGCCATATCACAGTCTGCCGATATGGACAGCCCCATCAAGAGGATCCTCCTGGATGATGTATTTTGGGAGAGAGTGGTAAGCAGCCTGAAACTCCTGAAACCTATAGCAGTAGCCATTGCATGGCTTGAGAGAGACAATGCCATCCTGTCTAATGTTCAGACTCTGCTTGCAGATATAAGAGAAGAAATCCGTAATGCCCTGCCCATTTCACTGAGAAAACTGCAGTTCTGAAATACATCAAAAAGTGTGAAGACTTCTGCCTGAAGCCCATACACACTGCAGCGTACATGTTGGACCCCAAGTATGCTGGCAAGAGCATCCTGTATGGTGCAGAGATCAACAAGGCCTATGGTATCATCACTACCGTGTCTCGCCACCTTGGCCTGGATAAGAGCAAGGTTCTTGGCAGTCTTGCGAAGTACACTTCCAAGCAAGTGCTTTGGGATGGAGATGCAATTATGGCAGTCGTGCCAACATATCTCATCAGCCACCTGGTGGAAGGGATCTTGTGGATCTGAGGCTCTTTCCCATGTTACCTCCATCATCCTCCAAATCCCACCAACATCAGCCGTCTCAGGGCGCAACTGGTCCTTGTTTGGGAACACATACACCGAAGCACGCAACAGGCTGACTAATAGAAGGGCTGACAAATTGGTGGCCATCCGGGCAAATTTGAGGCTTTTTGAGCCTGACAACGAGCTATCCTCAACAGGATTGGAAAGTGAAAGTGAAGATGAGGCCTCAGAGTCTGATGTTCAAGAGGTGGACATTGAGCAGGTCCAGGGAGAAGACATGAAAGCCTGAGAGGAAGACAACCAAAGCTTTAGTTTTTAGACTATCATTTTACAGATGTATGTTGAAAACGTTTTTGGGAGATGCGATGGATCATTGGGGATCATTCAATATTCCCTTTCTTTTGTTGTTCAGTGAAATCATCCCATGTGAAGAGTCAACTAATTTAATTAAATTCGTAACTAATTCTTATTATTTTTTTCTATTGGAAGGATTTAATCATTTGCAATTATGTCTACTTATGATATGATAAAATGTTTATGTTTCTGTCCCCATATGATATGGTAAATATATCCAATGTAAAAAACATTTACATTTAAATTAATATTAATTTCAATATATTTCTGTTAATTCCCATATATTCCCATGGAAAGTTTCCACCTCTGAATATTCCCCAAAATGTGCAACCCTACTTTAAATACACATTTAGATTTGTGAACAGCCATCCACACAACAACCACAATCCGTAAGGAGCAAATAGCTAAATGAGAGAGCAGCAGTGTAATTCACATCAATGCGCCATGTAGATATCAATAATAAGTGATATCTGTATCGCCATAGACTACACTGCTGTCACCCTTACCTCCAAGTGTTTATTCACGTTGGATAATCTTTGGATGCAGACAGCAGCCGCACCATTGGAAGACATTGCTTGGACTGTAGCCTACAAAAGCCTATTCCTGCTCTTTTCCCGCGATCCATCAAACCCATTTGGTGTGTCATTATAGTGTTCTCTGACTTGTGGTCAGACTCGCTCAGGTGGAACTAACTTACATTTGCGCCTCTTTTCTATGCTGATTTAAACGTCATTGAGAAAACAGAAGTGACAAAGATTAAGCTTTCCACAAACATACTTTCTGCATTTAAAAGTAATCCTCAAAGTAATCACCTAGTTTTTCAAAAGTATCAGTAATCGGATTACAATATTTTAGCTGGTAACGGATTCCAGTTACCATTTTTTTTGTAATCCCTTATATGTCTATTAAAATGTAACATGTTTCAAATGAAACTGTAGTTTGTTTGTATCCTGTTTAGTGAATGATTACTGTGAGTATTAATGGAGTTTAGGCCATGAAACTGTGTATATGCTAATTTAGAAATGTTGACCTAATCAGATAAGAGGAAACTGCCTAGGATCAGAGAGCAGGGTCAGGCCCAGAACAGATGATGGACTGTGTGTGATTCTGACATCTGGCTAAACAAAGAGAGAACCATGGACATTCCACAAGGGAACCAGAGGGAAACTCATTGGGGTCATAAAATGTATAGCTGGGGAGGTGACATGTGATACCTACAAGGGAAGAGTATAACATGTGTTGTGAGTTTTCTAAATGTATGCACTCAGCTGACTGTATCCATGGTATTAAACACTTGAAACTTCTCTTAAGCTTTTGGTCTCAATTCCGTATTGCAAAGTGGTTGCAATAGCATTTTTCTTTTTAACATATGTAATGGATGACATGGAATCCGTTACTCCCCAACCCTGAGCAAGACTAAGTCAGTGGCACAGATTAAACTGTCTCCTTCAAATTATCTCCTTCAAATGTTGATATTTGGTTGCGTTCACAACCAAACACAATTTAATATTATTAAATATCATTACATTTGAAATCAACCAGTCCTATTTTATTGTCTATTTTTAGCTGAATTCTGGGTTCAATTGCTGTTAATGACTTAGCAAATGTTATATACTGTAGGGATAAATAGCATCATTGATGACTGATAATATATGATCACATTTAATTTGCTCTGTTAAATCTACCCTTTGGAATGACTTCAAGAGCAAAAGCGAATCAGTGTCGTTTTTAAGTGGAGATCTCTCAACAATCTCTCAACAATCATTCTCACGACAGCACATTGGTAATAGTCATTGACAAATAATTAATATAGCTAAGCTGGGCTTGGTTAAAACATTGGATGGGAGACCAAATGATAGCTGTAGATAGATCTATTCTCCAGTAGGAGGTGCTGACCAGCCAATTGTATTTTTTTCTTATATTGGGGTGGCAGGTAGCCTAGTGGTTAGAGCATTGGGCCAGTAACCGAAAGGTTGCTAGATCGAATCCCTGAGCTGACAAGGTCATTCTGCCCCTGAAGAAGGCAGTTAACCCACTGTTCCCAGGCTGTCCTGTAAGTAAGAATGTTCTTATCTGACTTGCCTAGTTAAATAAAAAAGTATAATGTTGATAATATTACATCGTTTTAAAAGTACAAATAAAAAATTTGAAACAAGATTTGTCTGTGTTGAAATTAAGTCACCATGATGACATAATCCGGTGGTTGAAATTTCACTCTCAAATGTTTACGTTGATTCAACCAGTTTGTACCCAGTCGGATGTACCTGCTGCATTGCTGATGTCCAGATGCACCACATCCTTCTGGTCCAGAAAGAGGGTGTGGAAGTAGGCGCTGCAGGCAGCGAGCACAGCCTTGTGGGCCTTGAAGTCCACCCCGTCCACCACGAAGGTACAGTCACACAGCAGTCCCAGCTGGCGCTGGTGGTTGAGCTGTTCCAAAACCTTGCCACTGTGCCAGGGAAAGTCCATCCTGGTGAGAGTGGGCAGTGGTGGAAAAAGTACCCAATTGTCATACTTGAGTAAAAGTATAGATGCTTTAATCGAAAATGACTCAAGTAAAAGTCACCCAGTAAAATACTTGAGTAAAAGTATTTGGTTTTAAATATACTATCAAATATAGTGTCAGAAGTTAATAATGTCACATTTCTTATATAAAGCAAACCAGACAGCATCATTTTCTTGCTTTTTTTGCATATACGGATAGACAGGGGCATGCTCCAACCCTCAGACATCATTAACAAACAAAGCATGTGTTTAGTGAGTCCACCAGATCAAAGGCAGTAAGGATGACCACGGATGCTAAACATTCAAAAAGTAACAGGTACTTTTGGCTGTCAGAGAAAATGTATGGAGTAAAAAGTACATATTTTTGTTTGGGAATGTATTGAAGTAAAAGTTGTCAAAAATATGAATAGTAAAGTACAGACACCCCAAAAAGCGACTTAATTAGTATCTTCAAATATTTTTACTGAAGTACTTTACACCACTGAGTAAATATGGGTTGTGTTGGATTTAGTCAATCAGATGAGGTAACATATTACCACTGTCAAACTTATCAAAATGTTTGGAAATGTAAAAAGCCATGACTGGAGGGGATTCTCACTTCAAATGTGACTAATATGATGATACAGTATAATCACCTACAGCTAGTTGTATTCCTGGGTGATTTATGACATGCAATTTAATAATTTGACATAGCCTGACAACCTAATCATCGGTGCTCACAAGATATGGGATTGTTTTATAGATAAAGATGTTAAAATATTCAATTTATAGCAATGCAAAATTCAATTTATCAAAAGAGTTGGCCTATACCACCTATATGGCCTCCCGATTATTAATATCAGAGTCCTAGCTTAATAATCGACGAGACATAATGTTGGTCGTTTTCAAGGAACATCTTGCATTTTTGTTAGGTTGACGATGCAGCGGATTGATTACGAATACTATATCCTTCTACATTCCCTATCCGGGATTAATTTAGCCTGCCTAGACATACATGTTTTGGGGCCTTTCGTTCTGCCCGTCCTTAGAGCCTCTTTGTGTGCTTTAAGCATGCACCATCTTTCAAAAGACGTACATTCAAAATACCTCTTGATGATCGCTGAATTCCCCGCTCCAAACGCTTGTTATGGTGTTGTTTTGTACTATTTTAACACAATCCGTTGAATTCCTTCAATCGAGTTTTTCGGTGATCGATCTAGCCCCACAGACTCGATTTACCCCCATCTTCCACTCTCTGATCGATTGATAGTGGCCGGGTGGATAGTTTACATATTGCGCACGCGCAGTTTTATTCCTGCGTATGGAATGGTGTTTAAAATGACCACGCGATGGCGCGCTATGCCTGATCGTACTCAGGATGCTTCCAATGTGGTTCAAATCAAATGTTATTTGTCACGTGCGCCGAATACAACAGGTGTAGACCTTAAAGTGAAATGCTTACTTACAAGCCCTTAACCAACAATGCAGTTTTAAGAAAATCCCCCCAAAAGGCAGAGATAAGAATAACAAATAATTAAAGAGCAGCAGTAAATAACAATAGCAGGGCTACATACAGGGGGTACCGGTACAGAGTAAATGTGCCAATGTGCAAGGGGCACTGGTGTCAAGGTAATTGAGGTAATTATGTACATGTAGGTAGAGTTATTAAAGTGGCTATGAATAGATAATAACTGAGAGTAGCATGGAGGGGACAATGCAAATAGTCTGGGTAGCCCTTTGATTAGCTGTTCAGGAGTCTTACGGCTTAGAAGCTATGGGTAGAAGCTGTTTAGGAGCCTCTTGGACCTAGACTTGGCGCTCCGGTACCGCTTGCCGTGCAGAAGCAGAGAGAACAGTCTATGACTAGAGTGGCTGGATTTTTAGGGCCTTCCCTGGATGGCAGGAAGCTTGATCCCAGGGATGTACTGGGCCGTACGCACTACCCTCTGTAGTGCCTAGCGGATGGGGGCCGAGCAGTTGCCATACCAGGCAGTCATGCAACCTGTCAGGATGCTGTTGATGGTGCAGCTGTAGAACCTTTTGATGTTCTGAGGACCCATGCCATATCTTTTCAGTCTCCTGAGGGGGAATAGGTTCTGTCGTGCCCTCTTCATGACTGTCTTGGTGTGCTTGGACCATGTTAGTTTGTTGGTGATGTGGACACCAAGGAACTTGAAGCTCTCAACCTGCTCCACTACAGCCACGTTGATGAGAATGGGGGCGAGGTCTCTGACCTCCTCCCTATAGGTTGTCTCATTCTCAACACAGTGATAAACTTATTTTACTACTCTCACAACTACTTTGTGCTGCCCTAAACCTTTATAGTATGTGCTTCTAATGGTCATAATGACGTGCTAAAATAATGGACAGCTCTGGTGTAAATGTTTGATAGGGGTAAGTGAGAAATGTAGTGATTGGCATTTCTTTGCACTTTTTAACCTGTTTTTTCTTTCTGTCACTGGTCTCGATCTTCTGAGCCATGACAAACACCATACATTGATGTACACAACAGTTTATATTCTCAAAATAGGAAATCATTTATCAATCAACTACTCACAGAACTATTACAATGTACAATACTGGTATGGTAGCAGTACTGTAGAGTTCAATAGCAGAAGCATTACTTTATTGATGGATGGGATAGGGTGTGCACACACATGGAGGTGATGTGTGATTACGGAAGCAAAATGGTTTTCTGGAAAACCAGAGAGTTTATTGAAAGTTCCAGGAATTTTTCAACCCCATGTGTGATAACTGTTGGAAAACATAAGAACAAAGTAGGCTAACTACTGTCAATTCAAGGAAGCTATATGGGAGGAGGTGGTATGGCAGAAGAGGAAGACATCCAGAATGGACAGGTATAATAGTAAAGGCAGGCAATGCGAAAAACAGTATACACTGTAGCATTACAAATTGCAGGCAGCGAGGGAGCAGAGGTCATGAGAGAGTCCAGTCTGTCTTCTTAGATCTTGATCTCAATGTTGATGTCACAGAGGTGGGGTCCACATCCTCAGGCAGCTGGCACTTGTGGGTAAATGTGTTCATCACTGTACCGATATTTTAAGATAGCATTCTCAAAATTATGGAGAATTCAGTTGTCACTAAAAAGGGGTTTTCCCACCTTTTCTGCATCGACTTCGATCTGGTTGTTGGAGGTGGTGACGATGACGTCCTCTGGAGAGAAGTCTTGGACGTCCACTGTGAACTGGTAGCTGTCTCCCATTGGTTTGATCTTCCCTGCTGTCCACGTCCGACCTGGAAACACAAGCAAGATATTTGGATGTTTCAGCAGGTGTTAACTGAAACCTAGCCTTTCTTGACCTATACACTATTTGTCTTTCTATAGATGGGGAGTGCAGCCCAATCAGTCTTATCCTTACTTAATAACTAAGATGATAACTCGTAACCTTAGATGCACCTTAAATATATGTATATGCATAATACATTCATACACATTCCAAAGGTTTGTCTAGTCTATGAACCCTGCTGGGCCTGTTTACTGTCTGTGTTGATTAAAAAAAAGCAATGTTGGAAGTGTGTCCCCAAATTGGAAATTACCATTCCACTGTGTGAGATGCCTGGGTGATTCTTACTTAACATACAGGTATTTGTCTGTTTGGCTGCATGACGCCCAGTGTCGCAGTTTGTGTATGGATGCTGGTTGCTATGCAACAGTCTAGCCCGTCACCTCCCAGACATCATTCCAGCCATTCTCTTTGAGTGAGATCCCAGCGTTGGCTGTGTCCAATATTCCCGACTGGTGGACACCTCCTAGCCCCTCCCATCCTACCCTGTCCTGCCTCCATCACCAGCAACCTCCTCCTTTTCCCAGAGGCATGGGCATACTAGTCACAGCACTGAAATACTCTGCTCTGCCCTACTACTACTACCCAACATCCAAACCTCCCTCCCCTTTGCGCTGTGTTGTCCTGTTGCGAAGCCGCTGGATCAAGCACAAGCTCAGAGGCTTATAGAGTTCAGCAGGCAATCTACACACACGATTACACATGTGTGGCACAGACACAGAGACACACACACACCTCTGTCTTTTAGAATGATTGGTTTTAATGTACATGTATGTTCAAACCAACATACATGAACATCTCATACAGTATGAATCAACAGACAAATTCACTCAGAAATAGTATTTGATACTGTAGGTATGGAATAAGTAGATTATAATAATGCTGGTCCACAATTGGGAATTCATGTCAAATCAACGCACTGGGAAATCCCAAAACATCTGTTTCAGGATGCATGAAAGAGCCAACGTCTTCTGCAAAGAGCCCCCTGCTCTTCTTCATGTATGGTTGTTGGATGAAGAGGTCTGCTGGGAACTGCGCTCTGATCGGTATGCAGAGGAGTTGGTCACACTCATTGATGGCTAAGTCTGCATGAGAGGTAGGAAAAAGATCCACTTTTTAAAGGGAGAGAGAACAAAACGGAGGAGATCTTTTTAGTGGTTCAGTCCTGGCCCAGTCCACTCAGTTTACATCCGAGGGAAAGTGAAGGATGGGCAGATCCAGTTGCACAATATTCCCTCCTGTCAGGTGGTTTGTAAGATGCTATGTTTTCCTTCCCACTGTTTGAAGATGTGTGTGTGTGTCTGCGTCCGTCTTTTGGATAAGTGTGTCGGTCAAGTGTGTCCACGAGCATATCCAATCAGTCACACGCACAGGACCTTATATATGTGGAGACAAAATGCTTTATTCTTCCTGTGTGTGTGTGTGAGAGAGAGAGAGGGGGGTTGGGGAGAAAAGTTTGGGGTTAAGAGAGGGAGAGCTGGGGAGCCGGGGAGAGGAAGGCAAGAGGGGTTGAGTCAACAGTTGGCATTCCAGACACTTGATACCTGAAATAGCTATAATCCTCTATTCTTTCCTATCTGTTTTTTTTAATCTCTGTACACATCAGTTTTCCTTTTTTGTCATGACATTTGATTATCTTGTGGATCAGTGGTTACTTAACATATATTCTTTAATTTCTTAGGGAACATAGCCATAAAACATCTGTTGCCTGGTGTTTACTTACATATGACATGGTAACAATTGTTACATGTGGTATTAGGATACTTATTTAAACTAATTACAAAACTGGAGGTAACTAATTTTAACCGATACTGCTTAGAGAATCATATCTAAATTATGTAACTAGTAACTTAGTATGTAGGCTACACTTTTCATCTACCCATTTCAATATCATATCTTACAATAATGACTTGCTGTTGTCACATTGGATCAATAATGAACAAGGACAATGGGGAACAGAGGGCACATACTAATCAGGGGGAATGGGAACCAGGTGTGAGATGAGACAGTCCGGGGTTGGTGGTAAATGATCCAGTTCAGCGATGCCTAGAAGGCCAGTGACATAGACCTCCGGAGCTGGTGATGTTTTCTTTACTTCTGATATGGTGAGAAGAGGGAAGTTGGAAAGAATGCGTCTGGAAACAAAGCCGTCGGTGGAGGGCTGGCGGAGGGCTGGCGGAGGGCTGACCTTTGCACTGGAGATTAGTTGACATTGGTTGGGAGGGCACAGTAGCTATTAATATCTAAATGGGATATAGGACATCAATGGAGAATGTTCTTGATTTGAGTCTCTTTGAGCCGCTGTTCAATGTTAATGATGCTTTGCCTGATAAATCATATTGTCCTCTGACAGTGTTGCAAACAGTCTGCAATTAATTAACCAATTGACTTGGTGTTCTCAGCTTCAAGGCTCCTTAATTCACAAGGAGAAGCCAAAAATAAATGATGAATCGAGAGCAATAAAAGTGAAGCTCTGTATGGCCTCTTGCTCTGTCCTTTAAGGTCACGGAAAAGTGATTCCAATTATCCGATTTACGGCTCACCTCCCCACAAGAGAGTGACCGTGGCACCAGTCAGGAGCCATGTCTGTTTGGGATTCTATTCTAGAGAGATGAGAGAGAGAGAGAGAGAGATATGAGGCAGTGAAAGAGAGTTAGAGAGAGGGGAGAGAGAAAGATATGAGAGAGAAACAGGGATGGGGAGAGAGAGAGCAAATCAAATCAAATTTTATTTGTCACATACACATGGTTAGCAGATGTTAATGCGAGTGTAGCGAAATGCTTGTGCTTCTAGTTCTGACAATGCAGTAATAACCAACGAGTAATCTAACCTAACAATTCCACAACTACTACCTTATACACACAAGTGTAAAGGGATAAAGAATATGTACATAAAGATATATGAATGAGTTATGGTACAGAACGGCATAAGCAAGATGCAGTAGATGGTATCAAGTACAGTGTATACATATGAGATGAGGAATGTAGGGTATGTAAACATTATATTAAGTGGCATTGTTTAAAGTGGCTCGTGATACATGTATTACATAAAGATGGCAAGCTGCAGTAGATGATATAGAGTACAGTGTATACATATACATCTGAGATTAGTAATGTAGGGTATGTAAACATTATATTAAGTGGCATTGTTTAAAGTGGCTAGTGAGTCAGTATGTTGGCAGCAGCCACTCAATGTTAGTGGTGGCTGTTTAACAGTCTGATGGGCTTGAGATAGAATCTGATTTTCAGTCTCTCGGTCCCTGCTTTGATGCACCTGTACTGACCTCGCCTTCTGGATGATAGCGGGGTGAACATGCAGTGGCTCGGGTGGTTGTTGTCCTTGGTGATCTTTATGGCCTTCCTGTGACATCGGGTGGTGTAGGTGTCCTGGAGGGCAGGTGGTTTGCCCCCTGGTGATGCGTTGTGCAGACCTCGCTACCCTCTGGAGAGCCTTACGGTTGTGGGCGGAGCAGTTGCCGTACCAGGGCGGGGTCGAGACCCAGGGTCTCGAGCTTGATGATGAGTTTGGAGGGTACTATGGTGTTAAATGCTGAGCTGTAGTTGATGAACAGCATTCTCACATAGGTATTCCTCTTGTCCAGATGGGTTAGGGAGGTGTGCAGTGTGGTTATGGGGCAGTAGTCGTTTAGCTCAGTTACCTTAGCTTTCTTGGGAACAGGAACAATGGTGGCCCTCTTAAAGCATGTGGGAACAGCAGACTGGGATAAGGATTGATTGAATATGTCCATAAACACACCAGCCAGCTGGTCTGCACATGCTCTGAGGACGCGGCTGGGGATGCCGTCTGGGCCTGCAGCCTTGCGAGGGTTAACACGTTTAAATATTTTACTCACTTTGGCTGCGGTGAAGGAGAGTCCGCAGGTGTTGGTTGCTGGCCGTGTCAGTGGCACTGTATTGTCCTCAAAGCGAGCAAAGAAGTTATTTATTCTGTCTGGGAGCAAGACATCCTGGTCCGCGACGGGGCTGGTTTTCAGCCACATACCTGTTGTGTCTGAGCCGTTGAATTGCGACTCTACTTTGTCTCTATACTGACGCTTAGCTTGCCTGATTGCCTTGTGGAGGGAATAGCTACACTGTTTGTATTCGGTCATGTTTCCGGTCACCTTGCCCTGGTTTCAGTTTCCCGCGAATGCTGCCATCAATCCACGGTTTCTGGTTTGGGAATGTTTTAATCGTTGCTGTGGGTATAACATTGCAGATGCACTTTCTAATGAACTTGCTCACCGAGAGAGGGAAAGGGGAGTGGGGGGCAACAGAGAAAGATTGGTGCTAGAAAGGGAGAAAGATGCAATGAGGGGGAGATTTAGGAAGAGAAACTAACAGAGAGCAGGTTGCCAGAGAAAGAGGGATTGATAGAAGAGTGAGAGGCAGGTAGGAAGATAGACAGGGGAGAGAGACTGGTAGGGAAAGAGGGAGTGTTCCCAGCATGTGTTGTTCTAAGGCATTGAGAGAGAGAGAGAGAGAGAGAGAGAGAGAGATACTGTACCAGTCAAAAGTTTGGACACACCTACTCATTCAAGGGTTTTTCTTTATTTTTTACTATTTTCAATATTGTAGAATAATAGTTTAGACATCAAAACTATGAAATAACACATGTGGAATCATGTTGTAACCAAAAAATTGTTAAACAAATCAAAATATATTTTATATTTGAGATTCTTCAAATAGCCACCATTTGCCTTGATGACAGCTTTGCACACTCTTGGCATTCTCTCAACCAGCTTCACCTGGAATGCTTTTCCAACAGTTTTGAAGGAGTTCCCACATATGCTCTATACTCCAGCATTTTGGATTTGAGATAAAAAAAAATTGTTTCCTATGAGGCTATAGTATAGAATGTCACCTTATGATATATATATTTTTTTATGTATCGCTGTTTTACCATTTAGAACAGAAAGCCCTTTGTGTATCTAGTATTTTTTTTGTTAGGGAATCTGAGTGAACAAATAACACAAGTACATACGTATTTCATAAACACAGTTATGCAACATCCAATGCCCTTGTGTGAAAAAGTAATTGCCCCCTTACACTCAATAACTGGTTGTGCCACCTTTAGTTGCAATGACTCCAATCAAATGCTTCATGTAGATCAGTCTCTCACGTTGCTGTGGAGGAATTTTGGCCCACTCTTCCATGTAGAACTGCTTTAACTCAGCGACATTTGTGTTTTTTCAAGCATGAACTGCTTGTTTCAAGTCCTGCCACAACATCTCAATTAGGATTAGGTCTGGACTTTGACTAGGCCATTGTTTTGGATCATTGTCTTGCTGCATGACCCAGCTGCGCTTCAGCTTCAGCCCACAGACGGATGACTAGACGGATGACCTGAGCAGAATTCATGGTTCCTTCTAATAAGGCAAGTTGTTCAGGTCCTGAGGCACCAAAGCATCTCAAAACCATCACACTACCACCACCATGCTTGACCGTTGGGATGAGCTTCTTACTGTGGAAGGCAGTGTTTGGTTTTCGCCAGGCATAATGGGACCCATGTTGTCCAATGCCATGCCGTCTAATGCCATGATTAAGAATGTCTCCCACCATTACCAATAACAGGGGAGGTTAGCATTTGTTCGGGGATATGATTTTGGTGCTTCTGTAACCTTCTTACTCATCATTATTCACAATTCATTCACGATTATCCATAATCATGGTAGCATCCACATGAGTGGTTTAGTGTTCAGTAACATGTTCTATATATCCTTTCAATAAAAGTGACTCCAAAATGGCACAATACATTGTTCACCATTCAGTTTCTATTGGGCAAAACATAATCTAAAACACAACCAAAACAAACCACAAATGCATCCAATAAGTTTGTAAAGTCACAAGTTCGATGTAGTCTTTGCATGCAAGCAATATGGGACCAAATACTAAACTTTAAAGACATCATCCAGTGATTTCTCCCCCCTAAATAAGCTCAGGAGTCAAGCCTAAATAAGCTCAGGAGTAAAAATGTGTTTATCAAGTCGCATATTAAGTTCCATGGACTTTCTGTGTGCAATAATTGTGTTTTAACATGATTTTTGAATGACTACCTCATCTCTGTACTCCACACATACAGATAATTGTAAGGTTCCACAGTCGAGCAGTGCATTTCAAACATAGATTCAACCAGAGACCAGGGAGGTTTTCCAATGCCTCACAAAGAAGGGTAGGCGGGTATTGGTAGGCGGGTAAAAAAAAGAAGCAGACATTGAATATCTCTTTGAGCCTGGTGAAGTTATTAATTACACTTTGGATGGTGTATCAATAGACTCAGTCACTATAAAGATACAGACGTCCTTCCTAACTCGGTTGCCGGAGAGGAAGGAAACTGCTCAGAGATTTCACCATGATAGAAGAACTGAGGTTGGATCAACAACATTGTAGTTAATCCACAATACTAACCTAAATGACAGAGTGAAAATAAGGAAACCTGTACAGAATTAAATATTCCAAATCATGCATCCTGTTTGCAATAAGTACTGCAATAATCACTAAAGTAAAACTGGGAAAAAAACATAGCAAATAAATAATCTTTATGTCTTCGGTACAAAGCGTTATGTTTGGGGCAAATACAACACAACACATCACCGAGTACCACTCTTCATATTTTCAAGCACGGAGGTGGCTGCTTCATGTTATGGGTATACTTGTCATTGGCAAGGACTAGGGAGTTTTTTAGGATAAAAAGAAATGGAATAGAGCTAAGCCCAGGCAAAATCCTAGAAGAAAACCTGATTCAGTCTGCTTTCCAACAGACAGTGGAAGACAAACTTTCAGCAGGACAATAACCTAAAACACAAGGCAAAAAATACACTGGAGTTACTTACAAAGACAACATTTAATGTTCCTGAGTGGCGTAGTTACAGTTTTGACTTAGACTTTCAAGACAATTTATGGCAAGACTTGAACATGGCAATGATCAACAACCAACTGGCAGATCTTGAAAAAAAATGATGTGCAAAGCTTTTAGAGACTTACCAAGAAAGACTCACAGCTGTGCTTCTACAAAATAATGAGTCAGGGGTGGGAATACTTATGTAAATGAGATATGAATTTAATTTTCAATAGATTTGCCAGAAAAATCTAAAAACATTTTGTTCACTTTGTCATTATGGGATGTTGTGTGTAGATAGGTGAGAAAAATACATATTGATTCAATTTTGAATTCAGATTGTAAAAATGTGGAATAAGACAATGGGTATATAGCCTCCCTATAGTTTTAAAAAACAATTGCCCCTGAAAAGCAGCTTCTCGTTTTGAAAACAACCGATGTGGCATTGATATGAGTCAGAAACTTTTATTCTAGTGTAAAAATTTACTACAAAGTGTAAATAGGATAATTTGTCATAAAGTCAGTCAGATGATAGGAAAAAAATGGGTAGGGTTTATTTCAATCCTGCACACAGCTCGCAGCACCCAATTAATCATCAATTTGGAGCGCAGCTACATATGACCTGATCATAATGCCCATGGTCAATTTGTTTTGACATTTGATATATCCCTATCGGGCAATTTAGGGACCAGCAGTAAATCAAACAATATTTAAAAATGCCAATAGCTCCAAATGTCAATGTCTTAAAAACCTCAAACTACACATTTTGGAAATTCATGTACAAATATTGAAAAAGACAAACTAAAAGATTGAATAATGTTGTCCCATTTACATTGTGTAAATTATTGATGTTCCCTAAGTAGCCCTAGAGATTGGCTAGTCTATGTCAAACCAATTTTGCCACGGTTGCACACGAGCCAGCTGAAGTTAATTGGCGAAAGTAGTTGGCAAGTTATCTAGAATGGTGAGTGACTAACTGTGTACTGTTTTGCCAGAGTGAATGTACAAATTCTTGCAATGTACAAACACACACACAAAAAAAAGACACCCACATTAAACGCCCCACCTCGAAGTCAACTCTCATTTAGCTTCAGTTATGGCCACTGCACATCTTAATGACCAAATCCCCCCCCTCCCCCCGCTTTTTAAAGGGGGCTCTTACTGGAAAAGTTCAGAAAGCCTGAACACAGCCACAATTATTAATTTACATGTGAGAGAGAGAGACTCGAGTGGTGAAGCATTTAGAAACAGGTGGAAAGGTAAAGTGAGACTGGAGTTTAGAACAAAATGAAGAGAGACTAGAGAAGCAGAGAGTGAGCGAGAGTATGTGTGCTTGCATGTGTACATGCATGCAGAGAGAGTGATATGACATACACACAGGGTGAGTTAAATTACATTAGCAATCTTCCAGAGACTGACTGGCTTTTCACCAGCTCTGCAGAGTGGTCATTAGCTGGTACAGCCACACAGTCAGAAAATCTGATTTTAAACCTAACCTTTACCACACTGCTAACCTTAAATTAAGACCTAAAAACACATTTTCATGAATTCTTACAATATAGCCTTTTTCGTCTCAAATGAACGATTCATAATGAAAACAAAAAAGAGCTTGTGAACAACATCTACAGATTAATCAATCTGGGCATGTCTCCTCTGGGGTCCGGGTAATCAGATGAGACGGTGGTGGAAACAGGAACAGGCACAGGCACATGCACAACACACACACGCACACGCACACACACACACACACACACACACACACACACACACACACACACACACACACACACACACACACACACACACACATTTCTCCCAGCTGGATCAAATATTTGCAAATCCATCCATACAGGCAAATGGGCTCTATCACAATCAGGTACAGTACCTTTTCTCTGGTCAAGCTAGCTAGCTAGTAAATGTCTTTCTCTTTTACTTTTCTTATTTCAGAGAGAGCATGTACACCATCTTAAGAAGTATGGAGAACTGGCGGCAAACACACTGAAGAGAAAACATGCCCCTGACTCCCTCCACTATCATGCAGAGCACATTACTGAAGACAGTGTCTCAAAAATCCATGGACCAAGCTGTGGTGAAGTATGTGGTCCAAGGGCTGCAAACATTTACTGTTGTAGAACAAGAACCATTCAGATAGTTTGTCCAGGATCTGCAGCCTAACTCAAAGAACTTATCAAGGCCCACACTGTGCTCCAGGATGATGAAGCCTCCAAAGAAAATAAGAAGTTGACCGAGGCCATGAGAGGAGTTGACCACATCGCCACCACCACTGACTGCTGATCTGCAAGAAGACAGAACTTCACTGGTGTTCCTGCTCACTGGATAGACCCTGAAACAGATGCCCAGCATCCATTTCAACGGTTGAGAGGATCGCACACCTTTGATGTGTTGACAGGCGACCTTAATGACATCCATTCTGAGTTTGAAATCCGGGTTAAGATTGTGAGAACAACAGACAACGGCTCTAATTTCTTCAAAGCTTGCCAAGTTTTTGGAGAAGATTAAAACAACGAGACAGTGGAAGCAAAGGAGAGGTGGCCATCAGAGTTTTCTGCACATACTGAGATTCCAGTGTAAGTAAGGATTATGCATTATTTTGTCATAATTGAAGGTCTTGAATGTTGTCTAAATCTGTTTCAGTGTTTCCTGACCGTTTGCTTGGGGACTAGCAACTGTTTCACATGTTGTAGCCATACACTATCATTGATCCATTTAGTCAACCAGCCATTGATTACTGTTGTTAAATCAGGTGAAATGATTAGTGGTCCCCTTTGTATAGGGTTAGGAAACACAGTATTATTATATACAGTTGAAGTCGGAAGTTTACGGACACTTAGGTTGGAGTTATTAAAACTTGTTTTTCAAACACTCCACAAATGTCTTGTTAACTGTAACGGCTTTCTTTATGTGAAGGAGAGTCGGACCAAAATGCGGCGTGGCTATTTAGATTAATGTTTTAATGAAACAAGGAACACGAATCAATACAAAAAACAACAAACATAACACACAAACTGAAACAGCCTATACTGGTGCAAACTAACACAGGAACAGGAACAATCACCCACGAAACGCTCAAAGAATATGGCTGCCTAAATATGATTCCCAATCAGAGACAACGATAAACACCTGCCTCTGATTGTGAACCACTTCAGACAGCCATAGACTATGCTAGAAAACCCCACTAAGCCACAATCGCAAGACCTACGAAAAACCCCAAGACAAAACACACCACATACCAAAACCCATGTCACACCCTGGCCTGACCAAATAAAGAAAGAATACACAAAATACTAAGACCAGGGCGTGATATTAACAAACTATAGTTTTGGCAAGTCAGTTAGGACATCTACTTTGTGCACAACACAAGACATTTTTCCAACAATTGTTTACAGACAGATTATTTCATTCACTGCATCACAATTCCAGTGTGTCAGAAGTTTACATACACTAAGTTGACTGTGCCTTTAAAATAACATGGAAAATTCCAGAAAATTATGTCATAGCTTTAGAAGCTTCTGATAGGCTAATTGACATAATTTGGATGTATTTCAAGGCCTACGTTCAGACTCAGTGCCTCTTTGCTTGACATCGTGTGAAAATCAAAAGAAATCAGCCAAGACCTCAGAAAAAATTGTAGACCTGCACAAGTCTGGTTCATCCTTGGATGCAATTTCCAAAGGTACCACGTTCACCTGTACAAACAATAGTACGTAAGTATAAACACCATGGGACCACACAGCCACCATTCCGCTCAGGAAGGATTCTGTCCCCAAGAGATGAACATACTTTGGTGCGAAAAGTGCAAATCAATGCCAGAACAACAGCAAAGGACCTTGTGAAGATGCTGGAGGAAACTGGTACAAAAATGTCTATATCCACAGTAAAATGAGTCCTATATCGTCATAACCTGAAAGGACGCTCAGCAAGGAAGAAGCCATTGCTCCAAAACCTCCATTAAAAAGCCGGACTATGGTTTGCAACTGCACATGGGGACAAAGATCGTACTTTTTGGAGAAATGTCCTCTCGTCTGATGAAACAAAAATGGAACTATTTGGCCATAATGACCATTGTTATGTTTGGAGGAAAAGGGGGAGGCTTTCAAGCCGACGAACACCATCCCAACCGTGAAGCATGGGTGTGGCAGCATCATGTTGTGGGGGTGCTTTGCTGCAGGAGGGACTGGTGCACTTCACAAAATAGATGGCATCATGAGGTAGGAAAATTATGTGGATATATTGAAGCAACATCTCAAGACCTCAGTCAGGAAGTTAAAGCTTGGTTGCAAATGGGTCTTCCAAATGGACAAAGCCCTGACCTAAATCCTATATAATTTGTGGGCAGAACTGAAAAAGCGTGTGTGAGCAACGAGGCCTACAAATTCTACTCAGTTACACCAGCTCTGTCAGGAGGAATGGGCCAAAATTCACCCAACTTATTCTGTGAAGCTTGTGGAAGGCTACATGAAACGTTTGACAAACGTTAAACAATTTAAGGCAATGCTACCAAATACTAACTGAGTGTATGTAAACTTCTGACCCACTGGGAATGTGATGAAAGAAATAAAAGCTGAAATAAATCATTCTCTCTATTATTCGGACATTTCACATTCTTAAAATAAAGTGGTGATCCCAACTGACCTAAAGCAGGGAATTTTTACTATGATTAAATGTCAGGAATTGTGAACTTAAGTTTAAATATATTTGGCTAAGGTGTACGTAAACTTCAACTTTTCATGTTGTTCATAGGTTCAATCCAGCTGAACTCGCCTTCGCCTTCTTGCTTGGTTTATATCGATGGGGGATGGATTAATGTAGGCTCCCAACTGCATGATTTCTATTGTCATCTCCCTTGTATTCCAGGAATGGACTACATCAAGGACCACCTGGAAGAACTCTTTCTGCAGCTAGGTGATGGCACCAATTCATCAGATGAGGATGCCATGGATACATCTCAAACACAAGAAAGCGCCAAACAGCTGGACGGATACCTAACCTGTTCAGCTGATCATATTGCGTTGCTCACGGCAGTCTATAAGCTATCCCTGAGGTTAAACACACATTTACCTGCATCAGCTGCCTGTGAAAGGCTGTTCAGCATTGCAGGATTTGTTTTCAGCCCCAGGAGAGCAAGGCTGGACTCCAGAAACTTTGAAAACCAGCTTTTATTGAAGATGAACCGTAAATTCTTCAACTTCAAGTAATGACAGCTTAATGCGAGCAAGCCCAAGGACACGGATGCCTTATGCGTTTTGTTAATTTGTTTAAAATTCACAAGTTATAGGTGTCCTTGTTACAATGGCATGACCTGACAGACTGATTTCTAATAGAGTTCCATTTGTGATGATGTCGTCATATTCCTACAGTGGGGTATGTACTTTTGATGAGCTCAAATTATATATTTTTTATGTATAGGGTTCTATTATAGGATGTTTTTTCTAAAGCTAAGTGCTTATGTTTACTGGCTATATTCCTTCATTATTAAGGCATAATTATATTTTGTCTGTAAGATGTATTTGGAAATGTTGCCTATTTGAGAATCCACTTTTTTAATCTGTTCTTGCATCTGTAGGTCTGGCTGTTTTGCTTTTTGGATTTATGGCTCTCACATTTCTTACTTTTGATACTGAAGCACATCCACCACTGCCTAATATAAAGAGTTTAATGTAACTTTTACTCAAGTATGATTGAGTACTTTACACCACTGTACCTAAGTACATTTAAAACCAGATACTTTTACTCAAGTAGTATTTTACTTGGTGACTTTCACTTTAGTAATTTTTCTATTAATGTATCTTTACTTTTCCTCAAGTATGACAATTGAGTACTTTTTCCACCACTGGCTATCATACACATCCAACCATGACAGTAGCTTTGACTGCCAGATGAGTCTTTAGTTAAATGGTGTCTCTAAACAAGGCTAATCTTGTAGATCCTGACAAGTCTGCCTCTAAATATTGCATAGCTGTAAAATGTAGTGAGCAAAATTAGCACAAGACCAACATGACGCACATGCCATACATTATGTATACATTACTTTACATTTACATTTAAGTCATTTGGCAGACGCTCTTATCCAGAGCGACTTACAAATTGGTGAATTCACCTTATGACATCCAGTGGAACAGCCACTTTACAATAGTGCATCTAAATCATTTAAGGGGGGTGAGAAGGTTACTTTATCCTATCCTAGGTATTTCTTAAAGAGGTGGGGTTTCAGGTGTCTCCGGAAGGTGGTGATTGACTCCGCTGTCCTGGCGTCGTGAGGGAGTTTGTTCCACCATTGGGGGCCAGAGCAGCGAACAGTTTTGACTGGGCTGAGCGGGAACTGTACTTCCTCAGTGGTAGGGAGGCGAGCAGGCCAGAGGTGGATGAACGCAGTGCCCTTGTTTGGGTGTAGGGCCTGATCAGAGCCTGGAGGTACTGCGGTGCCGTTCCCCTCACAGCTCCGTAGGCAAGCACCATGGTCTTGTAGCGGATGCGAGCTTCAACTGGAAGCCAGTGGAGAGAGCGGAGGAGCGGGGTGACGTGAGAGAACTTTTGAAGGTTGAACACCAGACGGGCTGCGGCGTTCTGGATGAGTTGTAGGGGTTTAATGGCACAGGCAGGGAGCCCAGCCAACAGCGAGTTGCAGTAATCCAGACGGGAGATGACAAGTGCCTGGATTAGGACCTGCGCCGCTTCCTGTGTGAGGCAGGGTCGTACTCTGCGGATGTTGTAGAGCATGAACCTACAGGAACGGGCCACCGCCTTGATGTTAGTTGAGAACGACAGGGTGTTGTCCAGGATCACGCCAAGGTTCTTAGTGCTCTGGGAGGAGGACACAATGGAGTTGTCAACCGTGATGGCGAGATCATGGAACGGGCAGTCCTTCCCCGGGAGGAAGAGCAGTTCCGTCTTGCCGAGGTTCAGCTTGAGGTGGTGATCCGTCATCCACACTGATATGTCTGCCAGACATGCAGAGATGCGATTCGCCACCTGGTCATCAGAAGGGGGAAAGGAGAAGATTAATTGTGTGTCGTCTGCATAGCAATGATAGGAGAGACCATGTGAGGTTATGACAGAGCCAAGTGACTTGGTGTATAGCGAGAATAGGAGAGGGCCTAGAACAGAGCCCTGGGGGACACCAGTGGTGAGAGCGCGTGGCGAGGAGACAGATTCTCGCCACGCCACCTGGTAGGAGCGACCTGTCAGGTAGGACGCAATCCAAGCGTGGGCCGCGCCGGAGATGCCCAACTCGGAGAGGGTGGAGAGGAGGATCTGATGGTTCACAGTATCGAAGGCAGCCGATAGGTCTAGAAGGATGAGAGCAGAGGAGAGAGAGTTAGCTTTAGCAGTGCGGAGCGCCTCCGTGATACAGAGAAGAGCAGTCTCAGTTGAATGACTAGTCTTGAAACCTGACTCATTTGGATCAAGAAGGTCATTCTGAGAGAGATAGCGGGAGAGCTGGCCAAGGACGGCACGTTCAAGAGTTTTGGAGAGAAAAGAAAGAAGGGATACTGGTCTGTAGTTGTTGACATCGGAGGGATCGAGTGTAGGTTTTTTCAGAAGGGGTGCAACTCTCGCTCTCTTGAAGACGGAAGGGACGTAGCCAGCGGTCAGGGATGAGTTGATGAGCGAGGTGAGGTAAGGGAGAAGGTCTCCGGAAATGGTCTGGAGAAGAGAGGAGGGGATAGGGTCAAGCGGGCAGGTTGTTGGGCGGCCGGCCGTCACAAGAAGCGAGATTTCATCTGGAGAGAGAGGGGAGAAAGAGGTCAGAGCACAGGGTAGGGCAGTGTGAGCAGAACCAGCAGTGTCGTTTGACTTAGCAAACGAGGTACGGATGTCGTCGACCTTCTTTTCAAAATGGTTGACAAAGTCATCTGCAGAGAGGGAGGAGGGGGAGGAGGATTCAGGAGGGAGGAGAAGGTGGCAAAGAGCTTCCTAGGGTTAGAGGCAGATGCTTGGAATTTAGAGTGGTAGAAAGTGGCTTTAGCAGCAGAGACAGAGGAGGAAAATGTAGAGAGGAGGGAGTGAAAGGATGCCAGGTCCGCAGGGAGGCGAATTTCCTCCATTTCCGCCGGCTGCCCGGAGCCCTGTTCTGCGAGCTCGCAATGAGTCGTCGAGCCACGGAGCGGGAGGGGAGGACCGAGCCGGCCTGGAGGATAGGGGACATAGAGAGTCAAAGGATGCAGAAAGGGAAGAGAGGAGGGTTGAGGAGGCAGAATCAGGAGATAGGTTGGAGAAGGTTTGAGCAGAGGGAAGAGATGATAGGATGGAAGAGGAGAGAGTAGCGGGGGAGAGAGAGCGAAGGTTGGGACGGCGCGATACCATCCGAGTAGGGGCAGTGTGGGAAGTGTTGGATGAGAGCGAGAGGGAAAAAGGATACAAGGTAGTGGTCGGAGACTTGGAGGGGAGTTGCAATGAGGTTAGTGGAAGAACAGCATCTAGTAAAGATGAGGTCGAGCGTATTGCCTGCCTTGTGAGTAGGGGGGAAGGTGAGAGGGTGAGGTCAAAAAGGAGAGGAGTGGAAAGAAGGAGGCAGAGAGGAATGAGTCAAAGGTAGACGTGGGGAGGTTAAAGTCGCCCAGGACTGTGAGAGGTGAGCCGTCCTCAGGAAAGGAGCTTATCAAGGCATCAAGCTCATTGATGAACTCTCCGAGGAACCTGGAGGGCGATAAATGATAAGGATGTTAAGCTTGAAAGGGCTGGTAACTGTGACAGCATGGAATTCAAAGGAGGCGATAGACAGATGGGTAAGGGGAGAAAGAGAGAATGACCACTTGGGAGAGATGAGGATCCCGGTGCCACCACCCCGCTGACCAGAAGCTCTCGGGGTGTGCGAGAACACGAGGGTGGAAGAAGAGAGAGCAGTAGGAGTAGCAGTGTTATCTGTGGTGATCCATGTTTCCGTCAGTGCCAAGAAGTCGAGGGACTGGAGGGAGGCATAGGCTGAGATGAACTCTGCCTTGTTGGCCGCAGATCGGCAGTTCCAGAGGCTACCGGAGACCTGGAACTCCACGTGGGTCGTGCGCGCTGGGACCACCAGATTAGGGTGGCCGCGGCCACGCGGTGTGGAGCGTTTGTATGGTCTGTGCAGAGAGGAGAGAACAGGGATAGATAGACACATAGTTGACAGGCTACAGAAGAGGCTACGCTAATGCAAAGGAGATTGGAATGACAAGTGGACTACACGTCTCAAATGTTCAGAAAGTTAAGCTTACATAGCAAGAATCTTATTGACTAAAATGATTGAAATGATACAGTACTGCTGGAGTAGGCTAGCTGGTAGTGGCTGCGTTGTTGACTTTGTAGGCTAGCTGGCAGTGGCTGCGTTGTTGACACTACACTAATCAAGTCGTTCCGTCGAGTGTAATAGTTTCTTTAGTGCTGCTATTCGGGGGCTAGCTGGCTAGCTAGCAGTGTTGATTACGTTACGTTACGTTAAAAGAACGACAATAGCTGGCTAGCTAACCTAGAAAATCGCTCTAGACTACACAATTGTCTTGGATACAAAGACGGCTATGTAGCTAGCTAGCTACGATCAAACAAATCAAACCGTTGTACTGTAATGAAGTGAAATGAAAATGTGATACTACCTGTGGATCGAGGCGGAATGTTGACTGGGTTGTTGAAGTTCTATTCGGTAGACGTTGGCTAGCTGTTGGCTAGCTAGCTAGCAGTATCTCCTACGTTAAGGACGACAAATAGCTGGCTAGCTAACCTCGGTAAATTAAGATAATCACTCTAAGTCTACACACTCTAAACTACACAATTATCTTGGATACGAAGACAGCAAAGACAACTATGTAGCTAGCTAACACTACACTAATCGAGTCGTTCAGTTGAGTGAATAGTTTCTACAGTGCTGGTATTCGTTAGCTAGCTGCTGGGCAGATAGCAGTGTAGACTACGTTAGGACGACGAAATACGATAATTACGCAATTATCTTTGATACAAAGACGGCTATGTAGCTAGCTAAGAAGAAATTGCTAAGATTAGACAAATCAAACCGTTGTACTATAATGAAATGTAATGAAAATGTAATGAAAATGTAATGAAAAGTTATACTACCTGCGGACCGAAGTGTAGATGCGACCGCTCGAATCTACACTTTCTAGGGATCTAAACTTTCTGGGGATAAGATGGCTGGCAACAGTTAGCTAAGGATCTACACTTTCTGGGGATAAGATGGCTGGCAACAGTTAGCTAAGTTAAACACTCTCCTATGAACATGACATAGCAGCCGTCTGTAAACACATTCATTTCAATACAGTGTAAGCTGCTGAATGGAAATGTAGTGTCATTGGGTTTGCCGACTCGGACTGTCACAACTCAGGTGTGCGCACACAGCAAGCATTTGTGTGTATCGGTCGACATTACTTTTGTCTCTCAACGCATCAAAATGACCCCAACACTAGTAATGTTTTAACTAGAGCTCCATGCTGGAGCTCTCTCCCCTGAAACAGTCGAATCCTCATCATTGGGAAAATCCTGTTCCCATGACAATCCCTTACTCTATGTTTTGCTGTGTGCTAATCCGGTAAGGAGGTGAATGTGTGATGACATGTATTTGAAGATGGAGGATTAGATTAGTTGTGATGAATTGAGTAATTACTCAAAATCTCCTGCAATCCTAGGATCAGCTAACTGAAAAGATCCTGAAAATATATCCTTTAAAGTAGCAGGATTAAAGCAGTGACGCTTTGAAGGAGATTTGGAACACACTAAACAGACGAAACAAATAGCTCCAATATTTTTGGCCCTATAACAAATAAACATCAAAAACATATGCATGAACACCTACAAATCTTGGATTCAGCTATTAAAGACTCAGACTCACCCACTGGATTATCCAATTACGTTGAATAAACTACAGGACAAAATACAAAGCCTCCAATCTAAAAAGACCTGTGGTGTTGATAGTATCTTACATTAAATTATAAAATATTCGGACCACAAATTCTAATTGGCTATACTTTAACATCCTCAGCTCTGGCATCTTCCCCAATATGTGGAACCAAACAACAGAAGTGGAGACACATTTGACCCCAATAACTATCGTGGGATCTGTGTCAATAGCAACCTTTGTAAAAATCCTCTGTATTATCATAAACAGCACACTTCTACATTTCCTCAGTGAAAACAACATCCTGGGCAAATGTCAAATTGGCTTTTTACCAAATTGCCGTAAGACAGACCACATATTCACTCTGCGCACCCTAATTGACAAACAAAACAAAAGCAAAGTGTTCTCATGCTTTGTTGATTTCAAAAAATCTTTTGACTCAATTTGGGATCTGCTATATAAATTGATGGAAAGAGGTGTTGGGGGAAAAAACATACAGCATAATATTCATGTACACTGATTTCCTTCCTCAGGGTGATGGGGTGAGACATGGCTGCCGCTTAAGCCCCACTCTCTTCAACATATACAGTATATCAGCGAATTGGCGAGGGCACTAGAACAGTTTTCAGCACCTGGCCTCACCCTGCTAGAATTCTAAGTCAAATGTCAAACCTTCCATAACAAAGCCATCACCGACAGAGAAATGAACCTAGAGAAGAGTCCCTTCAGCAAGTTGGTCCTGGAGCTCTTTTCACAAACACAAACAGACCCAAAGAGTCCCAGGACAGCAACACAATTAGACCCTACCAAATCATGAGAAAACAAAAATGAAATTACTTGACACATTGGAAAGAACTAACCAAAAAACAAAGCAAACTGGAATGGTATTTGGCCCTAAACAGAGAGCAGACAGTGGCAGAATACCTGACCACTGTGACTGACCTAAAAGTAAGGAATGCTTAGCCTTGTAATTGAGAGTCCACCGTAGGCAGACCTGGCTCCTGAGAGAAGACTGCCCACTGACCACAAAATGAGGTGAAAACTGAGCTGCACTTCCTAACAGAGACATATTTCAGTCAGATTAGACAGACCCACAAAGAATTTGAAACCAAATCAAATTAAGATAAATTCCCATATTTATGCCATCACAGGAGCAAGATTTGTGACCTGTTGCCACAAGAAAAGGGCAACCAGTGAAGCACAAATACAAGCTATATATATCAGTCTATTAATTTTCCCCTTTGTCCTTCAACTAAACTCAGCAAAAAAGGAAATGTCCCTTTTTCCGGACCCTGTCTTTCAAAGATAATTTGTAAAAATCAAAATAACTTCACAGATCTTCTTGTAAAGGGTTTAAACACTGTGTCCCATGCTTGTTCAATTAAACATAAACAATTAATGAACATGCACCTGTGGAACGGTCGTTAAGACACTAACAGCTTACAGACAGTAGGCAATTAAGGTCACACTTATGAAAACTTAGGACACTAAAGAGGCCTTTCTACTGACTCTGAAAAACACCAAAAGAAAGATGCCCAGGGTCCCTGCTCATCTGCGTGAATGTGCTTTAAGCATGCTGCAAGGAGGCATGAGGACTGCAGATGTGGCCAGGGCAATAAATTGCAATGTGAGTACTGTGAGACACCTAAGACAGCGTTACAGGAAGACAGAACGGACAGCTGATTGTCCTCACAGTGACAGACCACATGTAACAACACCTGCACAGGATCCGTATATCAGAACAATCACACCTGCGGGACAGGTACAGGATGGCAACAACAACTGCCCGAGTTACACACAATCCATCAGTGATCAGACTCTCCGCAATAGGCTGAGAGAGGCTGGACTGAGGGCTTGTAGGCCTGTTGTAAGGCAGGTTCTCACAAGACATCACCGGCAACAACTTCTCCTATGGGCACAAACCCACCGTCGCTGGATCAGACATGACTGGCAAAAAGTGCTCTTCACTGACGAGTCATGGTTTTGTCTCACCAGGGGTGATGGTCAGATTTTTATATTTTTTATTTTTCATTTACCTTTATTTAACCAGGCAAGTCAGTTAAGAACACATTCTTATTTTCAATGACGGCCTGGGAACAGTGGGTTAACTGCCTGTTCAGGGGCAGAACGACAGATTTGTACCTTGTCAGCTCAGGGGTTTGAACTCACAACCTTCCGGTTACTAGTCCAATGCTCTAACCACTAGGCTACCCTGCCGCCCCACATTTGCATTTATCGTCGAAGGAATGAGCGTTACACCGAGGCCTGTACTCGGGAGCGGGATCGATTTGGAGGTGGAGGGTCCGTCATGGTCTGGGGCGATGTGTCACAGCATCATCAGACTGAGCTTGTTGTCGTTGTAGGCAATCTCAACGCAGTGCATTACAGGGAAGACATCCTCCTCCCTCATGCAGGCTCATCCTTCCTGCAGGCTCATCCTGACATGACCTTCCAGCATGACAATGCCACCAGCCATACTGCTCAGTCTGTGCGTTATTTCCTGCAAGACAGGAATGCCAGTGTTCTGCCATGGCCAGCGAAGAGCCCGGATCTCAATCCCATTGAGCACGTCTGGGCCCTGTTGGATCGGAGGGTGAGGGCTAGGGCCATTCCCCACAAAATGTCAGTGAACTTGCAGGTGCCTTGGTGGAAGAGTGGAGTAAAAATCTCACAGCAAGAACTGGCAAATCTGGTGCAGTCCATGAGGAGGAGATGCACAGCAGTACTTAATGCACCTGGTGGCCACACCAGATACTGACTGTTACTTTTGATTTGGACCACCCTTTCTTCAGGGACACATTATTCTATTTCTTTCTGTTAGTCACATGTCTGTGGAACTTGTTCAGTTTATGTCTCAGTTGTTGAATCTTATGTTCATACAAATATTTACATGTTAAGTTTGCTGAAAATAAACGCAGTTGACAGTGAGAGGACGTTTCTTTTTTTTCTGAGTTTATTTGCACATTGTTACAAGACAATACATAGCCAATAATAACATTTGAAATGTCTGTTTTGAAACTTGTGAGTGTAATGTTCACAGTTAATTTCTGATGGTTTATTATCTATGTTTCCCATGCCAATAAAGCACTTTGAATTTAATTGATATGGCTAAGTTGAAATCAGAGTATGGGAGCATGTATGATCTGAATGTAAGAGAAAGAAGAGTATGTAGGAGGAGGCTGACCTCTATTGGTGTTCAGATACAAGTGCAGCATTTCCATAATTAAAATGAAATAACCACCCACAATCACATGTACACACGCCCCCAAACGTTATGTCAAGGTTTCTGCATGAAACATACGCTGGGAAAATGTGTCTTCTGGAGTATTCCCAGAAGTGTCAATCATTGCCTTCCCTGGAGTGAACTAGCTTGGCCCTAAACTCGCCTCATGTCCCCTCCCCTCTCTCCCATAACCTGTCTTGACCCCCCCCTTCTGTAAACCTCTTTCTAGGGAGTGTAGATAAACAGCTATTCTCAAATCCAGGGTCTAAATCAACAACTTTCTATTGTCAGTGTTATTACTGAGGCTTGTATTGACTCTCTACTTTCCTCTCCTCTGTCTCCAGCATGTTGACATGTTTGACGGCAAGAACACAAATTAAATCAGTAATCTAGGAGACTGTCGTTTTAACTCAGGAAAGTCAGATAAACAGACATCTGCAGAGTAGCACCATGTGAAAGATTCAATAGAATGTCTTTGTAGAATACTGATGTTTATAGCAGGCTTTTTGTTTCATTTGGTGTCTGATGCGGAGCTTGTTCCAACACTTCACAATACTATAAAAACTACCACAAAGAGGTGGTTCTACGCCTTCTGATTATACTGTAAACAAGGGACTCATGTTATGAGACCATTATGAGACAGTGTACTGTTTTTAGAGACTTTGTTGGTGATAATAACTTCATTAGAGCATAGATTCTGAATGTTTCACAGGTATTGGCAAGGTTTGTAATTGTTTGTGTAATGGCATTGTTACTTTCCTTGGAGAAAAATAGATCACGAATGATAATCAATTATACCTATGAACCTGATTACAAGAGCAATCAGTGGAGAATGACATTGGAATTTGCTTGATCAGACTGCGGACTAATTTGCAGAGTTAACGACCAACAATTGCATTGATGGATTTGACCCACTTTCAGATTTGGAAGTGAAAGCTCTGGAGAAAATGGGATTTCTTGTAAATAAGCTATTTATTTCAATTTAGTCAATGTTTGAGTTAAAGATGAACTATTTAGTTGTAATAAAAAGTGCCAGAAGTTGTTTCTAAATTATGAATATTCATCATTCAAAACTGTCCATTAAGACCTGAGTTTCTAACATTTGCTAAAATCACAACTGCGCTCTTTTAAGAGTTCACCTACATAGGCCAAGCACAACAATATGACTACTGGGAAACATTTGTCTGAAAGAACGAAGTGTACAAATACGTGTCCACCACAGTAACCATATGATACTTCACAGGGAGGTGTCTGTAGCTTTCCCAACATGGATTGCTACAGGAGTTTTATCCCATCTGACTCGATGATGGCTTAGAACCATGCTGCCTAAACATGCACAATGCCTTGTGTCTCGCAGTTCTAGGCCTCCTACTGTTCCCAGCACAATGAAACCAAAACATTGACTCAAGGATTGCAGGATGGACAGAAAATGTTGAAAACCAATGTCTGCAGAATTCACAACTCTTTTTCCCCTGCCACTCCCAATCCCGTTCTCTCCCCTTTCTCTCCAAAACCACAGGTAGCACTTTAAGCTCCACACGTCACGATGACAAACCTAAAATGACCACCTTGTTCTCAAAAACGTGGCTTTTGGACTATGGTGCCTTGCCTGCAGCTAAGTTGGCAAGGTCTTTCCAAGGCCACACTGACAGGAAATTGTATTAATCCAGAACTGGGATGAAGTAATGTCACTTGGTTCTTAAAACGATGCCAGAGCTGGGGGAGACCACCTCGGCCAAGGCCTAGTCCTGAGCTGGATAACAGGGCCAGGCCTCAGGGCAATACAAAGCCTCCTCCATCTGCCTCCTAATTGGTTTAAGGACTAATTATCTGCTGGGGTTCACGTTGTGCACCAACGATTACTGGCCCACAAAACATGTAGACACAAGGAAACATAGCAAAAAGGACAATAAAGTTGGGAAAGACATGTCGTGCTGTGTGGGCCAAGAGCAATTGAATGATGAGCTTCTCGGTTTTGTTTTCTGTGAAATGTGTTTAACCCTGAGGGTTCGTATATCCAGAGGAGGGAGCAGCACTGGAGTGAATATTATTGTGGCTTAACGCATCATCCAAATTTAGAATTATTTATACCAAACCTGGGGCCCACATGTACAACTATACCACCCAGACTGTGTGTAGTTAAACTCAAAGCTTTTGCAGAGCAAATTCTTACTGTTAAGAAGCACCCATGAGAATCCACACAGACAAAATATTCATTCCCCTTTACTTACTACACTTTGTGTTACAGCCCAAATTTAAAATGTATTAAATAAATACACATTCTCACCCTTTGTTTGACATTTTTGATATTTTATTGAAAATAGTACAGAAATATCTAATTTACTTAAGTATTCTCTCCTGAGTCAATACTTTGTAGAAGCACTTTTGGCAGGAATTACAGCTTTGAGTCATCTTGGGTATGTCTTTATCAGCTTTGCACATCTGGATTTGGGCATTGTTCTGTTGGAACGTAAATATTTGCCCCCCCAGTCTAAGGTCGGTTGCACTCTGAAGCAGGTTCTCATCAAGGATTTGCATGTATTTGACTCCATTCATTGTTCCATCTATCCTTACCAGCATCCCGGTAGCATGATGCTACCATCACAGTTCTATTTCGGAGATCTACGGACAGTTCCTTAATTTCTGCTGTAACATGCACTGTCAAGTGTGGGACCTTATATAGACAGGTGTGTTTCATTCCAAATCAAGTCAAAACAATTGAATTGACCACAGGTGGACTCCAATCAAGTTGTAGTGAATATCTCAAGAATAATCAAAGATTATTGGATGCACCCGAGTTCAATTTGGAGTGTCATAACAAAGGGGTGTGAATACTTAATGTATATACAGTTGAAGTCGGAAGTTTACATACACTTAGGTTGGAGTCATTAAACTCGTTTTTCAACCACTTCACAAATTTCTTGTTAACCAACTATAGTTTTGGCAAATCGGTTAGGACATCTACTTTGTGCATGACACAAGTAATTTTTCCAACATTTGTTTCCAGACAGAATATTTCACTTAATCACAATTCCAGTGGGTCAGAAGTTTACATACAGTAAGTTGACTGTGCCTTCAAACAGCTCGGAAAATACCAGAAAATTATGTCATGGCTTTAGAAGCTTCTGATAGGTTAATTGACATAATTTGATTCAATTGGAGGTGTACCTGTGGATGTATTCCAAGGCCTACCTTCAAACTCAGTGCCTTGACATCATGGGAAAATCAAAAGAAATCAGTCAAAAAAAATGTAGACCTCTACAAGTCTGGTTCATCCTTGGGAGCAATTTCCAAATGTCTGAAGGTACCACGTTCATCTGTACAAACGATATTAAGCAAGTATAAACGCCATGGCACCACAAAGCCGTCATACCTCTCAGGAAGGACACGCGGTCTGTCTCCTAGAGATGAACGTACTTTGGTGTAAAAAGTGAAAATCAATCCCAGAATAACAGCAAAGGGCTTTGTGAAGATGCTGGAGGAAACCGGTACAAAAGTATCTATATCCACAGTAAAACGAGTCCAATATCAACATAACCTGAAAGGCCGCTCAGCAAGGAAGAAGAAACTGCTCCAAAACCGCCATAAAAAAGCCAGACTACAGTTTGCAACTGCACATGGGGACAAAGATCATACTTTTTGGAGAATTGTGCTCTGGTCTGATGAAACAAAAATACAACTGTTTGGCCGTAATGACCATCGTTATGTTTGGAGGAAAAATGGGGAGGCTTTCAAGCCGAAGAACACCATCCCAACTGTGAAGCACGGAGGTGACAGCATCATGTTGTGGGGGTGCTTTGCTGCAGGAGGGACTGGTGCACTTCACAAAATAGATGGCATCATGAGGAGGGGAAATTATGTGGATATATTGAAGCAACGTCTCAAGACATCAGTCAGGAAGTTAAAGCTTGGTTGCAAATGGGTCTTCCAAATGGACAATGACCCCAAGCATACTTCAACAGTTGTGGCAAAATGGCTTAAGGACAACAAAGTCAAGGTATTGGAGTGGCTATCACAAAGCCCTGACCTAAATCCGATAGAAAATTTGTGGGCAGAACTGAAAAAGTGTGTGCGAGCAAGGAGGCCTACAAACCTGACTCAGTTACACAAGCTCTGCCTTGAGGAATGGGACAAAATTCACACAACTTATTCTGGGAAGTTTGTGGAAGGCTACCCGAAATGTTTGACCCAAGTTAAACAATTTAAAGGCAATACTAACAAATATTAATTTAGTGTATGTAAACTTCTGACCCACTGGGAATGTGATGAAAGAAATAAAAGCTGAAATAAATCACTCTCTGCTATTATTCTGACATTTCACATTGTTAAAATAAAGTGGTGATCCTAACTGACCGAAGACCGGGAATTTTTACTAGGATTAAATGTCAGGAATTGTGAAACTGGGTTTAAATGTATTTTGCTAAGGTGTGTGTAAACTTCCGACTTCAACTGTACATTTGCAAAAATGTCTTAAATATTTTCCCTTTGTCTTTACAGGGTATTGTGTGTAGATAGGTGAGATTTATTTTGTTTTAATACATTTTTAATTCAGGCTGTAATAACACAATGTGGAATTGGAATAAGTAAATCGGTATGAATTATTTCTGGAGGCATTATATAAACGGTAATCAAACAGTATTCACTAAAATAGGTAAAAGTAATTCTGTAGTTTAGATTATTGCGGAAGCTGAGAATCTCATGAACAGGGGGGGCAGGAAATGGGGGAACGACTTAGGAAGAGAATCATTTTTAAAAGCCTGGGAGTAAGGGGAAAAAAGAGAACTGAAAGACGAAGGAAGACCAATATAGACCAAATTGGAGGATGTGTTTTTTGGTCAGGAACCCATCTCTAAAATTAGCATGAATGTAAATTCCACAGTGTTGCCGGTTTTAAATCCACATATAAAAATGAGAGCTACCCAGAACTAGGTTTGCAAAACTACAGAGAATTCTGTAATTTTGGTAATTAACAGGTAATCTAAGGCAATCTATGTTAACTTTTGTCATTTTTACTTGAAAACATGAAATGAAAATCTATTCATATATAGTATTAATTGTTTGTATGTGTCAATATTGTCCATGAGTTTCTAGTGGATAGACCCTATGATTCAAGAGAAAATAGCCTAATTAATGAAAAAAAGCATATAATCAACAATGGCATTATTTCTAATGAACTATTTCCAACTATTGACTTATTTCACAACTGCCACCAGTTTGGCACAAAAACATTGACATCAAAGACATATTGATATAGTAAAATAAATAAAAGTGTGTAAAAAATATAAAGGATATTTCATGCTGAAACCCTCATATTAAACACCAATGGTATTAACTAAGTTGGTGGTTTAAATTCAGGATAATGTTTTATTGCTTTGTTGTTTTATTTAATACATTGTACATATGATAAGGCCACACAGAGAGCCATAGATAATGACAGACACAGTACCAAAAAGGCCACTACATGTCATGTGATAAAATTCCCCAAAAGACTTGAAAATGATACAAATTCTGGTATTTTACTGGTAAACTTCAAAAGTTAATATACCCTCCCTTTGCAAGTCTACCTAGAACAAAAATGGAATGGACGAGAGAAGTCATATGTGAACAGTGGCATGATCGTTTCTTTTCCCCCTCTCTTTTATAGAAGAACAGAGACATCTTCAAAGCCACAAAAAGGAGGAGTAAAAGCCACAGCCGGCCCACAAACAGAAGAATCCACAGGGCAGACTTTATTTTTACCATGTGTCCCAGACACAGGCATTGACTCACAGCCTTCAACACAATCACTGCATGTGCTATTGTGGACTGCAGCTAAGCCACGTATGACGTGTGAGTGCACAACTGCATGCATGTGTAGCACATGGGAATGTGTGAAACTTACTCCTCAGCCTGAAGTGTCTCCACTTGCGCTGCCAAATTGCTAACTATTCAGTGGCACCGATTGGTAAGATGCTTTGTGACGGTGGTCATGTGTGCTAGTAAAGCAGAGGTCCTGAGTTTGAGTCTTAGGAGGAAGTGGTACTCAGTAAGCAAGCAGTGTTACAAATAGTGCTAGGGACCTTGGATCTGCATATGCGCTCAACGCTAAGGTTGCTGTGGAGTAAGTTTGGGGGGTAAATTAAGCACTTGGGCGCAACTTTGGTTTTAGAAGTGGGGGGACATATATATTTTTATCCAGTCGGATAAACACTCCAAACAGTCTACGCGGCCGCTCAGAGGCACTGCATGGTCCTAAAGCACACTGTTGCCAAGTTTTGTATCTCATTCCAATGATAGAACTGGGGGTGGGGGGGTTGCACCACCCCTGTGGGAATGTGTGAAACTCACTTCTCAGCCTGAAGGTTTACCACTTGCGCTGCTGAATTGTTAACTTTTCTATTACATAAGCACACACCAGCTCGAACACGCAACAAAGGTGTGCAAAATGAAATGACTGTATATACAGTGCCTTGCGAAAGTATTCGGCCCCCTTGAACTTTGCGACCTTTTGCCACATTTCAGGCTTCAAACAAAGATATAAAACTGTATTTTTTTGTGAAGAATCAACAACAAGTGGGACACAATCATGAAGTGGAACGGCATTTATTGGATATTTCCAACTTTTTTAACAAATCAAAAACTGAAAAATTGGGCGTGCAAAATTATTCAGCGCCCTTAAGTTAATACTTTGTAGTGCCACCTTTTGCTGCGATTACAGCTGTAAGTCGCTTTGGGTATGTCTCTATCAGTTTTGCACATTGAGAGACTGAAATTTTTTCCCATTCCTCCTTGCAAAACAGCTCGAGCTCAGTTAGGTTGGATGGAGAGCATTTGTGAACAGCTGTTTTCAGTTCTTTCCACAGATTCTCGATTGGATTCAGGTCTGGACTTTGACTTGGCCATTCTAACACCTGGATATGTTTATTTTTGAACCATTCCATTGTAGATTTTGCTTTATGTTTTGGATCATTGTCTTGTTGGAAGACAAATCTCCGTCCCAGTCTCAGGTCTTTTGCAGACTCCATCAGGTTTTCTTCCAGAATGGTCCTGTATTTGGCTCCATCCATCTTCCCATCAATTTTAACCATCTTCCCTGTCCCTGCTGAAGAAAAGCAGGCCCAAACCATGATGCTGCCACCTCCATGTTTGACAGTGGGTATGGTGTGTTCAGGGTGATGAGCTGTGTTGCTTTTATGCCAAACATAACGTTTTGCATTGTTGCCAAAAAGTTCAATTTTGGTTTCATCTGACCAGAGCACCTTCTTCCACATGTTTGGTGTGTCTCCCAGGTGGCTTGTGGCAAACTTTAAACAACACTTTTTATGGATATCTTTAAGAAATGGCTTTCTTCTTGCCACTCTTCCATAAAGGCCAGATTTGTGCAATATACGACTGATTGTTGTCCTATGGACAGAGTCTCCCACCTCAGCTGTAGATCACTGCAGTTCATCCAGAGTGATCATGGGCCTCTTGGCTGCATCTCTGATCAGTCTTCTCCTTGTATGAGCTGAAAGTTTAGAGGGACGGCCAGGTCTTGGTAGATTTGCAGTGGTCTGATACTCCTTCCATTTCAATATTATCGCTTGCACAGTGCTCCTTGGGATGTTTAAAGCTTGGGAAATCTTTTTGTATCCAAATCCGGCTTTAAACTTCTTCACAACAGTATCTCGGACCTGCCTGGTGTGTTCCTTGTTCTTCATTATGCTCTCTGCACTTTTAACGGACCTCTGAGACTATCACAGTGCAGGTGCATTTATACGGAGACTTGATTACACACAGGTGGATTGTATTTATCATCATTAGTCATTTAGGTCAACATTGGATCATTCAGAGATCCTCACTGAACTTCTGGAGAGAGTTTGCTGCACTGAAAGTAAAGGGGCTGAATAATTTTGCACGCCCAATTTTTCAGTTTTTGATTTGTTAAAGAAGTTTGAAATATCCAATAAATGTCCTTCCACTTCATGATTGTGTCCCACTTGATGTTGATTCTTCACAAAAAAAATACAGTTTTAGATCTTTATGTTTGAAGCCTGAAATGTGGCAAAAGGTCGCAAAGTTCAAGGGGGCCGAATACTTTCGCAAGGCACTGTACAAATAAACTGACAAGACATACAACAGCTGTTGGCTTACATATGTTCTGACATGGATTACCACACAAACATGAATACAAACATTTAGCAAAGAAACAGCTTGTTAAGGTTCTGCTCTTGTTTTTCCCTCTGGGAACATAAACAAAAGGTTCCACTTCATATGAGACACACTGGAAGGGTGGAAGACTTTCTTTCTTTTCTGTTTACACAAAGCCGTGACTATTTCTAGGTGTCAAATTCACCTCAAAGTGTCGTAGATTACACACTGCAGGCCGAGACTAAGTCAAGGACAGTCATGCTTACATGGCTATCACTGTGCCCACTCTCTGTCTACCTGTACTATTTCCTTGTTAGTTCTTTGTTTGCCCATTTTCCCAGCTAGACTAAAGTCTATCTAAATATTTACATTCCCTTTCTTGTATGTTCGTCTTATCTATAGAATGCATTACATGCTTTGTTACCTGCATCAATCAATCCCAGCTGATACATTTAAAATAGATGGTGTCAGACCCAAGTGACTTTCAATACAAGGTCAGCCTGAATGAGATTAGGAGAGGATTGGTCAACACCAAGTGCAATTTAAAGGAAAGGGCAGGTCTGGGCTTGCTAGAATACATTGTACAGCAGTTTTCATTGTCATCTGCATGTTGACCATGACTCATTACAGATTTTAAATCTCGAAAAGCCAGTGTTACCAGTTGAGTAAATGGATGATGACTGGTCTTATTATATGAAGTTTAACATAAGCTTAAAGTTCATGGGAGAAGTTCTGATACTACACATTGGTGACTTCCCAAGGGAAAAGTCAATTCATTGCAGATCAAGATATCATCTCTTTTGAAACAAACAAAATCATAAAGTCTAACTTTTTATAGAATTGTTTTTATATATACAGTGGGGCAAAAAAGTATTTAGTCAGCCACCAATTGTGCAAGTTCTCCCACTTGAAAAGAAGAGAGAGGCCTGTAATTTTCATCATAGGTACACTTCACCTATGACAGACAAAATGAGAAAGAAAATCCAGAAAATCACATTGTAGGATTTTTAATGAATTTACTTGCAAATTATGGTGGAAAATAAGTATTTGGTCACCTACAAACAAGCAAGATTTCTGGCTCTCACAGACCTGTAACTTTTTCTTTAAGAGACTCCTGTGTCCTCCACTCGTTACCTGTATTAATGGCACCTGTTTGAACTTGTTATCAGTATAAAAGACACCTATCCACAACCTCAAACAGTCACACTCCAAACTCCACTATGGCCAAGACCAAAGAGCTGTCCAAGGACACCAGAAACAAAATTGTAGACCTGCACCAGGCTGGGAAGAATGAATCTGCAATAGGTAAGCAGCTTGGTTTGAAGAAATCAACTGTGGGAGCAATTATTAGGAAATGGAAGACATACAAGACCACTGATAATTTCCCACGATCTGGGGCTCAACGCAAGATCTCACCCTGTGGGGTCAAAATGATCACAAGAACGGTGAGCAAAAATCCCAGAACCACACGGGGGGACCTAGTGAATGACCTGCAGAGAGCTGGGACCAAAGTAACAAAGCCTACCATCAGTAACACACTACGCCGCCAGGGACTCAAATCCTGCAATGCCAGACGTGTCCCCCTGCTTAAGACAGTACATGTCCAGGCCCGTCTGAAGTTTGCTAGAGAGCATTTGGATGATCCAGAAGAAGATTGGGAGAATGTCATATACATGGAATAACCTAACAGAAGGACAACCATCTCTGCAGCACTCCACCAATCAGGCCTTTATGGTAGAGTGGCCAGACAGAAGCCACTCCTCAATAAAAAAAAATCACATGACAGCCCGCTTGGAGTTTTCCAAAAAACACCTAAAGGACTCTCAGAACTATGAGAAATAAAATTCTCTGGTCTGATGAAACCAATATTGAACACTTTGGCCTGAAACCCAAGTGTCATGTCTGGAGGAAACCAGGCACCGCTCATTACCTGGTCAATACCATCCCTTCGGTAAAGCATGATGGCAGCATCATGCTGGGATGATGTTTTCCAGCGGCAGGGACTGAGACACTAGTCAGGATCGAGGGAAAGATGAGCGAAGCAAAGTACAGATGGAGAGATCCTTAATGAAAACCTGCTCTAGAGCGCTCAGGACCTCTAACTGGGGCGAAAGTTTACCTTCCAACAGGACGACCTTGAGCAAACAGCCAAGACACCGAGGGAATGGCTTAGGTCTCAATGTCCTTGAGTGGCCCAGCCAGAGCCTAGACTTGAACCTGATCGAACATCTCTGGAGAGACCTGAAAATAGCTGTGCAGCGATGCTCCCCATTCAACCTGACAGAGCTTGAAAGGATCTGCAGAAAATAATGAGAAACTCCCCAAATACATGAGTACCAAGCTTGTAGCGTCATACCAAGAAGACTCGAGGCTGCCAAAGGTGCTTCAACAAAAGACTGAGTAAAGGGTCTAAATACTTAAGTAAATGTGATATCAGTTTATTTTTAATGCATTTGCAAAGATTCCTAAAAACCTGTTTTTGCTTTGTCATTATAGGATATTGTGTGTAGATTTATGAGGAAAAGTATTCATCAATTTTAGAATAATGCTGTAATGTAACAAAATGTGGAAAAAGTGAAGGGGTCTGAATACTTTCCGAATGCACTGTATGTACTGATACGTAGGCTGTGTGACATTTTAAATGAATGTATTTCAGTCCTTGACTAGTAATGTTCTGTACTATGTATTATGTCATGCTTCATGTGGACCAAGGGAAGAGTAGACGATGCTTTTGCAGCAGCTAATGGTACCCTAATAAGTACCAAATATGAATGAAAGGCAATAGTTTATTAAGACTGAAAAACAACCTTCAATTACAAATAAATCCCAGCTCAGTGTAAAAATTACAATAAATAAAAGTACAAAAATAGACTTAAATAAAGTATAAAATGGAGTTTACTTTTTAATCAAGAAATTGCTAATTTGTCTGCTTAAAGAACCAGTAGTCAAAAATGTAATTTTCCTGTTTAAAAAAAAAATACATTAAGAACACCTGCTCTTTCCATGTCATAGACTGACCAGGTGAACACTTATTGATGTCACTTGTTAAATCTAGATAAAGGGGACGAGACAGGTAAAGAAGATTTTTTAAGCCTTGAGACATGGATTGTGTATGTGTGCCATTCAGAAGGTGCATGGGCAAGACAAAATATTTAAGTGGCGTTGAACAGGGTATGGTAGTAGGTGCCAGGTGCACCAGTTTATCAAAATGGCAACAACGCTGGGTTTCTAACACTCAATAGTTTCCTGGGCCATCAAACCTGTGGAACACTTTTTACACCTTGTAGAGTCCATGCCCCGATGAATTGAGGCTGTTCTGAAGTGTAAAAGGGGGTTCAACTCAATATTAGGAGGGTGTTCCTAATGTCTGGTATCCTCAGTGTAAATTTCTACACTATGTGGTTGGAATAATTCTATGACATTGAAAATGATAATGCCCATTTAGTGTAAGAGCTGTTTGAAAAGACCGCCTGAAATTTTTGCCTGTTTTGGTGGGATGGAGTTTTGGCCTGCCTGGTGATGTCACAAGGCAGTTAACTAGTTAATAGACCAATAAGAATTCCAAATCTCTCTGCCATTAACAGCTAGTTTTCCCCTCACCACTCCCAGACATTCTTATCAAAATTCTTTGTTGAGATATTGCTCTTTGTTAAGAATACATTTTTTTCTTCTTTAAAAAAAACAACAAAATATTTAATATGAAAACCACAGTTAATGATTTGATATTGAGATAAAACAACTGTATTGGGGGCTTTCAAAAGGCAAATTATACAAAAGACAAAAATGTAAGTCAATAAACCAGGAAAAAAATCCCTTTTACAAATGGAAATTTAGTAATCTAATAATGTTCACAAGACATATGAAACAAGGACCATCATATTTTCATGAAATTAGACAGTCCAAAATGTTACATAAAAAAATTCAAGTCGTGAAGAGAGAGTAAACTGATTTTCAGTCTTATTTTAAGAGCATTGGGGTACATTATGAACACTGTCTTTTGGATATAGACTAGTCCCAGACCTGTTTGTGCTCTTGCCAACTCCATTGATGTTATTGTTTGATGTGAGTTGACGAGCACAACCAGATCTGGGGGGGAAAATGTGGATATGGATGAGCTGGTCAATAAAGACGGAAGGAAATGTATACTTTCTTGGCATTACCAGAAACAGCCACTATCAATGGAATGCAATCAGAGGAAAAATAATACACCAAGCTTACTAGTATATCTGCATTGTCAAAGCAAATAGTTTCATCCCACAAAAATGTTGTTACTGAACACCATATAAGAAATCTGGATAATGCAATCGGAATAAGAATAGTTTCCAAGTTCTGATTAAAAAAAAAAATGTAAATACTACTTTACTGTCACTTTGAAATTGCATATCAAACTACACATTACACTGTCTGAAATCTCAAAAAGCATTTCTAACCCTCCGAAATGTTACTTTTTTAGGCATTTGTATTTTCAACTAACTTTGAAAAAAAGGCACACACTCAATGTATTCCTGACTTGAAGCTCGACAATACCTTTCCAAATTAAATTAATCATTATTAATATAATTCTTTCTGCATCATTTTATTTCAAATGTGATCTTCCTATGGCATAATGACAATAAAAATGGCAAGTTAGATCTTTTAGATGAGACAACTTAACCCAATTGTTACTCATTTAAGTGCTACACAATATACAGTGCATTCGGACAGTATTCAAACCCCTTGACTTTTTCCCCTTTTTGTTACGTAACAAACCTTTTCTAAAATTGATTAAATCGTTTTTTCATCATTAATCTAAGCACAATACCCCATAATGACAAAGCAAATATAATTTATTCCAAATGTATAAAAAAATAAAAATACTACTTTTATTGTGTTGAAGAACCTTTGGCAGCGAATACAGCCTTGCGTCTTCTTAGGTTTGACTCTACAAGCTTGGCACACCTGTATTTGAAGAGTTTGTCTCATTCCTCTCTGCAGATCCTCTCAAGATCTGTCAGGTTGGATGGGGAGCGATGCTGCACAGCTATTTTCAGGTCTCTCCAGAGATGTTTTGATCGGTTTCAAGTTCTAGCTCTGGCTGGACCACTCAAAGACATTCAGAGACTTGCCCCGAAGCCACTCCTGCGTTGACTTGGCAGTGTGCTTAGGATTGTTGTCCTGCTGGAAGGTGAACCTTCACCCCAGTCTGAGGTCCTGAGTGCTCTGGAGCAGGTTTTCATAAAGAATCTCTGTACTCACTGGGTGACCAGTGAGATATACCTACTGGAGCGCGTGCTAAGGGTGGGTGCTGCTATGGTGACCAGTGAGCGGAGATAATGCGGGGCTTTACCTAGCAGAGACTTGTTGATGACCTAGAGCCAGTGGGTTTGGCAACGAGTATGAAGCGAGGGCCAGCCAACGAGAGCATACAGGTCACAGTGGTGGGTAGTATATGGGGCTTTGGTGACCAAACGGATTGCACTGTGATAGACTGCATCCAATTTGTTGAGCAGAGTATTGGAGACTATTTTGTAAATGACACCGCCGAAGTCGAGGATCGGTAGGATGGTCAGTTTTACGAGGGTATGTTTGGCAGCATGAGTGAAGGATGCTTTGTTGCAAAATAGGAAGCCGAATCTAGATTTAATTTTGGATTGGAAATATTTAATGTGAGTCTGGAAGGAGAGTTTACAGTCTAACCAGACACCTAGGTATTTGTAGTTGTCCACATATTCTAATTCAGAACCGTCCAGAGTAGTGATGCTGGATGGGGGGGGGGGGGCAGGTGCGGGCAGCGAACGGTTGAAGAGCATGCATTTAGTTTTACTTGCATTTAAGAGCAGTTGGAGGTCACCAAAGGAGATTTGTATGGCATTGGAGCTCATCTGGAGGTTAGTTAACACAGTGTCCAAAAAAGGGCCAGAGGTATACAGAATCGTGCCGTCTGCGTAGAGGTGGATCAAAGAATCACCAGCAGCGAGAGCAACATAATTGATGTATACAGAGAAGAGAGTTGGCCCGAGAATTGAACCCTGTGGCACTCCCATAGAGACTGCCAGAGGTCCGGACAACAGGCCCTTCAATTTGACAAACTGAACTCTATCGGAGAAGTAGTTGGTGAACCAAGAGAGGCAGTCATTTGAGAAACCTTAGCCAGGTCGATGAATACGGCTGCACAGTAATGTCTCTTATCGATGGCGGTTATGATATCGTTTAGGACCTTGAGCGTGGCTGAGGTGCACCCATGACCAGCTCTGAAACCAGATTTCATAGCAGAGAAGGTACGGTGAGATTCGAAATGGTCGGTAATCTGTTAACTTGGCTTTCAAAGACCTTAGAAAGGCAGGGTCTTATGAGACTCGAAATTGAACTCCGGTGCATCCTGTTTCCAAAGGGTTTTCGTTTTGTCATTATGGGGTATTGTAGATTGTTGAGGAAAAATTATAGTTTATCAATTTTAGAATAAGGCTGTAAAGTAACAAAATGTGGCAAAAGGCAAGGGGTCTGAATACTTTCCGAAGGCACTGTAAATGAGTTCTTTGTTTGCAATCAATCAATACAAGCCTTTACAGCATGTTAAACTGAACATGATGAGTACCTCATATCTTTTCACACTGTTTTTATAAAAACTCAAATTCATATGATAGCTTAACATCTGAATTAAGCCCACATAAGGCATAACAGTAGCCAACAACAGCTCAACCTGGACTTTAAGACAATAACCTCAAGACTGGCATATACCAGTGCCCCATGTTAACCTATGGCCAGCCCCTTTCAGGTCCACTCTCTGCTTCGAGTCCATTTTTATTAGTTTAGCAAGAGATTACGCTGACCATAATGCATTTTACAGTGAATTGCAATGGCACCGGCAACACCAGACTCATTCCGAAAAGGGCACAGCAGTCCACGTCACACAAAGAATCATATTAGTTGAACAAAGTATAAGTGGTTGTGCCACTTTTTTCATTTTCTCTTCTCAATATTGGGTGCTAGAGATGGAAGCATGCATCGCAAAAATATATAAAACAAAGATTGAGCAATGAACTGTATCTGTACAATGGAGATGGATAATAAAATATATATACAGTATAATATACACAGTCTAATTAATACATCTATTGCTGTATAAATTCAAAAATATTAGCAATCACTTAACAAGTCTGTTACAAATCTCCAAGAATGTACAATATGTCAGTCTCTTTTGGCTGGACCATGTTCCTACGACGTGTTCAGTTTGGTTCTGCCTGTCCAAAGCCGTTCCCGCAGCTCCGCTCCAGTCCAGTCCAACACAGAGTTCAATATTCAGTCAGTGTTGCCCGCTTTAGTGCCGATTCAAATTCCTGTACCACTAGTATTGAGTCACACTGCAAATATACTCAGGGTGCTGGTCTGGTCTTTCAAGCCCAAGATGCTATATGCAATTCTCTTCAGGTGGCCGGGCAGTCTTACGCCAATGTTCTTGATATCCCTTTGAAAAAGAAGACGAGAGAGATTGAGAGAGTCATTGGATAGCAACGGGGGAATTCACGTCTTGACTTGGTTCAGATTCCTTTCATGTCACGTGTCAAACTCATTCCGCGGAAGGCCAAGTGTCTGTGGGTTTTTGCTTCACCCTTGTACTTGATTGATGAATTAAGGTAATTAATTAGTAAGAAACTCCCCTCACTTGGTTACCTAGGTATGAATTGAAAGGAAAAAACTAAAACCTGCACACACTAGGCACTAGCAAAGCAAAGATAGCAACCTATTGAGAATAACCTCTAGAGACTAGCTGGGATGATGGAAGGACAATTTCACGTTTTCAAGAAAGGGCAAAACCCTCACATGTCCAGACGTGCCAGAATCTGGCAAAGGTGTCCCACATCTAAGTCACTCATTACCAGGTTTAATTACATTTTTAATTAGTTAATGAGGATTTCCCATCTCGCCCATCAATCACTTCTCTGGCGAGCAGAGGGAGTGTCGTAAATAGTTCCTGGCTAGGTCGAGTGCAACCAGATGACAAGAGATCGAGCATGGGACCGAAAATCTCACCAGGGAATATATGACACACACTTCAAAGACGTTTCCCCTGTTTCCACACAGCGCTCATTTTCATGTGTTTTGTCTGAAGACTAACTAACTCCCAGATACTGTAATTATTGAAAGACTGATATGATATTTTGGGGCAGTGCTTTCGTCTGAATATTTTTTTGGGTGTGTGTTGCCCTAAAGTCCTCTCCTCATCCACAACTGTTCTACACTACATGTGCCTTAATTTCCCTTATCTCCACATTGCCCCTTCTACTCTAGTGGCTGTTCTCTCTTCTTCTCCGTCTCCTTTCCTTTTATGATGCATAAGTCACATTGGCCTTTGCCCTACACAGCCACGATCTGCTGCAGAAGTGCTGCCCTGGGCTGCTGGTGTGGGCAAAGGAGGGAAAGAATTGTAAAAAGGACAGAGGGAGGAAGAGAGGGGGCAAACCACAAGCCACCACCAGGCCACCACAAATGAGCCCTGTCTTTCTTTTGCTCTATAATTTCTTCCATCTCACTTGTTTTCCAGAGTTGTAGAAATGCCAGAGCTTATATTGTGCGTAAACTGTTCTCTGGCTTTGAAAGCAACTTTTTCAAGAACGAAAACCCAAAATACTCTGCAGAAGTCATATCCATAACATGTTTCGGAAAACTAAGAAAGGGCCCAGCTTGGGAACCAGTTGTTCTCCATTGTGCAAATACTCTATACATATATTTGTACTATTCTATTCCAACACTCTCAACCAATCTTAGATGATTTGCAATCAATAGTTTCTCAGATTAGATAGATTTTAATGGTGAACATCTCATCTAGCAACAGACAATGTCCCCCCAAAATAAAAATAAACGCTTAAAAAAACACTACTCACTCGTTCTTCATCTGCAGCACCTGGTCCATGGTGAACACTCCGGCACAGGTGAAGTTCTCACTGTACTGGCTCATCTTGATGGACTCCAGCCACTCGGACACCGACCTGAAGGGTGAGCCATCCGAACCACTGGTGCTGGGCAGGCGGATGGATACGCTGGAGTAGGGAAAGTCGAGAAGAGCAAGGAATAATCATCAACAGCCGGCCGACAATGAAGACAAGGAAAAGGCTGTAATAACCTTGCGAGGAAACGGTGAGAAAAAAGCATTTGGTGCAGCTATGGAGAAACTGATTAAGGAAGGAACTAGACAGCTCTTTGTTTTTTGTGTAACCGAAAGGTCGCTGGTTCGAAACCCTGAGGTGAAAAATATGTTGACGTGCCCTTAAGCACTACATTTAACCCTAATTGCTCCTATATTTCTCTAAATGACCAACATGTAAATGTGTTCAAAACATGTTCAGACACACATTATGCTGCCACACTATCCCACAAAGAACTTAACAAGATCTGCATTTTTTTACACTCCACTCTGTTTTGCTGTTTAATTCCCTTCTAGAGATGAAAGAACTCTTACCGGGGGTCGAAATCTGCGATTGCCTTCAGGGACTCAGGGCTCCTGAGCAGCTTGTCCAGCAGGCTGACAATGTCCGGGAAACGGGGCCTCTTGGAGCGTTCCTGCAGCCAGCACTGCAACATGAGCTGGTAGACGGTTGATGGGCAGTCCATGGGCGCCGGCAGCCTGAACGCCTCGTTGATGGCCTTCATTACCTGACAATCAGAGGCTAGAGGTCACTTTGAGATCTCAGACTTGAAACGAGGCTCAATGAGATGTTATGGTAATTAGCATCAAAATTATTTTACAATCATTCGTTCTGAACAGAACCACATTTTTTCCCCCAACTCTTCCAACCAGCAAAATAAATGTTCTGACTCGGTTCGAACCCCCCCCCCCCCCAAAAAAATACTGGTTTATATAATTTCTTTCTGTTATTTTTTAACCTGTGAAATCTTTTTTTTTTTTTATATCTAGCACATTAAATTACTTCACCAATCAGTGCAGATAGAGCAGGCAAGCTAGTTGTTTACATGTTTGATCGACAATGTAGCCTATGGCGCAGGATGCGACAGAAATTTTGCGGGTGGGATGAGAGCAAGAGAGAGTTGAGGAGGCTTGAAGCACTGGGCATCTTGTTATGACACATATTATCTGAATTAGGTCCACAGAATTATACCTAGCTAGCTGTGTGTGCAGAGCAGCACCAGAACTAAAAACACGTCTTACCCTTTTGCACTTCTTGTATATTGAAAAAGTTAAATCTCACTCCCATCTTCTGAATCACACTTGTAACGTCAGTACAGTAGCCTATGGTAACGTCAGTACAGTAGCCTATGGTAACGTCAGTACAGTAGCCTATGGTAACGTCAGTACAGTAGCCTATGGTAACGTCAGTACAGCAGCCTATGGTAACGTCAGTACAGTAGCCTATGGTAACGTCAGTACAGTAGCCTATGGTAACGTCAGTACAGTAGCCTATGGTAACGTCAGTACAGTAGCCTATGGTAACGTCAGTACAGTAGCCTATGGTAACGTCAGTATAGCAGCCTATGGTAACGTCAGTACAGTAGCCTATGGTAACGTCAATACAGTAGCCTATGGTAACGTCAGTACAGCAGCCTATGGTAACGTCAGTACAGCAGCCTATGGTAACGTCAGTACAGCAGCCTATGGTAACGTCAGTACAGCAGCCTATGGTAACGTCAGTACAGCAGCCTATGGTAACGTCAGTACAGCAGCCTATGGTAACGTCAGTACAGCAGCCTATGGTAACGTCAGTACAGTAGCCTATGCTTCAGACGTTGGAGGGCAGGTAGCCTAAACACGCACAAGGATTTTCAGCTTGCAGACAGATCCTGGAATACGCTTCTGAGTGACAGAGTGAGGGCTTTGCATAGGCACTTTGTTGCATTTTTTGTGGGACTAGAGCAAAATGCCTGGAACGTTAAAGAACGTTATTAACCGGTTCCCATGCTTTAAAAATAACGGTTCTGTACCGGAACAGTATGGATCACATTTGTTTCCGTTCCTTGAAAATGTTTGTTATTTTACAGTTTTTGGTTCTGTTCCCTGAACTGGTTCCAACTCCTGGTTAGCATTAGAATTGTAGCATACCTCGCAATTGCTCATGTCCCAGTAGGGCCGCTCGCCAAAGGCCATGACCTCCCACATGACAATGCCGAAGCTCCACACGTCGCTGGCCGAGGTGAACTTCCTGTAGGCAATGGCCTCTGGGGCTGTCCAGCGGATGGGGATCTTACCACCCTGTTGGAGGGGAAACAAGTGGACAACACTCAGGTCAAAGCCCAAAAAATATAGTTTTTCTCAATTCAATTACATTTTATTAAATGAAAGTCCTCTGTGAGCAGTTTACACTGAAATACAGTGTTTACAAGGCAAATGCATAAGCAAGGGCTAAGTAAAGATAACCTTTCTAACGTCCAATGATAACTCACACTGGTGGTGTAGGTGCCCTCAGGGTCATCCTCCAGCACTCGGGACAGGCCGAAGTCAGACACCTTACACTCCAGGTTATTGTTGACCAGGATGTTGCGGGCAGCCAGATCCCGATGAACGTAGCTCATGTCGGAAAGATACTTCATGCCTGCGGCGATGCCACGCATCATGCCCACCAGCTGGACGGAGGGCAACTCGCCATCGTGATCCTGAGGAGGAAACACATATGGTTGCACACACATAATGTTAGAGAGACATCATGTGAAGTTTCTGTGGTAACTCATTGTCCTTCACTTATATAGGTAACTTGCATACGATGTACTGTACTCACCTTTAGGTACTTGTCCAGTGCTCCGTTCTCCATATACTCAGTCACAATCATGGCATGTTTGACTGGAATCAAAAAAGGGAATAAATAAATGTTAACAGGAGCATGTTTGACAGGAGCATAATGTTCTAGGTACAGGTAGCGCCCAGTAGACTAACAGAGCCTTCTTACATTTGGTGACGACTCCCTCCAGGCGAATAATGTTCTGGTGGGAGAACTGTCCCATGATGCTTGCCTCTGAAAGGAAGTCCTGCCTCTGCTTCTCCGAGTATCCCGGCTTCAGCGTCTTAATGGCCACCGCCACATCCTTCCGCCCTGGCGCTTTCAGAATACCGCGAAACACCTCTCCAAATTCCCCTAGAGGCGCATAAGAAAACAGTTTTAAAACCCAGACAAGATTGAGCAATATTTCAAGCTCTATCCTTTATATGGTTGTGGCTTGTAGTTAGGGCTGGGCGATATCAAAATTCAATTAGTTCAAATGTTTTTGTGCAGAATCCCTTTATTTATTTTTTGCATTTATGTTCACATGTTGTCTTTTTGGTCTCGTCTCTTGCTCTTTCTGTGTACCTTCTCACACGCACACACACACGCACACGCACACACACACACACACACACAACAACAATGATGAGAGATCACTTCATCCTCTCTGACAAGCGGTTTCAACTCACTATTTGCATTTAAGGTTTGGTCCAACTGAATCAATCATATGGACACAAACACACGGACACATTATTTTACTGTAATAGAGAAGTTAACCTTTCCAACAATACCCTTTCAAGTCTCAACTCCTCAAATTGCATGCAGAACAGACACTACTAAAACAGGAGTCTCAACGAACATTGATTCTGAAAAATTCATGCTCAGTTTGTTGAGCGTGGCATTGCAGTATCGCATACCGCTAGCAGCATTTTAGCCAAAGATCTGAACAAAGTGAACAGGCTAGCTAGCTAACAAGGTAGAACAGTTGAATTGGTATTGAACACATCCCTTCACTCCGTCTCCAACTGTTTGAAGAGGATGCTAGCCTGTTCACTTTGTTCAAACTTAGAGAAAACATACACCAAAAAAATGACATTGTGAATCGCCCATAAGTTTGAAAAAAAAATTAGATATGATTTTTAGGTCATATCGCCCAGCCCTACCTTTAGTGTCTCTCGAGGGTTATGGAAATTGTGTAAGGAGAAAGTAAACAAGCTGTTTTGCTCCGGGCCTTTCACAGAGGTGTGTTATTGTGGGATTGTGTAAGAAATATGTGTTTCTCTCCATGATTGGGAGTCCCATAGGGCGGCACACAATTGGCCCAGTGTCGTCTGGGTTTGGCTGGGATAGGCCGCCATTGTAAATAAGAATTTGTTCTTAACTGACTTGCCTAGTTAAACAAAGGTTACATTAAACATTTTAATCTCTCATTGGTGGAGGCTTGCGGCCTGTGTGGGAGCATGGGAATCAGCTGTCACAGAGGACAGAGCACGGTTGGGGAGGAGAAGGGGAGGTGGGGGTTGGGGGTTCAAAGAGTAGAATGGCAGATGTTGTCACACTGCAATAAAACTATCATTTGCAGAATAGGAGTTTGGGCTCAAGGGGTTATAGCCTCTCAAATACTCAGTTTTCTGCTCCAGTTACTTTTGTTTATCTTATTATTATTTCATGTGGATTTGGAGATAAAGCACTGGTCCCCGAAGCCAAGCAGAGTTGCCAAACTGAATTATGTCTAAACATGCAAGTCGAAGACGCAATCCATCAATACCAATCTGAATGGTCTACCCACTGTCACTCAAGAGCTCAAGTTGTAGCCTTAACACACCCAAAAAAATTATAAACTGGGACTTAGGGGATGGAAAAACCCTTCAACTCCTTCATCCTTAGCCCTTAAGTACATTGTTTTAACTTAGTTCTGAACTCACCAGCTCCAATGACTTTCTGCTTGGTCACGTGGCTGGGATGGATCTCGCTGGCAAACTTGAGGATGGCTGTGTTGGGGTCCTCGTAAGTGTGCGGATCCACATAGGTCTTTAGCGGCTTCAGTTGCTCTGGAGAAGAATACGAATAGATTGGCATTTGTGAAAGAAAGATAAAAATACGTAGAGAGAGAGAGGGGTACTAATTTTCTTTTGTCTACCTGAGCTAGAGAAGTAAGTATCTTCTGGTTCTTGTCTTGTATGGGAGTTCCTTCTCCTGAATAACAGAAAAGAAATATCATCAGTAATTATCATCCAAAATCGAATGATCTGTTCTTCTTTTTATCCTTCCATGTCCAGCTAGTTTCAAAAGACGCCTAGTCATTGGTGTGTGCCACCTCGATTCACTGAGGGAAAGCTTTGATAAAGACTGGAGCCTGTGTGTTTCCTAAGCCGTGTCAAAGACAGATGGACGGATTGACGGACAGATAGCGGTGTGCTGCTGTGCTGAAGGATTTGCTACAGTATGCCACAAGAAGAGCCGACCAGCTCTTATTCCAAAACAATGTGCCACTTGGGCCCGCTTCCATTCAAAGCCACTACTTGTTAGAGTATACTCATTGAGCAATGACAAGCTGCACTCAATGCCAATTCTCCCCTAGTGAGTACTGGAAAACAGATAGAGATAGTAGCAAAAGGAAGGGGAGAGAAGGGGAGAAGGGGAGAGAAGAAGAAAAGTAAAGAAGAATGAGAAAGGAAACCAGTGAAGGGGTGAGTGCTATGGAGGTGCTTAACAAAAGTGGAGAGAAGCAAAGGGCGAGGGGCAGAAGGGGGAAAAGGAGGTTGCTGCTAACCGTTTGCGTACGAGCAGGACGACCACCACAATGAACAACATGGCCGCTCCTCCAACTGCCGCTCCGAAGATGACCGCCGTGTTGCTCTGGGGAACTGTGGCACATCAACAACAAACCCTGAGACACAATGGTAACAAAAAAGACACAAAAAAACCCAAACACACACTGGTTCTTTCATTTCGAGGCCCTGTAGTATGGGGCGGTGTCCCAATCATCTCAAATAGTATCCTATCCTCCCTTCTCCTTATTAGGCTCATATGGCCACCGTCCTTACTATCAGGCAGGGTCTCAAATTCATCCTCCATGGATCCTCCAGGGCTGCCCTCGGGGCTCAGGGCCTTGACCCTGAATAGGTAGGCCGTGGCTGGGGACAATTCATTGATCTGCACAGAGCTCTTCTCCAGAATCAGAACAGTGTACGTGGTCACATCCAGATTGTCATCCTGGAAGAGTTGGAGAAGGGGGAGAGAATTGAAAGATGAGATAAGTCATGATTGATTCACTGGGTTTCAGTAAGGACTCAAAATAACAATAATTTTGTTATGCAATATTGCTCCCTTTATGTGGCGTTTATCCTCCATGAAACCCCGCTCATTTTCTTTCTCTTACTCTTTCTTTCCTTTGTGCACTATCACAACATTACATTTTTAAGTCCTTATGTAACAAAAGACATACAATAGAACAGTGCAAAAATATGCACCCGCTAGTGGTGGCGTGGGTGGTACTGTACCTTCTTGCGGTAGCTGAGTTCATAGCGGGTGGGCCGGGGCAGGGGCCTGTGGGGGGCTACAGCCCAGGACAGGGAAAGGCTGGTGGGGCTTCGCTCGACCAGACGCATGGACGTCACCTTGGGGGGGTCTAAGGAGAAGGAAGGAGGGGAGATGTCAACAATACCGAGACGTTGTGCAATATCCTTCACAGGTTCAACCAACCAAGAGCTTTTGAAATGCTTTCATTGCAATGTGTGAGAGAGTATTTAGTTATCATGCTTGTATGAAAAGCCATAACTACATTTCAGATCCCATTTGATCATGCATAATTAAAAGGTTTCTACTACTTCTACTACCATTACTCCTAAGTACGGTAGCCAGTGTTGAGGGTAAAGTGTTACAAAAGTAATGTGTTTTGCAATCAGATTACTTTATGAGTAACGGAGTAAAGTAACGGTACTTTTTTACAAATTGGGTAATATTATTACAGTTATTTTGGTCAAAACCCATGATCCGAACTTGTCTCGTTTCCTCATTTAGTTCTCGAGCGAGCTGAGAAAGGCTGTTTTGAGTAAAAGCATGAGAGCTGTTGTCCATACAAATTTATAGAGGACGCACCTCTGATCTTTGCCCATAGAGGGCTTTCCCGTGTTGTGGCAAGTGGGCCCTCTAAACATCTCTATGGGTCAGTGTACGTGCGGTCTATAAACAGAGCTGGCGGCTCGAGATAAATATTTTGAATGAAAAGATTGGAAATCTGCACAGATGTTTTGCTTAGAGTATACACCGAGGGTACAAGAATTTGAAACATCTTCCTAATATTGAGTTGCACCCCCTTTTGCCCTCAAAACAGACTTCATTTGTCAGGGCATGAACTTTACAAGGTGTCGAAAGGGTTCCACAGGGATGCTGGCCCATGTTGACTCCAATGCTTCTCACAGTAGTGTCAAGTTGTCTGGATGTCCTTTTGGTGGTAGACCATTCTTGATCGACATGGGAAACTCTTGAGCGTGAAAAACACAGCAACATTGCAGTTCTCAAAATGGTGTGCCTGGCACCTATTACCATAAACTATTCAAAAGGCACTTAAATATTTTGTCTTGCCCATTCAACCTCTGAATGGCAAACATACACAATCCATGTGTCAATTGTCTTAAAAATCCTTCTTTAACCTGTCTCCTCCCCTTCATCTACACTGATTGAAGTGGGTTTAACAGGTGACAACAATAAGGGATTATAGTATTCACCTGGATTCATAAAAGTAACACAAAGTAATACTGTAAAGTAAATGTAATGAGTAATACGTAATGTATTACTTTTTCAGGTAATAAATCCCAATACTGATGGTGACTCACCTGTGTAGTGCAGGGCAGTGGTCAATGTGCTTGTGGACGGGGGCCTGTTGGAGCGAGGTGCCACCTGGCTGGCAAACAGCGACACTCCGCTGTGGGCCTCCACGGTGAAAGTGTAGTTGAGGTGGGGCTCCAGCTCGCTCACCGCCACCCAGGTGTGCATCAGGCCCAAGCTGGCTGGCTCGAGGCGCACCTTCTCCCCGCACGGCTGGCACGTGGCGCCATCACAGCATCTACACTCCACACTGTAGGTGATGTCACTACGGCCGCCCGTGTCCTCCGGCGGGCTCCATGACAGATGCAGCTTGCCCGCGGCCAGCTGGGTGGTCGTGGCGACCAGTTCTTGCGGTGCTGAGGGCAGGCCTAAGGCAACAGGAGCAGGAAAATGGATGCATATAATGTTAGTTCACAATGTATGATTAATGTCATCATTATGTCAACCACTGTAGCATTCTGTGATTTTCTATTTAGTGTCATTATGTCATTATTTTGATTAAGAGAGCACTATGAGCACAATAAAAACTCTCATTAGTTGTCAGTGTGGGATCAACCAATGGTGACAGTGCACATTAAAGTCATTTTCCTAAAATGGACACCTTCCTCCTCCTAACCTGAGCAGGGCCCTGTTGCCGGGTCGTCGGGAGCGCGGTAGAAGCCTTCTGCACATGGGCAGAGCAGCGCCCCGGAGCCCAGCAGCTGGGTGTTAGCAGGACATAGTTTGCACGTGTCGCTGGGCACGAAGGCTTTGAAGAAGCCTGGCTGACACTCTGAAAACACAAACACACACAGGGGAGACTTTCATTAGGAACTGAAGGGAACTACTTAAGAAACGGGAAATTAAAACATGGCAAGGAAAACATGCTGTGTATCCCAAATTGCACTTTACTCCTTATATGGTGTGTACTGCTTTTGACCAGATCCCTATTAACCCCGATGAAAAGTAATGCACTATAAAGGGAATAGGGTGCCATTTGGATGAAAAAACAAGTGTTTATGTAGATGATTATTACAGTGTTTTCCTACATCTGAGTGGGTGTTTGGTGCAGAAACAACAGCCATACTACTGCTCTTTAAACCTTTAAACCATCCACCTTTTCTCGCTCTCTCTCTAAACCAATACAACCAGTCTTCCCACATTTCCAGGACAGTAAGTCAGCCATCAATACTCCACGAGACGAGGAGAGAAAACAGAGGAGTGCAAGCCAGTGGGAAAAGAAATCAGAAAGAGAGAAAATGAATAAGTGAAACCATTATGTGCATACTTGAGCCATCTTTTAAAAAGACCCCTGTGCAAATATGAAACTGTATCGCTTAGATAAGATGTCTGCTGATTTCACACATGGGAGAATAGAGTGGGAGAGATACAGGTAAGCTCAAGCTGTGCACCAACAGTAGTTGGAATCAGAGTGAGACGGCGTGAAATCTCTGAGGGTCTCATGGAGGAAAGTGAAAATGAGAAGGCCGCCCTTAAATGCTCCAAAAACATTCCAATGGCTTCTGGTCATGTCCGTGCTCTATCCCCTTACATGACTACACACACACGGCGAGCAAATCTGACTTCAGAGGAAGGATTGCTGTTCTCTTCACCTGTTTCCACTGCACTCTCACACACACACACTGTTTGCTTTGGTTCTTCTATTTCCAGGCCCTGCAATATGGGTCTGTATTCCAATTATCTCAAATAGCATCCTTTCTTCAGCCAGCTCTCTTTTCCTAGGTTGACTTCTTTGCTTTATCAGACATTAGGGGGAGAGAGAAATTGATTACAGGCAGTGGAGGAATGACCTGAGAAAGAAGGTAAAATATGTAAAGAATCAATGATATATGGTTCCAGTGTCTGCATCCAAAAGGTAACACCAGGGGCAAGTCAGGAAGGACACCGATGTCTATTCTCAGAGAAATATAGAAATATCAGCTTTGATCAGTTACCGCCTTCGCTGAAGTTGACTTGGAACACGGAAGTAACCTCGCACTCTCCTGAAAGAAAAGCCCCCACATTTCATTTATTCAAGTAACTATGAGACGTTCCCTTCGCTCCATTTGTCTTTTGCCTCATTGAGGCCTACAAGTTGCAGTTGCCATTTGTCGGCAGTAGGATGACATGGCGAACATGAATGACAGTAGTGCATTCTTAGTTGAGAGAAAAATCGAAGCATGAAAAGATTTTGGATTGTTACTCATTCTTTCACATCCCCTTTCCTCTCTTTCTCTGCCAGCTGGTTCTATAACATTCATGACTACTCATTAATAAGATCTCGAAGGTCGAAAAGACATGGCGGGACAGAGAAACAGAAGGGCCGCAGAGGGATAGAAAGAAAGAAGGGTATCGAATCCTATTGCGAGTGGGCAAACGAAACAGCTGCCATCTCGAATCCCAATCCATAGGCCTCCGTCTTCTCTGACCTCCCCACTGATAATCAACAAATACCTCTGTCCCTTCCCTTCAAGCCTCGCCAAAAGGCTCCCAGCTAACTCATTAGCATATTCTTTCACAAGCAACCAGCAGGCAGAAGAACGTCAAGCCATTCAATTTTTTTTGTTTTTTTTAATAAACACTTGTTGCAAATAGTAGAAATGTCACATCGCAACAATAGAGGGGACTAGGCTATTTCTGTGCGGCAGCAATGGTGGGGGAATGAGAACGGCTGCGATGCATTTGGTCATGGCTGCGGGGAGATTACAGCAATGTACACGAAGAGCTACCAATAATATTCACGTAAATCTCGAATGTCTCAAAGTGGAGGAAAGAATGACTTCATCACTACTTGTTTTTCACTGAGCTGTTTGTTTAAACACATAGCACACAGCTCAGACACCCATAGATGCCCCACAAGATGTGTCACCAAAGGTCTCTTCACAATCCCCAAGTCAAGAGCCGACTATGGGAGGCGTACAGTACTAAATAGAGCCATGGCTACATGGAACATCAGGTAACTGATGTGAACAGTAAAATCAGATTAAAACATTTTTTATACAAATACTCCTTTTGGAAAAGCGGGGACTGTGAAGAGAGACACACAGGCACAGACACACATAAATGAAATCACAAATCCAATTGTAATTTTAAGTGAAATGCTTTCTTACAAGCCCCTACCAACAGTGTAGTTTCAAGAAATATGGATAAGAATATGCGAAATGTAACAAGTTATTTAAGAGCAGCAGTAAAAAATAACAGTATATACAGGGGGGTGCTGGTAAAGAGTCAATGTGTGGGGGCACCGGTTAGTTGAAGTAGTATGTACATGTAGGTAGAGTTAATTAAAGTGACTATGCATAGATGACAACAGAGAGTGGCAGTGGTGTGGAGACGGGAGGGGGGGAGGCAATGCAAATAGTCTGGGTAGCCATTTGACTAGATGCTCAGGAGTCTTATGGCTTCAGGTTAGAAGCTGTTTAGAAGCCTCTTGGACCTAGACTTGGCGCTCCGGTACCGCTTGCCGTGTGGTAGCAGAGAGAACAGTCTATGACTAGGGTGGCTGGAGTCTTTGACCATTTTTAGGGCCTTCCTCTGACACCGCCTGGTATAGAGGTCCTGGATGGCAGGAGGTTTGGCCCCAGTGATGTACTGGGCCGTACGCACTACCATCTGTAGGGCCTTGCGGTCAAATGCCGAGCAGTTGCCATACCAGGCAGTGATGTAACCAGTCTGGATGCTCTCGATGGTGCAGCTGTAGAACCATTTGAGGATCTGAGGACCCATGCCAAATCTTTTCAGTCTCCTGAGGGAGAATAGATTTTGTCGTGCCCGCTTCACAACTGTCATGGTGTGCTTGGACCATGTTAGTTTGATGGTGATGTGGACACCAAGGAACTTGAAGCTCTCAACCTGCTCCACTGCAGCCCCGTCAATGAGAATGAGGGTGTGCTCGGTCCTCTTTTTCCTGTAGTCCACAATCATCTCTTTGTTTTGATTATGTTGAGGGAGAGGTTATTGTCCTGGCACCACACGGCCAGGTCTCTGACCTCCTCCCTATAGTCTGTCTCGTTGTTGTCGGTGATCAGGCCTACCACTGTTGTGTCATCGGCAAATTTAATGATGGTGTTGGAGTTGTGCCTGGCCGTGCAGTCATGACTGAACAGGAAGTACAGGAGGGGGCTGAGCACGCACCCCTGAGGGCCCCCTGTGTTGAGGATCAGCGTGGCGGATGTGTTGTTACCAACCCTTACCACCTGGGGCTGCCTGTCAGGAAGTTCAGGATCCAGTTACAGAGGGAGGTGTTTAATCCCAGGGTCCTTAGCTTATTGATGAGCTTTAAGGGCACTATGGTGTTGAACGCTGAGCTGTTGTCAATGAATAGCATTCTCACATAGGTATTCCTTTTTGTCCAGGTGGGAAAGGGCAGTGTGGAGTGCAATAGAGACTGTATCATATGTGGATCTGTTGGGGCGGTATGCAAATTGGAGTGGGTCTAGGGTTTCTGGGATGATGGTGTAAGGCAGACACACAAGGCACGCACTCTACACACACGTACACATGGATTTTGTATTGCAGATATCTGGTAGTAGAGTAGTGGCCTGTGAAAAGTGTTATGAAATGTAACATTTTAAATTGTATATGACTGCCTTAATGTTGCTGTACCCTAGGAAGAGTAGCTACTGCCTTGGCAACAGCTAATTGGGATCCTTAATAAATACAAATACATTAACACGGAACCCATACCGGCTGCACGCGTGCGTCATCGTGCATAAATGCATTTTGTCCCCCCATACCAAACGCGATCACGACGCGCAGGTTAAAATATCAAAACAAACTCTGAACCAATTATATTAATTTGAGGACAGGTTGAAAAGCATTTATGGCAATTTAGCTAGCTAATTTGCCCTATTTAGCTAGCTTGCTGTTGCTGGCTAATTTGTCCTGGGATATAAACATTGAGTTATTTTACCTGAAATGCACAATCTCTACTCTGCCAATTAATCCACACATAAAATGGTCAACCGAATCATTTCTAGTCATCTCTCCTCCCAGGCCTTTTCTTCTTTTGACTTTTTGTTGCGATTGGCAACTTTCATAAATTAGGTGCATTTCCGCCACTGACCTCGTTAGTCTTTCAGTCTCTCACGTGGGTATAACCAATGAGGTGATGGCACATGGGTGCCTGCTTCTATAAACCAATGAGGAGATGGGAGAGGCAGGACTTGCAGCGCGATCTGCATCAGAAATAGAACAGACTTCAATTTTAGCCCTTGGCAACGCAGACAGGGGCAGTGGGTGCAATAATTTAATAACATGTATGTCTAAATTTATTTTGCAACGCTTGCCCACGCGACGTGAGTGGTGTAGTCAGCCTGTAAGAGTCAGAGACTGTAATCAACAGTCATTCCAGAATACACCACCCAACGGTGAACCATAGGGTTCAGGCCCATTTACTGCCTTTCATCACAGGGAATGAATCCAATATACGTGATGACCAGGAGTCAGTGACCACCAGTTTCTGAGTTTAAGAAGAATAGAAACTGAAGAAGGGTCAAATAATGTTCTAAAGGGAGCTAGAGAGAGGGGAGGAGGAGGGGGCTTAATCTTTGCTGGACACAACAGGAAGCATGAGGCTGACGCTGAGCTTCCTTCATCCAGCAGCCAATCAAAGCATGCGAGGGAAGGTGGTCACAGCCACAAATAGAGTCCAGGGAAAGAATATGGGAGAGAGCTACATTGTTGTTTTCAAAGAGAACATAACTGGGAGTAAAAACACAGTGCATTTCTCAACTAAATAAAAGTCTGTTAAGCTCTTTAAGAGCCAGACCGCTGAGAAACTTAAGTGAGAATGTCTTTTTTGCCCTTCGGGGTCCCCTGGGAGGTAGGCCCTGTTGTCATTTGAGAGGTCCTGTGTCTAAAGAGCCTGGGCGTTTATTTATAGTGAGTGACTGGCGGGACCTGGTGGATTCTGGAAGTGGAGTTGGCTGGTTTGTCAGCCGGAGTTAAGATGGATGGAGATGGAGACCGTGATGAATGCACGAACCGATGGATGATTGAATGGGTACTCAGTGGTTGGACAACAGAAAATCCCCCAAGGACTTGAGTTAAGTGGGGGTGCTCTAGAGAAGAAGAAAAAAAGCTGAATTCAAGTTCTGGGCTCTTTAGCTTTTAAAGCACATGAGGGTCATGTCTGCCTCAGGGTAGTAGTGAGTTAAACTGTCCTTGACTACCGGGAGTCAATAGCCAACTAAAACAAACACAGGAGTGAGCAAAGGGGAGAGAGGGGAAGAAGTGAGAGAGGGGAAATGGCTAAAGGCTACCGCATGCTTTGGGTCGGCTGGCGCCTAACTGAAATCGGCTAGGTGAACAAGCTCGCATACACCCTTAAAAGACCGGCAATAGTACGGTTTGTCCATCTTGAGAGCCATAGCAATCACGGACACTCTTACTGACAGTTGCGGCTGCTTCGTGCAGAGGTGGGACAAAGTCATTGTTTTACAAGTCACAAGTAAGTCTCAAGTCCCAAGTCAAGACAGACAATTCCGAGTCAAGTCTCAAGTCCAAGACTTTGAGTTTTGAGTCCGAAACAAGTCATAATGTGCTCTTCAACAAATGTAATACCATTTCATATTTTTAACAAGAGTAACAGTTAGTATATTACATTTACGCAAATCATGATCACCGCTATGGGGCGCAATGGGCGATGTAGGCTTGTACACAATCTCTCAACCTTAACACACACACTGTGTGGTTGCAGTAGGCTAACGTATGTCAATGGTTTTAGGAACAGCAGTAACATCAGGCAGGATTTAGGCTACCAACTGCCTTGCCAGTTGTAGCTCAATCTTGGGTGCAATGATCACGTTCCCACACTAATTGACTGTGTGGAGGCTCATTGATTTAACGTTATGTTAGCCTACATGCTATACTAGTAATGTTATAAATTATATAGCTGTCGGCTATATTAGCCACGATACTTACCGTTCTTTGTGCAGCTTCAAACGTCGAACAAAGTTGGAAATTGTTGCGCCTCCGTCTGTAATTTTTTCCCTGCATGTCTTGCAAGCTGCAATCCGTTTTTTATAGAGCGTAGTCTTTATATCCGAAAATAATCATTTTGGGTATCATCTTTCCAAGAGCTCCATCTGAATTCACCCGCTGACGTTCCTCTGCACTGCCACACACATCTTTTTCTCAGCTGGCACAATTTGATTGGCTGCTGTCCGATTCAAACTGTAATGAGTTGATGCGCTGCACACTTTTTTTAATAGCATCATTTTTAAAATTTGGGCTTGGGGAGGGTGTCAGGTCGTGTCAAAAGGCTCAAGTCCAAGTTAAGTCACGAGTCATTGGTATTAAAGTCAAAGTTGAGTTGCAAGTCATCATATTTGTGACTTGAGTCCAAGTCATGTGACTCGAGTCCACACCTCTGGCTTCGTGTGATTTATTGTTGTCTCTACCTTCTTTCCCTTTGTGCTGTAGTCTGTGCCCAATAATGTTTGTACCATGTTGTGCTGCTGCCATGTTGTGTTGCTACCATGCTGTTTTTGTAGTGTTTTGGTGTCTCTTGACGTGATGTGTGTTTTGTCCTACATTTTTATTTTATTTTTAATCCCAGCCCCCATCCCCGGAGGAAGCCTTTTGCCTTTTGGTAGGCCATCAATGTAAATAAGAACTTGTTCTAAACTGACTTAGCTATTTAAATAAAAGGTTCAATTAAAAAAATTAAGCCTGTATATACTTGCTCAAAATAGTCTGAATTAATAAAAAAAATAAAGAAATCGGGCATACATTTCTTCCAAGATCTTAGTCGCACAATTCTACATCTAACTAAGACATTAAGTGCAGTATTTCAAGTAAAAAATGTGCACGTGAAAATGAGTCGTCTATCGTTGAACACTAACACTTCATTGAAGAATCCTTACTGTTAACCAATCTCCGACGAAGGGGCGCAGACTTCAGCTTCAGAATTTTTTTACGTGCACAAACAGCTAAAAAAAAACCTTGCTGATAGCCAAAACTAACAAAAACTGTACAAAATGTCATCATAATATATGCACAAACTGTTCCGAACTTTTTCAGATGAGAAGCGTGCTTATTGACTAAAATGTATTTTTGGCTCCCATTTTCAGTTGTTTTGCATCTCTGTAATTTCTACGTGTTGCCACTAATGCTGCATGAGCAGGACAACGTCTCATTGGTGTATTAGGGGGTGGCTCTCATCAAGCTCGAGACCCTGGGTCTCGACCCCGCCCTGTGCAACTGGGTACTGGACTTCCTGACGGGCCGCCCCCAGGTGGTGAGGGTAGGTAACAACATCTCCTCCCCGCTGATCCTCAACACTGGGGCCCCACAAGGGTGCGTTCTGAGCCCTCTCCTGTCCTCCCTGTTCACCCACGACTGCGTGGCCACGCACGCCTCCAACTCAATCATCAAGTTTGCGGACGACACAACAGTGGTAGGCTTGATTACCAACAACGACGAGACGGCCTACAGGGAGGAGGTGAGGGCCCTCGGAGTGTGGTTTCAGGAAAATAACCTCACACTCAACGTCAACAAAACTAAGGAGATGATTGTGGACTTCAGGAAACAGCAGAGGGAACACCCCCCTATCCACATCGAAGGAACAGTAGTGGAGAGAGTAGCAAGTTTTAAGTTCCTCGGCATACACATCACAGACAAACTGAATTGGTCCACTCACACAGACAGCATCGTGAAGAAGGCGCAGCAGCGCCTCTTCAACCTCAGGAGGCTGAAGAAATTTGGCTTGTCACCAAAAGCACTCACAAACTTCTACAGATGCACAATCGAGAGCATCCTGGCGGGCTGTATCCCCGCCTGGTACGGCAACTGCTCCGCCCTCAACCGTAAGGCTCTCCAGAGGGTAGTGAGGTCTGCACATCACCAGGGGCAAACTACCTGCCCTCCAGGACACCTACACCACCCGATGTTACAGGAAGGCCATAAAGATCATCAAGGACATCAACCACCCGAGCCACTGCCTGTTCACCCCGCTATCATCCAGAAGGCGAGGTCAGTACAGGTGCATCAAAGCTGGGACCGAGAGACTAAAAAACAGCTTCTATCTCAAGGCCATCAGACTGTTAAACAGCCACCACTAACATTGAGTGGCTGCTGTCAACACACTGACACTGACTCAACTCCAGCCACTTTAATAATGGGAATTGATGTAAATATATCACTAGCCACTTTTAACAATGCTACCTTATATAATGTTACTTACCCTACATTATTCATCTCATATGCATACGTATATACTGTACTCTATATCATCGACTGCATCCTTATGTAATACATGTATCACTAGCCACTTTAACTATGCCACTTTGTTTACATACTCATCTCATATGTATATACTGTACTCGATACCATCTACTGTATCTTGCCTATGCTGCTCTGTACCATCACTCATTAATATATCCTTATGTACATATTCTTTATCCCCTTACACTGTGTATAAGACAGTAGTTTAGGAATTGTTAGTTAGATTACTTGTTGGTTATTACTGCATTGTCGGAACTAGAAGCACAAGCATTTCGCTACACTCGCATTAACATCTGCTAACCATGTGTATGTGACAAATAAAATTTGATTTGATTTGGTGGAGGAGTAGTTGAGTAGAACAAAGTGTCTCTCTGATGGGGGAGGTATGGTAGTAACATGAAGCCAGGGGGGTCACAGAGAGAGGAGGGGTTGGAGAGAGGGGGATGGTGGGGGTCAAGGTGTGGGGTGTGCGGGTTAAGGTGTGGGGAAATAGTAAAAAGGATTAGCTGACCAATGGAGCAGATGTAAGGGAATTACATCTGTTTTACAATTCCACTTAGGCTTGCATCTGGTTTTTAACAAACACAATACATTCCCTAATCCCTTTCTCTTCACACTCCTCCTCCCTCGGGCTGCTCACAGAACAGGGAGTAGTGCAAATGGGAGAGAGAGAGGTACAAATAGGAAGAAGCCATCAAATCACATTTTATTGGTTACATACACGTGATTAGCAGATGATACTGCGGGTGTAGCGAAATGCTTGTAAACTAACAATGCCATTAAAACAACCATCACACAAACCAACAGAGGTCTAACACTAAATAGATGTCCCGTGACCCGTCCTTCAACTACACTGCCCAAACAACAGCCACCATGGTCATCTAGGACACACTTCCTTTGTCTTTCCTTAAAGTCCAGGCTAGACATCCAGGTGGCAATACATGCTGAATTCCAACAACATGTCTACTTCCTGTTAAGAGAGGCCAAATGAACCAATAAACAAAATTACTTATAATCGGTGGGGTGAAAAAGGAGTGACTGCGAGCAACAATGGAAAACAATAGAGAGTGGCTGCGGATTAGGTGGCGTCCGGTTTCCGCTGGAGCCCGTCCTGTCCGGGGGGGGGGGGGGCTGAGCTCACACACCAGCAGCACAATACACACATCTCCACGGCCCCACCACCACCACCACCACCACGTTGCACAGGAATGCCATACAGAGGAAATATGCACCCAAAACCTGCCCTGGAAATGGAGCTATGTGGCACCTGGGAATACTTATATGGCTGGATACTGGTAGAATAATGGGACAAATGTCTTTGACTCATACAAATTCAACACTGAGACACCAAATGTTTATTGTTCTTTGTTTTGTTTAAAGGACAATTCCACCACTTTATAACCAGTTATTATGCTGTTGGTATATATGCACTACTGTAAGATTTGATAGACATTTAATTTAGCGTTTTTGTCAGTCATACTGCACGATACCTAATTTTTCTTTACTTCTACATTGTCCTCATCTACAGTATAGTCCAATTCCCAGAGTCCATTTCACCTCCCAGGATGCAATGCTCCACCCAGTCTGCAGTTATCTTATGGCTAGCAAGCCTAGACAAAGCTTATGTCATAACCTATGAGTGCATTTCACATTACTTTTGGGTTGTAATAATATAATGCTTGAATGAATATCTTGCCAAATATATTCAAATGTCATTGTCACCAATCCATTGCATTACACTCAAAAATAAATTATAATCTAGATGCTAACGAATGCTAACTATAAGTTAGTCTGATGGTTTGCTAGCACGTTAGTGCTACATCCTAAATAGTGTTTTCAGCAATAACAGCAGTTTAATCTTAGCGACAATCTTAACATATAGTCCTGTTAGAACTCAACATTTATTATGAAATCACTACAAAATCCCAGTCTTTCATGATTGAAACCCTAACATTAGCAATGCTAGCTAGCTAAGTAGCTAACCCTGCTGCATCTGAAAAATTAAAATGTGTGAAACAATAACAGCCTTAACAATTGTCCAAGCCACAACACTCTAGACCTATTGGAACTAATAAAAAGTATAATATAATATACAAAAATATAGGCTATTTGGAAGGGAGCAAAGGCTGCTGGAGCTGCAACTTCGGCGGTGATGGTGGGAGTGGTTTCGAAGAATGGAATCATGGGAGCGTGAGTCTTGAACAGAAAAAAATGGAATAAGCCAACTATAAATATCATTCTATAGGTTATTGAGCGTCCATTGAAAATATAATTTTTTACAGATTTTTTTTTAAAACCTTTATTTTACTAAGCAAGTCAGTTAAGAACAAATTCTTATTTTCAATGACGGCCTAGGAACAGTGAGTTAACTGCCTGTTCAGGGGCAGAACGACAGATTTGTACCACTAGGCTACCCTGCCGCCCCAGATGTTAGAGGAAGACAACCAGAGCACCATATACAGTGCATTCGGAAAATATTCAGACCCCTCCCCTTTCCCGCTAAATGATATGAGGTACTTATCATGTTCAGTTTAATGGGTCGCAAAGGCTTGTGTTGATCGATTGGGACCAAGAACATCACTTACAGTGACTTTGGAAAGTATTCAGACCCCTTGACTTTTCCCCGACATTTTGTTACTTTACAGCCTTAATCTAACATGGCAAAAATAAAAAATGTAATCTACACAAAATACCCCATAATGACAAAGTGAAAACAGGTTTTTAGAAATGTTTGCAAATGTATAAAAAAAATTTTTTTAAACAGAAAAACCTTATTTACAGAAGCTTCAGACCCTTTGATATGAGACTCAAAATTGAGATCAGGTGCATCCTGTTTCCATTGATCATCCTTGAGATGTTGCTACAACTTGGGAGTCCACCTGTGGTAAATTCAATTGATTGTACATAATTTGGAAAGGCACACCCCTGCCTATATAAAAAGGTCCCACAGTTGACAGTGCATATCAGAGCAAAAACCAAGAGGTCGAAGGAATTGTCCGTAGAGCTCAGAGACAGGACTGTGCTGAGGCACAGATCTGGGGAAGGGTAACAAAACAATTCTGCAGCATTGAAGGTCACCAAGAACACAGTGGCTGCAATCATTCTTGAATGGAAGAAGTTTGGAACCACCAAGATTTCCTAGAGCTGTCCGCCCGGCCAAACTGAGCAATCGGGAGAGAAGGGCCTTGTTCAGGGAGCTGAACAAGAACCCGATGGTCACTCTGACAGAGCTCCAGAGTTCCTCTGTGGAGTTGGGAGAACCTTCCAGAAGGACAACCATCTCTGCAGCACTCCACCAAGCAGGCCTTTATGGTAGAGTGGCCAGACGGAAGCCACTCCTCAGCAAAAAAGGCACATGACAGCCCGCTTGGAGATTGCCAAAAGGCATCAAAGAACTCTCAGACCATGAGAAACAAGATTCTCTGGTCTGATGAAACCAAGATTGAACTCTTTGGCCTGAATGCCAAGCGTCACGTCTGGAGGAAACCTGGCACCATCCCTACGGTGAAGCACGGTGGTAGAAGCATCATGCTATGGGGATGTTTTTCAGCGGCAGGCACTGGGAGACTACTCAGGATTGAGGGAAATATGAACGGAGCAAAGTAAACAGAGATCCTTGATGAAAACCTTCTCCAGAGCACTCAGAACCTCAGAAAGGGGCAAAAATGTACCTTCCAACAAGACAACAACCTTAAGCACACAGCCAAGACAACACAGTAGTGGCTTCGGGACAAGTCTCAATGTCCTTGAGTGGCCCAGCCAGAGCCCGGACTTGAACCCGATCGAACATTCTGGAGAGACCTGAAAATAGCTGTGCAGCGACGCTCCCCATCCAACATGACAAAGCTTGAGAGGATCTGCAGAGAAGAATGGAAGAAATTCCCCAAATACAGGTATGCCAAGCTTGTAGCGTCATACCCAAGGATACTTGAGGCTGTAATCACTGTCAAAGATGCTTTAACAAAGTACTGAGTAAAGGATCTGAATACTTATGTACATTTTATCCATTTATTTTTTATACATTTGCAAATAAAAAACAAACAAAAAAAACAGTTTTTGCTTTGTCATTATGGGGTATTGTGGGTAGATTAAAGAGAGAAAAAATGATTTAATACATTTTAGAATAAGGCTGTAACATAAGAAAATATAGAAAAAGTCAAGCGGTCTGAATACTTTCAGAATGCACTGTAGCAGTTCAATATGAACCCGAAAACTACAGACGGGTTATATAGATCGCTGAAATAACAGTCAAGATAAACATTTATTTTATTAATAATCTCAGGGATCCTACTTGAAAATGTCAGAAGCAATTTCTGGTTTTGCTCATCACTAAACAGTAAGACATGAAATCATAAAATTACACTAAAACTATGTAGGACATCACTAATACTTCATAATAACAACCCAAGTGTTAAGTGGCGGAGCTGCCTTTTAAGTTACTCTACTGTTGTACTGTCAGCAATATGAAAAAGTAGACCTATATCAATCTATGGCCTACATATGCACAGAGAAGAGAAGAGCCATCTTTACTCATTATCATGACTAGCAAATGCTATTATGCCATATTATGTACTGCCTATGAGTTTCTAACACTAGCCCATCTCATTTAATTAGGAAAGATTTTAAAAATGGGGCAATCTGCAGCTGCTACATCCATTTTTGGAATTAATTATATGTCATCATTGAAGACTATAAGCTTATAAATGCCTCATGAGCAAAGTTGACATGTTGTCGATTAAGGAAGCCCCCCCCTCCTCCCCTCCCCGCACATCTCTGATTCAGGTGGGTTGGGTTAAACACATTTCAGTTGAATGCATTCAGTTGTTGTAACTGGCTAGGTATTCTCCTTTCCAGCTGTCGTACCCCATCAGGACCCGAAATATGAGCTTGTTTTACGCCAATGTTTGTAAACAAAGTACATTTAAAACACTATACATGGTTGGTTAAAACTATAAATTATAAACTATAAAACATCCATAGCTCAGTCTATGAATTTCAGATTAGTTACATCTTTCAAGCCCCATCTCTCCGCTTTTACCGAAACAGGGGTTGGGGACTATGCTGTTAGTTTTAACTGCTGATTGCCCCTTTAACTGTACCGCTGGATCCTAAAATCAATAGGATTTGACATGTGACATTGTAACCACACCTTATAGGCCTATTGAAGTAATGTAAAAACAAAGGCTAAACTTGCGCCATCAATTCAAATGCACCAATTCAACAACATCACTGAAACATATTTATAATTCACAATTTAGATAAATATTGTCCACTATGCCGTGAATTTTATATTTTATTTTGGAATAATGACGGGTCCTACATTTATTCCTAATGGAGCTTCACCATGATAGAGCATGTTGAAGCTCCATGAGGCAATTTACTCAGAGTCCCTCCATTATCTAGCCCACGCTCTGAACCTCAGTTTGAGAAGTCGATATCAACTTGGCACAAGATCACAGAAACACATTCAATGTAATCACAGTCAATCTCCAGAAACCTCCCCATTTTCAAAGGTTAAGAAAGAAAGACTGATATGAACATTGCTGAAAGTCCAAAAATAGCCCTTAATGAGGATTTCTTTGACTATCAACACAATGCAATCATAGGCCAAGTAAATCCACAGTATCCATAATGATGACTCCTCTTAAGCTATGGATTCCATGGAGCGGAAAATAGTATATGTAACACTGTAGGCCTATGCACCCCATCTGATAAAGAACACAACGTCACAAACCAGTCCCAGAGATGTTTCTTTCTGATTACAATAAACAAGTTGGTTCCAGCACCAGACTGCACTGCTGATATGTTGCACCAAAATAACAATTGTTCCGCTCTTCATAATGACTCTCTAGGGAGTAAACTGGGGTGAATCCTCTCTTTTTGTCAAGTATTCACTATCACCTGTGTCATATCAATGCTGTGATCCCAGTAGACATATTCAGAACATTAAAAAGTTATTACATTTCAGTAGACATTTTATCTGGACAAAATGTGGACGTTTCTTGTCCAATATGTGAAGAACGGCAACTGTTTTTGCTGCATGTACAGCACAGGAGGTTGGTGGCACCTTAATTGGGGAGAATGGGCTCGTGTTAATGACTGGAGCGGAATAGTATGAAATACATGGTTTCCAGGTGTTTGATGCCATTACATTTGCTCCATTCCGGCCATTATTATGAGCCGATATGAGACGGTGCCAACAGATATGGCAGCTCTGCTTCTAGCTCCTAAGCAGCAGTATTTCATTTTTCTGTGTGATATTTCTTACATTATTAGGCCAGAAAGATTTTTGTGTTATTACATACAACTGGAAATTACTTTTGGATATTTGTTCTTAACTGACTTGCCTAGTTAAATAAAGGTAAAATAAATAAATAAAAAAATATCCCCAGCTTTACTACCAAGAATATAACTTTTATGAAGTGCTTTGAGAGGCTAGTTAAGGATCATATCACCTCTACCTTCCTTGATACCTTAGATCCACTTCACTTACCGCCCCAATAGATCCACAGATGATGCAATCGCCATCACACTGCACACTGCCCTATTCCATTTGGACAAGAGGAATACATAAACTAAGCAAAAAAAGAAACAACCCTTTTTCAGGACCCTGTCTTTCAAAGATAATTTGTAAAAATCCAAATAACGTCATTGATCTTCATTATAAAGGGATTAAACACTGTGTCCCATGCTTATTCAATAACCCATAAACAATTAAAGAACATGCACATGTGGAACAGTTGTTAAGACACTAACAGCTTACAGACGGTAGGCAATTAAGGTCACACTTATGAAAACTTAGGACACCAAAGAGGCCTTTCTACTGACTCTGAAAAACACCAAAAGAAAGATGCCCAGGGTCCGTGCTCATCTGCGTGAACGTGCCTTAGGCATGCTGCAAGGAGGCATGAGGACTGCAGATGTGGCCAGGGCAATAAATTGCAAGAGACACCTAAGACAGCGCTACAGGGAGACAGGACAGACAGCTGATGGTCCTCGCAGTGGCAGACCACGTGTAACAACACCTGCACAGGATCGGTACATCCGAACATCACACCTGCGGGACAGGTACAGGATGGCAACAACTGCCCGAATTACACCAGGAACGCACAATCCCTCCATCAGTGCTCAGACTGTCCGCTATAGGCTGAGAGAGGCTGGACTGAGGGCTTGTAGGCTTGTTGTAATGGTCCACCCACACAGTGTGGTGAAGGAGGAGCAACAGCACCTTTTCAACTAAATTTGGCTTGGCCCCTAAGACCAACAAACTATTACAGATGCACAATTGAGAGCATAATGTCGGGCTGTATCAGTGCCTGGTAAGGCAAACTGCACCGCCCGCAACCGCATGTCTCTCCTGTGCGGTCTGCTCAACACATCACCGGGGGCAAAATACCTGCACTACCTGCACTCCATGTACAGTATGTGTATCCCTACCAAACTACGGTACACAGATCAGGGATACTTTTCAAATGTAGCTTCTGTTTATTATTTTTGGAGAGAGTCGTCAAATAAGCAAAAAATACTTTTATTTACTGGCATACACAGAACAGCACAAAGTCTAAATAGTCACATCTGGGTCGTGGGTCGTGAAACGGGATGTTGCGATTCAAATGGTGTCACATTCAGTAGATGCACACAGACCAACCATAATAATATCTTCATCATCCAGAGAGCAATAGAAAAATGTTGTCTTGTAGCTGGTTCCATGAGGCAATAGTCAGTAATAATGTTACTTTTGATCATAAAACTTACAGGAGAGTTGGAAAATGGAGATTAGAAGGGGGGGGGGTAGAGCCTGGGAGCAATAAAGAGAAAAAAGAAAAAATAGAACGCACAAAAGAAATGAGGGCAGGAAGACAAAGACGCAGGCAGAACCAGTAGTTACTGCACATAAAGCACACACACCCAAGTCAATTACTACCCATAAAGTCATTCACCACACGGCAGGCACAGTCATGTAGCTTCAACTTAGTCACCGACATCAGTTTAGGGGAGAGGAAAACTAGGCCTAGATTACTGGAAAAGGGAAATCCTCCTTTGGGAGAAAATAACCTTAACAGAACTAATTTACTGGTTCCCTCAGGATTTTTCCCACAGACAAAAAAAAGAGCTCAACAACATTCAGACTGTGTGTAAACAAGAGCATTTAGATACTGAGTGTGCGTCTCAAATGTCCCTGGTCAAAAGTAGTGCAGTTCATAGGGAATAGGATGCCATTTGGAACGCAAGTCAAGTTGGCCTTAAGACATATTTGCCCAGCTCTGGGATGAGTGTGCATATGGCTTTAATGTGGGTGACAGGGTGTGGGCACGGTCAGCTCGACACAATCCAAGGAGCAGCCAGGTCAAATGTGTGTCTTTGTGTGGTAACACAAAGTTTCTGTTCCTTTCTGCCAGCAAAGATTATGTGTAAAGAAAGACATTCTTAGAGGGTAGGAAGCATGAGTTTTTACTCAAAACAGTGTGGTAAAAGACTTAGTTGTAGTCACGATCTGGTAACCTATAACTATACTGAACAAAAATATAAACGTATCACGTAAAGTGTTGGTCTCATGGTTCATGAGCTGAAATTGAAAGATCCCAGAAATATTCCATATCCACAAAAAGCTTATTTCTTAATTTTGTGCACAAATGTATTTACATCCCTGTTAGTGAGCTAATTGAACAGCATCATCATTACACAGGTGCACCTTGTACTGGGGACAATAAAAGGCAAATCGAAAATGTGCAGTTTTGTCACACAACACATTGCCACAGATTTCTCAAGTTGAGGGAGTTTGCAATTGGCATGCTGACGACAGGAATGTCCATCAGAGCTGTTGCCAGATAAATTAACATTCAATTATCTACTATAAGCCACTGTCATTTTAACCACCACTGACCAGGTTTAACCATGCCAGACCAGGACCTCCACATCTGGCTTCTTCACCTGTGGGATCATCTGAGACCAGCCACCCGGACAGCTGATGAAACTGTGGGTTTGCACAACCGAAGAATTTCTGCAAAAACTGTCAGAAACCATCAAAGGGAAACTCATCTGCGTGCTCGTCATCCTGACCAGGGTGTTGACCTGACTGCAGTTTATCATCGTAACTGACTGCTCACCTTCAATGGCCACTGGTATGCCAGACAAGTGTGCTCTTCACGGATGAATCCCAGTTTTAACTGTACCGGGCAGATGGCTTTGTGGGGGAAAGCGGTTTGCTGATGTCAACGTGAACAGAGTGCCCCATGGTGGCGGTGGGTTATGGTATAGGCAGGCATAAGCTATGGACAACAAACACAATTGCATTTTATCGAAGGCCATTTGATTGCACAGAGATACCGTGAAGTAATCCAGAGGCCCATTGTTGTGCCATACATCCGCCACCATCACCATATGTTTCAGTACGATAATGCACAGCCCCATGTCGCAAAGACCTGTACACAATTCCTGGAAGCTGAAAACGTCCCAGTTCTTCCATAGCCTCCATACTCAGCAGACATGTCACCCACTGAGCATGTTGGGGATGCTCGGGATCGACGTGTACGACAGCGTGTTCTCGTTCCTGCCCATACCAAACAACTTCACAAATCCATTGAAGAGGAGTGGGACAACATTCAACAGGGCACAATCAACAGCCTGATCAACTATATGCGAAGAAGATGTGTCAGGCTGCATGACGCAAATGATGGCCACACCAGATAAACTGTTTTTATTTTAAGGTATTCCCTGTCATGTGAAATCCATATATTAAGACCTAATTAATTAATTTCAATTGACAAATGTCCTTATATGAATTGTAACTCAGTAAAATCTTTGAAATTGTTGCATGTTGCGTTTATATTTTTGTTTAGTGTACACACAGTGGTTTGAGAATTTTTACATATTTCTTAACTTATTTCCGGATAGCTTCAGAACTACCCACAATGCACTATTCCTCAACATCATATGGAGAACCGGTGCTACCTAGCTAGTTCCAGCTGGCTAACGTTAGCTACTCGCTATGCTAGCATGTAATTACATTCCAAACCAAGTGTTGGTGCTGGTGAAAATCTACAAAGAAACCATATAACTTCATGCGAAAGATCTCTTCTCCTGTGCGTTTAGTAGTGGTAGTCAAGGGAGCATTGTAGTAGTTTTCCGTCATTCGTAGCTAGTGCAGTAATACCCACATATTGCCATAATATCCACAAGGACGGAGTTACAACTCAGAAATGAGAGCTAGCTTTGAAGCGGGACCGGTTTATTCAGTTTTGGAATGAGACTGACTGAAACCAGGTGCTGTGCCGAGCGCGACGCCTGCAACCTCTATTTCATACCGACCTACTGGTACATCGCGAGAGTCTGCAGTGATGGAGATAAACCGGTTAAATTCAATGTGGATTAGCTGACTCTCCCTCGGCTGGTGAAACGGCCTCTCCCTCTGAAGGCCTCTCATTGGCTCTTTAACTTATGTAGCTAATTTAGCGTCAATTGGTAAGTCTCTGCTCTCTCTACTTCATATCTGATGGCAATTTTTGTTGTTGTGTTCTGTGGGTTCCAGCCTGTGCTAGACTAGTTGTTGTCTGGCTTACTACTCAGCTATGTTGAATGTGGTGGTTGGCTAGCTAGCAGGCTAAAATAAACTTTAGCAGGAAGGCTTGCTTGCTAGCTAAGATAACGGCATGTACTGGTAACATTATTTGATAATTGGTTAGATGGCGTTATGCATTTAGGACACTTTGGTTTACTTTAATATAGCTGTAAGCTAGGTGTCGATAGCAACTGGCCGACTCACGCAGTGCTAACGCAATGTTAGCAGGCTGGTAGGCCTAACGTAAGTAGGCTAGTTGGCTAGCAACCTTGCAAGCTGATATGTAACAATACATTCATAAAGTAGTAGCTTGCAAATAGGCAGAAAATTTGAGTGCAAGCGATTTGTTTAATTAGAAATTATTTCTGTTGGAGTTTATATTATAGGGAATAGTCTGGCTTGGTTATCCATATTACGTCACACCACGCAAATGTTTTTCCAGCATAACTTCAGCATTCTGATCAGTTTTATGTAATAACTCGAAAAATAGAAAAGTGAAGTGTAACTTTGCATTGGGACTTTTGATGTGCATTCTAATGCTAATCCATATGTTACATGTGATTACATTTATGCTACCTACCCTTTAAGGAAGAAAACTGTCAATGTCAACAGTGAGTCAACTGGAGCACACTGCATGGGGGAGAAGAGGTGTGTGTGTGTGTGTGTGTGTGTGTGTGTGTGTGTGTGTGTGTATGTCTTTGCGTGTTCATTTGATGTATTGTATGCACAGTTTTATCTGTGTATGTTTCCACTCCTAATGCCAAGCTCATTTACTTTCACCTTACACGGTAGCTTTCTGTATTCAACCTGTATTCAGCCTCAATCCATTTTTTCTGTAAGGTGGGAGCAGGAGTGCGTCCCAAATTGCATCCTATTCCCTATGTATAGGGCTGTGGTCAAAAGTAGTGCACTATATAGGGAATAGGGTTCTATTTGGGACACAGGCCAGGAGTTTTCCATAGGGAATTCCTCAGACCTGCAGTAATCTGGGAGTAAATGGAAGAGGAATGCAGTGGAGAATGGGAAGGGGAGGGTGAGAGGAGCCAGTGCCTACAGCTCAACACTGCACCTCATTGTTCTCCTACCTTAACATTCCATTCCTCACTTTTAAAAAAATCACACACACACACACACACACACACACACACACACACACAACAATGGAGGGGAAACAGATTGTGTGTGTGTGTGCCTCCCAGAATCAGTGGTGTAGCAACATGCTTAATATTCCGGTGATGGGAGTTTGCCACATCGCGGAACAGCTCCTAACAGGCCTGAGCATGCCAACATGCTCGCTCTCTCGCTCTCACTCACCCTGCTGCAGTCACACACAAAAACACTCACATGGTGAAACCGAGTCTCTTACAGCAGATATGAGAGAGAGAGGGAGAGAAGGAATGCCCAATGACTTAAGGAATGACAATTTCTCTGATGCATGTAACGAAGAAAGCCAGAGAACTGAAATTGAATTGAAATTGAATTGATAACCAGAGGGGCTTTCTCTCCTCCACCTCTCTACCCTCCTCTTACCTTGCAGAAGTCAATACACCACCAGTACAGTTTCAGAGTGACTTCTGCCTCTCCAGTCTTTGAGCAACATCTGTCATTTTGGCAGGACTGAGGAGATGTAGACTAGAGGGCCTCTGATGAGGACTTGAATGCAACATGGTGGCAACATGACTACAAATCCCAGGTAAGGCTATGTATGAGTATTTAAGATAAGAGAGTGAATGAATGACAATAAATTAGCAGGATACTAGCTTACAAGGGCCAAAGGTCCTGATAAAAATGGCTACTAACAAGAGTGGGTGACCTCAAACACTTTTCAGTTATGGAATGATGCCGAGAATCAGATTTGATTGCAAAGTTAAACAAACCAGCTAACTATGCAAAATGATGACATTTAACAATTTCCACTAAAAATGGAGCAAAATGCATTTACATGAAGAACAGTGCAGATGCAAAGTTTGGGAACAGAATGACTGTTTGTGCTGTTTGTTCCGTCATTCTGTTACCAAACTTTGCATTTGCGCTGTTCTTTAAGTAAATGTGTTTTGTAAAATTCTGTGGAAATTGTTAAAAAAATTGTTAAAGTGAAAAATCGGAGTCTCAGCATCATTGTGTTACTGTGGAATTACTGTGGATTCTCAGACCACCAGCCAACAAAGGAACATACGCCTTACCTCGGCATGTGCCGTTGACGGCCTCGTAGCCGGGCCTGCATTGGCACTGTCCGACGGGCACCACCCACTCTCCATCCACCGTGCAGTAGATGCGGGGTGTCTCCTCGCTCACCGCATTCCCTATGCAGGCCCCTGCCACCTCCCTCAGGGCCTGGTTCTCCCCCCCCCCTGCCACTGTTTCGGGGAAGGCTGCCAGGCTTTTGACAGTGGCCGGGCAGGTCTTGTAGTAGACCCTGACAGAGAGCAGCGCCACACAGGCCCCAATGTCTTGGAAGGCAAGGTAGAACCCTTTCCTGCTGAGGCTCTCCACCACCCGCGTCTCTGTGTTGATGTGCAGCTCATTGCGGCTGGTGATCTCGTCGGGTGCGATGGTTGCAACCTTCTTGAACTGGCCCTTGCGGAAGTTGGTGCCAATATCAGCGTCCGACTCAGAGGAGAACAGGTTGAAGGTCTCCTTGCAGGTAAGTGATGAGCCGTCAAACGAGTTGCAGTCACGCACGATGAACTGCAGCTCCACGAAGATTCTAGAGGCTGACGGGCGGCGCTGGATGAAGGTGGTGCGCAGCCAGTTGTCCTGCTCACGCTCGCCCACGTTACACACTGAGTAGGTATAGAACTGTGAGCCGTTGAGACTCCTCTGGACCACCTCCCACTGAAACAACCACACAGACAGACTATCAGGGATTCAGTCAAACACTTACTCTGGGGGATACATTTTGAGCAAAGTTAAAATGTTCAATGCTTATTGGGGGTTCCCTACTGCCCATGTTGACATCTTAAATTCTAATGGGGGTGCATTGATTTGTTATAGGAGTGACTAGCACCCCTGTAATTTTAACCCTGGAAGCAAAGTGAAAGTGAGTGAGGGAGACCCCGAAGGAACATATCAAGACATAAGTGGCGAGAAAAGTCCAGAGGTCTTAGCGAAGGAATGAAGTCCACTGATTTTTACAATACTATTGAAATACCCCTGAGGCCTGTCAACAATCAGGCATCTTAAGCAAGATGTTGATCCATGTATCCAACTCTTGCTGCCACAGCAGTTAGACATTTTAGTGAGAAGTCTTCCAACTAGGGCTGTGGCGTTCACGAAATTTCATCAGCCGGGGATTGTCAAGCAAATACCTGTCGGTCTCACGGTAATTGACCGTTAATTAACAAACACATTTTGCATCTCCTGGCTTCCACACAAAAAAGTTGAATAAATCCATGTAATCTAGCCTACACCTTCACAATAAATCCTTTATTTATTTTAGACCGGTATAAAGAAGCACGATATGAAGAAATGTAGTTAATTTCAGAAGAAAAGAATAGCATACTCCGAGTTGTCCTTATGTTAGGTCCTGATGTGGTTATGCCAAATGGCTGTGGGCTAGACTAGTTCATTTAACAGACAAGATTTGTTTATAATTCCGTGGCATTATTTTATAGTATGAAGGATACAATTGAACAAACCTGTATAAAAAAATATATACAGTGCCTTGCGAAAGTATTCGGCCCCCTTGAACTTTGCAAACTTTTGCCACATTTCAGGCTTCAAACATAAATATATAAAACTGTATTTTTTTGTGAAGAATCAACAACAAGTGGGACACAATCATGAAGTGGAACGACATTTATTGGATATTTCAAACTTTTTTAACAAATCAAAAACTGAAAAATTGGGCGTGCAAAATTATTCAGCCCCTTTACTTTCAGTGCAGCAAACTCTCTCCAGAAGTTCAGTGAGGATCTCTGAATGATCCAATGTTGACCTAAATGACTAATGATGATAAATACAATCCACCTGTGTGTAATCAAGTCTCTGTATAAATGCACCTGCACTGTGATAGTCTCAGAGGTCCGTTAAAAGCGCAGAGAGCATAATGAAGAACAAGGAACACACCAGGCAGGTCCAAGATACTGTTGTGAAGACGTTTAAAGCCGGATTTGGATACAAAAATATTTCCCAAGCTTTAAACATCCCAAGGAGCACTGTGCAAGTTATAATATTGAAATGGAAGGAGTATCAGACCACTGCAAATCTACCAAGACCTGGCCGTCCCTCTAAACTGTCAGCTCATACAAGGAGAAGACTGATCAGAGATGCAGCCAAGAGGCCCATGATCACTCTGGATGAACTGCAGAGATCTACAGCTGAGGTGGGAGACTCTGTCCATAGGACAACAATCAGTTGTATATTGCACAAATCTGGCCTTTATGGAAGTGGCCAGAAGAAAGCCATTTCTTAAAGATATCCATAAAAAGTGTCATTTAAAGTTTGCCACAAGCCACACCAAACATGTGGAAGAAGGTGCTCTGGTCAGATGAACCCAAAATTGAACTTTTTGGCAACAATGCAAAACGTTATGTTTGGCGTAAAAGCAACACAGCTCATCACAATAAACACACCATCCCCACTGTCAAACATGGTGGTGGCAGCATCATGGTTTGGGCCTGCTTTTCTTCAGCAGGGACAGGGAAGATGGTTAAAATTGATGGGAAGATGGATGAAGCCAAATACAGGACCATTCTGGAAGAAAACATGATGGAGTCTGCAAAAGACCTGAGACTGGGACGGAGATTTGTCTTCCAACAAGACAATGATCCAAAACATAAAGCAAAATCTACAATGGAATGGTTCAAAAATAAACATATCCAGGTGTTAGAATGGCCAAGTCAAAGTCCAGACCTGAATCCAATCGAGAATCTGTGGAAAGAACTGAAAACTGCTGTTCACAAATGCTCTCCATCCAACCTCACTGAGCTCAAGCTGTTTTGCAAGGAGGAATGGGAAATAAATTTAGTCTCTCGATGTGCAAAACTGACAGAGACATACCCCAAGCGACTTACAGCTGTAATAGCAGCAAAAGGTGGCGCTACAAAGTATTAACTTAAGGGGGCTGAATAATTTTGCACGCCCAATTTTTCAGTTTTTGATTTGTTAAAAAAGTTTGAAATATCCAATAAATGTCGTTCCACTTCATGATTGTGTCCCACTTGTTGTTGATTCTTCACAAAAAAATACAGTTTTATATCTTTATGTTTGAAGCCTGAAATGTGGCAAAAGGTCGCAAAGTTCACGGGGGCCGAATACTTTCGCAAGGCACTGTATTTTCTCCAAGCGATTTGAGGGAGTGTGCACATGCGGCTATTCTGTGTTGAGCGGTTAACAAAGAAATAGGTACTCCTATATGCTTAATTTGGAGAAGCCTAATTACCATGACTAAATGGTCATGTGGAATTTGACTGCCTTCATGACTCGTGACCGCCGGTGTGGCGGTAATACGGTCACCGCAACAGCCCTACTTCTAACATGCTTCAGCGTAATAGTGGATGCTCAAATACATTTGGCCCTACGGGTGGCTGAGCCTGTGGTTTGTTCTCTGCATGTTACCACTATGCTATTTATTAAAAGAACGTGCTTTGTTGGCTGACTGTGTGGCATCACATATAAACAGAGGCATGCAACACGAGAGCAAGCAGTTCCATAAAACTATTGCAAAATGTTTTGGGTGATTCAAACGTGGTAGAAACATTTTGAATTATAATACATGATATCATAATTATCTTTGTATGTGTCAATTTGGTCTACAATTAAGTGCTATAAAAACATAAAATATTGTAAAATAACAACTATTCAGGCTTTCAATTAACTTTATCTTCCTGGTCTATACAGTAGCTGAACTTCAGCAAGATTGTGCCAGGTGAAATTCAACATAACTGTTAGTACACAATTGAAGACACTATTTTGAGGAATTTTAAGATAGGATTATGTATGTTCAGCATGCCCAAATTTGCCTTTAAGTCATCAACCCATCAAATAGACCAACTTGTAATTATTTGCATGCAACTGAATAACCACTCAAATGTTAATGACACAAAATTGGGCCCAAGCACGCATGACACAAAAGCAAACGATAAGAAAAAAAAACAACAATTGAAAGACAACCCATTTTCTACTTTTGGGAAACGACAGATAACTTAACTCGCTACATCAAATTTTCCCCAAAAGGTACCATATGCTCCAAACTTAAGTTAATTGCACCCTTACATACAATTCTGAAACTAGGGACTTAAAACCACAAGTATTCTCTACCACGCTTGCTATAACTGCCATTCTCTCCAGTCTGTCTCTCCCTTGGAGAGTCCAGACATGATATGCACTAAAACCCAACCCCCATTAGAATAATATGACCCTTTCACATATTTAACTTGACATTACAATGACTAACATTTGTACTTGAGCACCAAGTTGTAAAGGCAGATACTGGCAAATAAGAGTTGTGAAAGTAGTGTGAAAGTGAGACATTCAGACATGGCATATTATGTGCTGCTCCAGCCCTACTTCCCCAAAGAGAAGAGTACAGGAACAGGGCATAGGAAAGAGTGGATGGATACTTACCCCTTGCTTGTCTCCTTGTTCATATGGCCCGGTCAGCCAGCCTAGCTCACTCCCTGATGCCCTCATATCCAACAGCACCTCTGCACAAGGGAAAAAGTCCAAATTAAGTCTAATTCAACCACTTTACTTAGTGAAGTGCAGCAATGCGCACATGGTAGTAGGCTATAAGCGCAAATGTTCCATTAGTAGAAAACACCATTATCAAAAGTGACCGCAAATGCAATGTAATACTATTATTATAAAAGGGTGCATTTTTATGGTATCTTCCCCAAACTTGAAACTTGTGCGCTGCTAATATATGCCAGTTAGGCTCTACACCCCATGTAAAGCAGGTTAATTTGCTTCATTTTAAGATGGTATTTGGCCACTTTAGTTGTGATACAAAGCTTATTAAAACATATGGGCTAGGCTACATGAGGTGTGCGACTATGATTCGAAAAAGTCGCAAAGAGCATTGTTTCTTATGCTGGACATCATACACAAGTGCTAATATATAATTCACAAGTGATAAACTAATATTGTCAACCATCAGACGATTCTTGATGTAATCTTGTCTTAACGTGATTGCTGTAACAGAGAGAGCTGGGACAAGTACACTTTGAAGTTTATTTGCTTCTTGGTATTATAATTGCCACTCTAATATTTACTCCATTTAACTTTGTATTCCCTTACACTTCCTAAATTGAGACTTAAACATAGGCCTATCTCAGTGACTTAAAAATAAAAAGGAAGCTTAGGGTGTAGTCATTAACTTGATGATAAAGTTAGTATATTCTGTCATTGAGCGTGCGCTAAGTAGTAACAGACATGAATGTTCAGCCCAGCCATGCAGATAATTATCCATGTCTCCCATATGTAGTTGTTAGGCTACCTTGCACTGACAAGTGTGAAATCGTTTTTTAATTCCCATTGAAAAAATATCGAAAGAAATCTCCACTTAATATTTTTTTTTTGAATAAGTATCTGATCATTTTATTTCAGTGTAGGACAACTATGGCAAAGTAGCATCGTCTTTTTTTGTCTAAGAATCTGTGCTATATTTAATATGTTCATACAATGTCATACTGCAACCTTATTGATCTAGAGACAATCTGTAAATTCAAAATTCCAACCTCATGTTGATAAAGTGATCAGGGATAGACAGCTGATAATCGATTTTACTTTGTGGTCAAAATGCAACAACAAAAACCAAACATTTCTACAAGTTGCGTTATTGTATCAGTGTGTTCTTGCGCTGCGCTTTATATGTTCAACTTCCTCGTGGTCCCACAACCTGGGCATAGGAGGATAGACTTGTTGCAAGAGGAGAAATTATATTTGTAAAAGTAGTACTTCGCTTACCTTCTTTAGTTTGCAGTGTAATACATATAAAGCTAATAAATACATAGGAAAACAACAACAGCTTAATTCCACGGGGATCCATTTGGGAAAGTGTTCTTCTTATTTCTAGGCTAGGTTGGGATACTTCAACACTCACATTAGTTGCTCAACTGAACGCTGGGCTCGCGGAAGCTTCATTCGCAAATGAGGAGGTCATCAACCCCCGCCTGTTGGAATGTCATCAATTCCTTATAGGGAGGGGGTGTGGCAAACAGGGAAGTGGCATTGGCATTACGGTTTGATGGCCTCAATAATTTGCCTGAGCCACAAGCAAAGCAGATATATAAAAAAATGTGGCCTATTTACTTTTTAATGTTTCTTTCTCTGTGTACAAAATAAGAATCAAATCAAATTTATTTATTTATATAGCCCTTCCTACATCAGCTGATATCTCAAAGTGCTGTACAGAAACCCAGCCTAAAACCCCAAACAGCAAGCAATGCAGGTGTAGAAGAAGAATACTGCGTGAAACTCATGACAAAAGTAAATAAACAAGATTGTTTTCCTATTCATATTCTAGAATCTGAAGCAATGTGACACAAACACAATTACTCCACAAAGTCAAGAGAAATGGCAAATAATTTTACATTTGGTCTTTAGAATTTGAAATACCATCCCCTTGATCAATATTAGTGAAGTAGAACAGAATCTGTATTCTCAGGGGGAGAGATAGAGAGGTTGGTGTATGGATTATGGGGTGTGGGAGGGTGTGCTGGTATGTATGAATATAGAGGATTAAAGAATCCATCACCTAGCAACTCCTTTGCAAAGGAATTTGAGAGTCAAGCTCTGTCTACTTTCATTATTTATTGTACAGTGTAACTATGATTATGTGTGTGATATGTGTGAGAATACTATGCATTTAATATGGATTTTTTTTTTACCTGTATCTTGTAGTTTTTTAAACCATGGTTTCACTAAAAAACTCCTTGAATACTTTGTCAACCTGTTAGATTTTCTGGGTAGATATTTACCTTTCTATGCTGTCTTCACAATAGATGATTACAATACAGTGTGTCATTGATTTTGCAAGAGTCACACCTGTCTAGGAACATTAAGATTTTATTGACTTTATGTTCCTAGACACCTGTGGGTCCAACTCTGCGGGAAAAGATTGGGCTTCTCCCTCTCTCCCAGCCATGTGCGAATCCTCACTCCCCATGCCGCCTCCCCGTACCCTGAGGCTCTGGTTTCACAAAGCCCCTCACACCAGGGAGAATGCATTGAGCCTTATGAAATGCCACATTAGTGAGCTTTGAACCTAAAATCCCTCCGCTCTCTCTCTCTTTTTAGATATATATTTAAGACAGAGAGAAAAAGAGAGAGAGAGAGAGAGAGAGAGAGAGAGAGAGAGAGAGAGAGAGAGAGAGAGAGAGGGGGGAGGGAGTAAGCAAGGGGTAGAGAGAGATGAAGGGAGGAGAGGGGGAGAGGGGCGAGTGAGAGTCACAGTGTATCCCTCTTAGACGATTGCATTTCTCCATTACAGTTTTTCTCAGTTGCGTACAAGCAACTTTTGGATCTGTGTTGAAACGTATCTATAGCAGAACAGTAATGATCAAATCCTCACATATATTTCCAAAACTTCTAATGTACAGCAAAGTGTCAATACAGGATTAAGATTGAATCATACTACAGCGGCTCTGACGCTCGTCGGATGTGGCAGGGCTTTAAAACTATTACAGACTACAAAGGAAAACCCCATCCACGAGCAGCCCAGTGACACGAGCCTACCAGACGAGCGAAATGCCTTCTATGCTCGCTTCGAGGCAAGCAACACTGAAGCATGCATGAGAGCACCAGAGGTTCGGGACGACTGTGTGATAACGCTCTCGGTAGCCAATGTGAGCAAGACCTTTAAACAGGTCAACATTCACAATAGCCGCTGGGCCAGATGGATTACCAGGACGTGTTCTCAAAGCATGCGCGGACCAACAGGCAAGAGTCTTCACTGACATTTTCAACCTCTCCCTGACTGAGTCTGTAATACCAATATGTTTCAAGCAGACCACCATAGTCCGTGTTCCCAAGAAAGCGAAGGTAACCTGACTAAATTATTACCACCCTGTAGCGTCACGTGCTTTGAAAGGCTGGTCATGGCTCACATCAACAGTATCCTCCCGGATACCGTAGACTAATTCTAATTCACATACCACCCCAGCAGATCCACAGATGACGCAATCTCAATCGCACTCCACACTGCCCTTTCCCACCTGGAAAAAAGGAACACCTATGTGAGAACGCTGTTCATTGACTACAGCTCAGCGTTCAACACCATACTGCCCAGTCACTAAGCTAAGGACCCTGGAACTAAACACCTCCCTTTACAACTGAATCCTGGACTTCCTGATGGGCCGCCCCCAGATGGCAAGAGTAGGCAACAACACATCTGCTACACTGATCCTCAACACTGGGAACGCTCAGTTTTTGATTTGTCATTTAGGGTATTGTGTGTAGATTGATGAGGGGAAAAGCAATTGAATCAGTTTTAGAATACGGCTGTTAACGTAACAAAATGTGCAAAAAGTAAAGGGGACTAAAAACTTAAAATTGAATACATTTTATTATAACGGGGCTATGCGATACCTGTTTTTGGCTCTGTATCTGACATTGTTCCCCATTGCCTGTCAGACTTACAGCTATTCAGTTCCTAAGTAGACAAGTATTAAGAGTTGAACAATATCCTCTCAGTGATATACTATTCTACAGTGTTTCCAAACCCTGGTCCTCCAGTACCCCCAACAGTACACATTTTTATTGTAACCCTGGACAAGCATACCTGATTCAACTTGTCAACTAATCATCAAGCCCTCAATGAGTTGAATGAGGTGTGTTTGTTAATGGCTACAATGAAACTGTGTACTATTGGGGGTACTCGAGGACCAGAGTTGGGAAATGTTATGTTTGTTCCTTGTATAATGACAAACCGGTGTGTAGGTTTAACTACTTTTAATGAACATATACTTCAGCTAGAAAGTATATGCACTTTTGTCGTGTCGCTGTTTTTTTCTTTGTTTCTGTTTTTCCTTCGCAAGTTTGACTTTGTGAGCACCTCTGGGTGTTAGCAAGTTCTCATGGATGGGTAGATTCATTCTGATGCGACGTCCCATCAACATTTGTGCAGGTGATAGTCCGTTCTGCAGAGGTGTAGACCTTTGACAATTTTGACAGAACTCTCTGCTAAGCCGTTGGACCTTGGGTAGTTGGGACTGGAGGTGTCATGTCAGAATCCCCAGTCGTTAGCGGACGATTAGAAACTAGCTTAAAAATGCGAAATTCTCTCAGCCTCAATGCAAAATGTGTAGAATAGCATGAGATTAGCTATAAAACTGCACATTTTGGATGACACTACTGGGGTCAGGACATTCTTGACAATGCCTTGAAGGAAGTGCACTTGAGAAAGCACATCCAGAATGTGTGAGATGGACTCCGGAGGGCTTAGGGTGAATGGTGTTCGTTGATAGCAACCTGTGGATTCCGTTCCATATTACCTTTTTTTTGTGTGTGTGTGCGTGTGTGTGTGTGTGCGTGCGTGCGTGGGTGCGAGTGTGCGTGCACATTTGTTTGTGTGTCTGTCTGAGAGAAAGAGAGTGAGACAGAGAGAGAGCGAGACAGGGAAAGAAGAAGAGAAAAGACCAAAAGAGAGAGACATAAAGAATGAACTAAAATAAAATGGAAAAAAAAGAAAGAGAGAGATGTATTAGTTTTTACAGTGCCAGGTTCTTTAGGGTTGTTTCTAGGCTGAATGGTTGATGATGCTGAGCAGTGATGTCATGATGGTAGGCAACACATGTCCTTGTAGTTGCCCCTGTAGGCCTATAGTGGTCTGCAGTTTGCTGAAGTAGGCATGTGAGGCATGTCTGATCCTTCTCCATATGCTACTGGCGCCCACGTCCTGGCAAAGAACGGGTGTTGTGTCAATAATCTGTTCGGATGTGCGTGTGTGTGTGTGTGTGTGTGCATACACGTAAGACTGTTACTGAAAGTAAGAATGACACAAAGTTGTAGTGTTGATAGTTGTTGTAGTCAGTTGTGGAAAAACTACCCAATTTTCATAAAATACTACTTGAGTAAAAGTCTAAAAGTATTTGGTTTTAAATGTACTTAAGTATCAAAAGTAAAAGTATAAATCAATTAAAATGTCTTAAATTAAGCAAATAAGACGACACAATTTTCTTGTTTTTTAAATTTACGGATAGCCAAGGGCACAGCTCAATACTCAGACATAATTTACAAACTAAGCATTTGTGTTTAGTGAGTCTGCCATATCAGAGGCAGTAGGGATGACTAGGGATGCTCTCTTGATAAGTGTGTGAATTAGACCATTTTCCTGTCAAACATTCAAAATGTAATGAGTACTTATGGATGTCAGGGAAAATATAAGGAGTAAAAAGCACATTATTTTCTTAGGGAATGTAGTGGAGTAAAAGTAAAAGTTGCCAAAAATATTAATAATTAAGTAAAGTACAGATGCCCAAAAAAAATACTAAGTATTTTTACTTAAGTACTTTACATCACTGGTTGTAGTGTTGTAGAGTGGTACTTTTGCTCTCCAGCAATTTGTCTTATGTACAGAGCTTATATAGATGAGTAGAAACAGGGTTGGTGAACATTTTTGCTTACATCATTACTTGGTAAGTCTATTAAACATGAGACAATGCTCAGAGGGAAAATATTTCAGAGCCTTTTTGATTGAGCTAAGTGATGTGTTTATACTGTATGTCTTTCAACCATGTCATCTTCTCATCATAACAAGGCTTGTGTACTGTATTGTATATAACATAAGGCTATGGTTACAAATAAGGCTAGGGTTACAAAGGAGGACATGGTAAGTGTGTGGGGCTAGAACCTGCAGATGAGGAGGTATCAATTCACACACACACACACACACACACACACACACACACACACACACACACACACACACACACACACACACACACACACACACACACACACACACACACACACACACACACACACACACACATACACACATACACACATACACACATACACACACACTGAATGTTTCATGCTGCTCTGCAAGTGAAAACAGAGAGTACATTTCAACTATTAGGTGACCAAATACAGCTGTAACTTCCATTGAGGCGAAAGGGGCGTGAGCATACAAACAGGTGTCGAGGGTGCTAGCCATGTGGGTGCTAAGCTAATTAAGCGTCACTGGGACTTAGTAGTTAGACAGTGCTGGGGGAAGAAAGTAGTGTGTATGACAGCTATCTTTGGAATGGCAGCTCATATCAAAGCTTGTCACTCCTCTAGCCCGTCTCAGAAAGCTTGTTCCTGCTTGTCTGCTCTCTTTCAACAGCTCCCAGTTCCAAACCGCAGAGAAACCTGTATGTCTTTTCTCAAAGACAAGACAGAATGATGAAATTCTGTGAAAAGGTTGGCATATGAAGTCTATGGGTTTGAGACGGCAGTGATTCAGTGAAACCCACAAGAAGAGTCACAGTTAAGTAACACATAATTTCAAATGGATATTTTGGTATTGCTGTGTCAAGACCAGACAAGTTGCCTCCCAGGAGACATGTCCAGTGGTGTTGTGGATGTTGGATTAAGCTGTTATGGAGTCCAAAGATCTTAGTCGGAACACTGTGTCCCAGTGAGTCTGTAACGATTGTGGCGTAAATCACATTTTTATGTAAAAAACAGACAATAAACCAGTCCATGATAACTGCCTAAACACGGTTAATCCACAGTGTACTGTAAATGTACTGTAAATCTGTAGTGTACTGTAAATGTACTGTAAATCTGTACAGTGTACTGTAAATCAGAATGGAAGTAGTTTGAGAGGAGTTGATTTTATGAAATAACATCAAGTTTTTTTGTATCCTCCCCGATGTCAATTCACTAAACACCTGACTTTCTACAGTAAATTCCTAGCATCTTGCGACGGTGATATCAAATCACACTTTGGCTGTCTTGCGATATGAGAAAAAAATTAAACTTGCGATTGTGCTTGATGCCACAGTGGTCACCACAAATTGTGACGCAGAAAGAAAAAAAGGAACTTTTCAACCAGCAATAAACAAATACAAGGGTGCAACGATCCAGTAAAGGTTGGTGACCCTTCCTAACCCTTTAACTACCATCCCACCCCACCCTTTTTCTGATGAGCCCTGCACAAAACCCCTTGAGGAATTACAAAATTTAAAATAACCTGAGGTGACTTTAATCCTGCGTCACCATCTACCTACAGTAAGAACCCAACAGATACAATCTCTCACACTCATTCATTGTCACTGGCATATTGGATTTCAACTCTGGAACGGATATAGCCAAAATAGAAGGGGGCTGTACTGTATCCACAGAATTGAAAAACCACAAAAACACTATTTTATTTAAACCCTGAAAGTGAAACGAGCACAATCGACATCACTTCCACAAGTTCCTCCAAAGCCACATTTCATTTCATTACCATCCAAAACCGACTGTGACGTAACAGTAGAAGTGTGTGTGTGTGTGTGTGTGTGTGTGTGTGTGTGTGTGTGTGTGTGTGTGTGTGTGTGTGTGTGTGTGTGTGTGTGTGTGTGTGTGTGTGTGTGTGTGTGTGTGTGTGTGTGTGCGCGCACGCGCGCATACACGTAAGACCATTACAGAAAGTAAGAATGACACAAAGTTGTAGTGTTGATAGTTGTTGTAGTCGGTTGTGGAAAAAGTACCCAATTTTTATAAAGTACAGATGCCTAACCAAAGAACAATACATGATCTATTCTACTCTGAGATGCTTGATACATATGGCCCCAGGTCAGATTTCAGCCTGGGAGGAAAGGAGCTGATGAAACCAGATGATAACAAGTTTTTATGTATTTATGTTGACTCTGAGTCACCTGGTAAAGACCCATACCTGGAGCTCTCCCTTCCTGTCCCAACCTAAGAGTCTATTCTACAACATGTACCATGACCGTTTAGAGTTTGCAATTCCTCCTGTGGCATTGTATTGGGGTATTGACTGGAGAAAGTGGAACTGTCACGACTCCTACCGTAGGTGGCTCCCCTTCCTGTTCGGGTGGCGCTCGGCGGTCATCGTCACCGGCCTACTAGCTGCCACGGATCCCTTTTTTCCCCTTTTCTTGTTTATTGGTTTCACCTGTGTTTAGTTTAGGCTGATTGGTTGGTTGGGCTTTATTTACCAGCCGGCCCGCCTGCTGGTTGTGCGGGATTATTTCGATGTACATGTGTACACGTCTGTTTGTCACGGTTGTCCGTGTGTTTGGATTTTTGCTGGACTGTTTAAGTCCCCCGTGTTTGGGGCATTTGTTTTTGGTTGGCATTTGTTCCCCGTTGTGGTGCATTAAAAGTTAACACTACCCTGAACTCTCTGCTTCCTGCGCCTGACTTCTTCCCCACTACACCCCAGGCGTTACAGGAACTATCACCTCATCCTATTCCTTTCTCTGGTCCTATCATGTTTAGATGATAATATTGACCTTTTCGACAAAAAGGCCTCCGGATGTGAGCTCACTTAAAGGAAAGCGTGTTGGATGTATCATACATGCAGTATGTACCGTGGGTTGACACCTTTCTCTTATGACCAGGTAATAGGGACAAAAGAGGACAGGGAGGTATTAAACTTTACATATAGGAGTGTATGGAGGCATAGCCATGTTGTACTGAGTCAGAGACCAAATGCAGTATTAGTGGTATTAGGCTGTGTGATGTTTTGCATTACTGCATAAACTGTGTGTATATCTATACACATGACCTTTGCTCCCTTGTACTTCCTGCTTCTACTATTATTCTGCTACTATAAGCAGCCTGTCATCTGTCTCTCTCCAAGTTGTCTGTGTTCATATCAAGGCTCTTAGATTAAGGAGTTTACAGAAAGGCTCCAGTCTGTTACACTCCATAACATTTTGCATTCAATTGCCCATTACTAATGAAGTGCAATAGCCATAAATACCATTCATTAACTGATTATTGCAAATAATAAAAGGAGAAAATAGAACCAAGATTGGTGAACACCACCAAGATTGGTAAATATTCCCAAGATTGGTAAATACCAGAAGCTTATCAGGAACTCACAACAACATTAATACAGGATCAGTGTCCCCCAGCTGGACGGTTGAGCTAACATAGGCTAATGTGATTAGCATGAGGTTGTAAGAAACAAAAACAATCCCAGGACATACACATATCTGATATGGGCAGAAAGCTTAAATTCTTGTTAATCTAACTGCACTGTCCAATTTATAGTAGCTGTTGCAGTGAAATAATACCATTCCATTGTTTGAGGAGAGTGCAAAATTATAAACTTGAAAATGTATGAATAAAACAATTAGGCACATTTGGGCAGTCTTGATACAACATTTTGAACAGATATGCAATGGCTCATTGGATCAGTGTAAAACGTTGCACATACACTGCTGCCATCTATTGGCCAAAGTCTAAATTGAGCCTGGGCTGCATTTCAAAGATCATGGTACAAAATACATTTAAAAAAATGCATAGGTTTTTCTTTGTATTATCTTTTACCAGATCTAATGTGTTGTATTCTCCTACATTAATTTCACATTTCCACAAACTTCAAAGGGTTTCCTTTCAAATGGTATCAAGAATATGCATATCTTTGCTTCAGGTCCTGAGCAACAGATTTGGGTATGTCATTTTAGGCAAAAATGGAAAAAAAGGGGCGGATCCTTTAAGAGGTCTTCATCTTGACTTACAACTTAAGACATTAACCTCGAGTCCCACTTTCATGCCTGAGTGATGTAGTGCTTCTAACCCCTTTTAAACATTATGTGATTATCCTGTCTTATCTGGAGTCCTATGTGAATTTATGCATGCTCCCTCTAATTCTCTCTCTCCCTCCCCTCCCGGAGGACCTGAGGCCTAGGACCATGCCACAGGAGTACCTAGCCTGATGATTTTGGATTTGTCTATATTTCTTCTGCATCCACCGATACCAACCATTAGCCTGTGCAGTTGAAGGGTGCTGAACTAGAGCAGTGTTTGTGAGACAAGGCTAGATCCTGAAAACGGATCTTCTCACAACAACAACTGTAAAGTCTGAACGGTTTGAGCTGCAAACTATACTGAACAAAACTATAAACACAACATGCAAACATTTAAAAGATTTTACTGAGTTACAGTTCATATAAGGAAATCAGTCAACTGAAATAAATAAATTAGGCCAAAATCCATGAATTTTACATGACAGGCCAGGGCACAGCCATGGATGGGCCTGGGATTGCATAGGTCCACCCACTGAGGAGTCAGGTCCAGCCAACCAATATGGGGATTTCGCCACAAAAGGGACGTACTGCCAAATTCTGTAAAATGATGTTGGAGGCAGATTATGGTAAAGAAATTAACATTTAATTACTGGGAAACAGCTCTGGTGGACAATCCTGCAGTCAGCATGCCAATTGCACACTCCCGCAAAACTTGATACCACTGTGGCATTGGGTTGTGAGACAAAGCTGCACATTATAAAGTGTCATTTTGTTGTCCCCAGCACAAGGTGCAACTGTATAATGATCGTGCTGTTTAATCAGCTTCTTGATATGCCACACCTGTCAGGTGCATGTATTATCTTGGCAAAAGAAAAAATGCTCACTAACAGGGACGTGAACAAGTTTGTGCAGAAAATTTGAGAGAAGTTGTCATGTCTTGTTATGTCTGTTCCTGTCCTTTCTCTTCACTCTGTCTCTCTCTGCTGGTCTTTTTAGGTTACCTTCTCTGTCTCTCATTCTTCAGCTGTTCTACATCTCCCCTAACTAGCTCATTCACCCTTTCCCCACCTGTTCTCTCTTCCCCCTCTGATTAGGTCTCTATTTCTCTCTCTGTTCCTGCTACTTTCAGTGTCTGATTCTTGTTTGTGTTTTTGATGCCAGAAGCAAGCTGTCGTCTCGTTTGCTTCCACCTTGTCCTGTCCTGTCGGAGTTGCACTATACTAACGTTCTTTTTGTTCCGCTGACAACGTTGGAAGAGGATTTATGCCATTCCTGTTTTTCATTAAAGAACTCTGTTTTCTGTTAAAACCGCTTTTGGGTCTTCACTCAAGTTCATAACAGAAGAATCAGACCAAGAATGGACCCAGCGGCTCCGGACCCTTTTCACTCCGCCGTCGAGATCAGGGACTGTCTGCTGCTCAACATGCCGTTGAGACCCTGGCCGTCCAAGTCTCCGACCTCACAAGACAGGTTCACCAACTCCACCTCGATCCACCGCCCACTGGGTTTCCGAGTCTCCGGAGCCCAGGATCAACACCCGCCGTGTTACTCTGGGGAGCCCACTGAGTGCCGCTCATTCCTCACTCAGTGTGATGTGGTGTTCTCTCTCCAGCCCAACACTTACTCCAGGAGCGCAGCCCGCAACGTCATTTCTCTCCTTACCGGAAAATTTGAGTGTATTAACCAGTATCAGGACTTTAAGGAGGAGATGATACGGGTTTTTGACCGTTCTGTTTTTGGCGACATGTCAGGGGAATCGATCCATAACGGATTATTCTATTGAGTTTCATGGAACAGCCGGCTTTGCTCGCTCGTTTTCTGGAGGGTCTCCTCGTCGAGGTTAAGGATGAGATCCTCTCCCGGGAGGTTCCTTCCAGTCTGGACTCCTTAAAATTCATGAAAACATCTTCGTCGCCGAGCTCGTGGAAAGGAGCTCGCGTTCTCCGTTGCTCCCCTCTCCACATCACTGCCACCTGCCGCATCACTGCCACCCTCCTCCGCCGGCTCGGATGCTGAGCCTATGCAGCTGGGGGTATCATCTCGGCCATATCACCACCCTCTGTCTCTACTGCGGCTCCGCTGGTCATTTTGTCACCTCATGTCCAGTAAAAGCCAGAGCTCATCAGTAAGAGGAGGGCTACTGGTGAGCGCAACTACTCAGGCCTCTCCTTCTGGATCACGCACTACCTTTCCGGTCCATCTCCGCTGGCCCGGTTCATCTGCTTCCTGCAGTGCCTTGATAGACTCTGGGGCGGAGGGCTGTTTTATGGATTGCAACATGACATTCCTCTCAGACAGTTAGGGATTGTTCGCTTTAGATGGTAGTTCTCTCCCCAAGATTCAGCGTGAGACGCTGACTTTAACCCTCACTGTCTCTGGTAATCATCAAAAACCATTTCTTTTTGAATTTTTCGTTCACCTTTTACACCTGTTGTTTTGGGTCATCCCTGGCTTGCGCCATAACCCTTCTATTAATTGGTCTAGTAATACTATCCTATCCTGGAATGTTTCTTGTCATGTAACCTGTTTAATGTCTGCTATCCCTCCTGTTTCCTCTGTCTCTTCTTCACAGGAGGAGCCTGGCGATTTGACAGGGGTGCCGGAGGAGTATCACGATCTGCGCACGGTGTTCATGTTCCAAGGCCACTTCTCTCCCTCCACACCGGTCGTATGACTGTAGTATTGATCTCCTTCCGGGAACTACTCCCCCGGGGTAGATTATACTTCTATCGGCTCCCGAACGTAAGGCTCTTTATTTGTCTTTCGCACCATAGTCTCCTCCTCCTCTCCCGCCGGGCCGGAGCGGGGTTTTTTTTGTTCAGAAGAATTCCCTGCGCCCATGCGTGGATTATCGAGGGCTGAATGACATAACAGTTAAGAATCGTTATCCGCTTCCTCTTATGTCTTCAGCCTTGAGATCCTGCAGGGAGCCAGGTTTTTCACCAAATTGGACCTTCGTAACGCCTACCATCTCGTGCGCATCAGGGAGGGGGACAAGTTTTAGGGCACTTTGACAGCTGTCTTTCAGGCACTTTAACGAAAGACATGCTGAACATTTTTGTTTTCGTTTACATGGACGATATCCTGATTTTTTTCACCGTCTCTCTCGATTCATGTTCACACGTGCGACGTCCTCCAGCGCCTTTTGGAGAACTGTCTTTATGTGAAGGCTGAGAAGTGCACTTTTCATGCCGCCTCTGTCCCTTTTCTCGGTTCCGTTATTTCCGCTGAGGGCATTAAGATGGATCCCGCTAAGGTCCAGGCTGTCATTTTGATCTTCTTAAGAATCGATTGGCCCGTTCAACCCGGCTAAGTCACGCGTCGAGCTGCAGCGCTTTCTGGGCTTCGCTAATTTCTATCGTCGTTGGCAAAAGACGTGCTTTAAGTGGTCCGTTTCCGCCCAGGGAGCTTTTGATCTTCTTAAGAATCGTTTTACATCCGCACCTATTCTTGTTACACCTGACATCTCTAGACAGTTTGTTGTTGAGGTTGACGTGAGGTGGGCGTGGGAGCCATTCTTTCTCAGCGCTCTCTCTGACAGCAAGGTCCATCCTTGCGCGTTTTTCTCTCATCGCTTGCCGTCAAGTAACTATGATGTTGGTAATCGCGAACTGCTCTTTTAGAACATTTCTGTTCCTTTTGTCGACTGACCATTTGATATCCGTTCAGCCATGAAATGCAGGCTCGTTGGAGTTTGATTTCTTATCGTAAATGATTTTATCTACTCTTCAGTTCTTCTGAGGTCTCCACCGACCCCGATGGGATTCTCCCTGAGGGGCGTGTTGTCGGGTTGACTGTCTGGGGAATTGAGAGGCAGGTAAAGCATTCTGTTCGTTTCGTTCCGTATTTCTCAGGTCAATGACTAAATGTCTCCTGTGTTACAAAAAATGATTTCAAGTTTTATGTCTGTTCCTGTCCTTTCTCTTCAAAATTCCTGTTTTCATTAAAGAACTCTGTTTTCTGTTAAAACCGCTTTTGGGTCTTCACTCAAGTTCATAACAGAAGTAAGCCTTTTAGAACATTTCTGGGACTTTATATTTCAGCTCATGAAACATGGGATTGAGTAAATGTTTTTATTACTCATCAATCTACATACAATATACATCCTTGTCGGGCCGTAATAAAAAACTGAAATATGACATTTACATACTCATTTAAGTACTCAGACCCTTGTTGATGCACCTTTGGCGGCGATTACAGCCTCAAGTCTTCTTGTGTATGACGCTACAGGCTTGGCACACCTGTATTTGGGGAGTTTCTCCCATTCTTCTCTGCAGATCGTCTCAAGCTCTGTCAAGTTGGATGGGACAGCATTTGTGAGCAGCTATTTTAAGGTCTCTCCAGAGATGTTCGATCGGGTTCAAGTCCGGGCTCTGGGTGGGCCGCTCTAAGACATTGGGGTGGCAGGGTAGACAAGTGGTTAGAGGTTTGGACTAGTAACCGGAAGGTTGCAAGTTCAAATCCCCGAGCTGACAAGGTACAAATCTGTCGTTCTGCCCCTGAACAGGCAGTTAACCCACTGTTCCTAGGCCGTCATTGAAAATAAGAATTTGTTCTTAACTGACTTGCCTAGTTAAATAAAAAATCACTCCTGCATTGTCTTGGCTGTGTGCTTAGGGTCATTGGTGTACCAGTCTGAGGTCCTGAGCACTCTGGAGCAGTTTTCATCAAGGATCTCTCTGTACTTTGCTCTGTTCATCTTTCCCTCAATCTGGACTAGTCTCTCAGTCCCTGCCACTGAAAAACATCCCCATAGCATGATGCTGCCACCACCATGCTTCACCCTAGGGATAGTGCCAGGTTTCTTCCAGATATGATGCTTGGCATTCAGGCCAAAGAGTTCAATCTTGGTTTCATCAGACCAGAGAATCTTGTTTCTCATGGTCTGAGAGTCTTTCTGTGCCTTTTGGCAAACTCCAAATGGGCTGTCATGTTCCTTTTACTGAGGAGTGGCTTCCATCAGGCCACTCTACCATAAATGCCAGATTGGTGGAGTGCTGCAAAGATTGTTGTCCTTCTGGAAGGTTCTCCCATCTCCACAGAGGAACTATAGATCTCTGTCAGAGTGACCATTGGGTTCTTGGTCACCTCCCTGACCAAGGCCTATCTCCCCCGATTGCTCAGGTTGGCCGGGCGGTCATCTCTAGGAAGAGTCTTGGTGGTTCCAAACTTCTTCCATTTAAGAATGATGGAGGCCACTGTGTTCTTGGGGACCTTCAATGCTGCCGAAATCCTTTGGTAAGTTGTAGAACCATCTCAAGGATGATCAATGGAAACACAATGTAATATATTTGCAAATATTTAAAAAACATTTTTTTTCACTTTATCATTATGGGATATTATGTGTAGATTTCTGAGGATTTGTTTTATTTAATCCATTTTAGAATAAGGCTGCAACGTAACAAAATGAGGAAAAAGTCAAGGGGTCTGAATACTTTCTGAAGGCACTGTATGTAGTTGCAGCATTGTTATAAATGCATTTGTATCAGGTTCATGGCAAACTTTATTTGTATATTGACATTTGTCAATAAAACTCATGAATGAAACTGTTTATGTCAAATTGTTTTGTGTTCTACTTGTAGCCCTGGTTGTCCTGAAAATAAAATGTCAAAACACTTAATTTCAGCTTTTTCACATTGGGAGCCCGGGAACCAATTGTCACCAACAGTGTTTACTCATAACATTTATTTTCTCCATTAACATTGTTCACAAAAGTTGAATTTAATGACTGTATGTAGCTGTGATGTTCGCCGTGCTCACGCTATCACAAAGGCGCAGTGAGGGGGTGTTCTTTTAAAACATACTCCCTCAAATTACTCAGTTTTAGACAGGGATCTGGAATTCTCCATACCACCCTATTATCAAGTCCTCCCACACACAGTCAAGGGAGGGGTGAGCCATGCCGCTGAAATCTCCCATCCCAGAGTATCCACAAGACAAACATGTAAAGCGCAGGCTGCTCTGGTCTGATCCCCCAAATGAAGAGCTTACTGAACAATGAACATCCCATTCATCATTTGGGGTCACAATTCACTCCAGGGCACATTTGCTGCCCCCACTCTAGACCTCTTCTTAATGGTTCAGCCTAGGTCTTGCAACAGTTATTGTTCAGACAATTAAAATGTCAATCTGAGTTCTCCAGTGGTCTTAAGGATTATTTTCTGTTGCATCCAGAGCCACATTCACAGATTGTTAAGCAGCAATGCTGTAGAACCACTGATCCCATTCTTTACTTTTTATGCCTTTGCATGATGGAACCTGATTAGGTAAGGTGATCATTCGGTCATAAAATGGATGCCTGCATCACCCAGGAGGATGGTCCACATTGATGGTAGATGAAGTGAGTTTACCCCTACATAATGTAACTTCAGGGTATCTCTTACAGACCCAGAGGAAAGCATTTCATAAATGCATTCCATAATTTGTCATTCTTCCTGTCTAGTTGTGTTTATCATGTGTTGAAATGTGTCTGTGGATAATACATTCAGAACAACATCTGCATGGAATGTCATAGCAACAAGCCAAAAAAGGAAAAACAAGAAAACAAGCACTTATCAGTGTCAGAAAAAGCCAAAACCAGCATTTTCAACATTCTTTGTATTTTCTTTTAATACCTACATTTGGCCTTTGGAATGTAATGTTTGGGGCTAAGCATTCAAGAGACAGACTGAAAGATGAAGTTGGTTGAGCAAGCATTAAGGACGCATAACTTGTATCCTTTGTACTATAGCTGCTGTTAGGAGGGGGTGAGGAGAGGAGCAGCATCTTAAGCTTCCACTTTGCTTTGTGTCCTCCCCTCACACTGTGTCCCAGCACAGCATCTCTGCTTCTTCTCATGCTGGGCCTTAATTAACATTCCTTGTCTTAGCCTGTCTAGGCACTATATTGCGCTTCACGTCTTTTCATAGTCACACTCCCTTTTTCCTCCTATAATGAAAAGTGAAAACTTCATAGTGTCATGTTTTTGCAAAAAGTTTTGCATTACATTTACATTACATTTAAGTCATTTAGCAGACGCTCTTATCCAGAGCGACTTACAAATTGGTGAATTCACCTTCTGACATCCAGTGGAACAGCCACTTTACAATAGTGCATCTAAATCATTTAAGGGGGGGGTGAGAAGGATTACTTTATCCTATCCTAGGTATTCCTTGAAGAGGTGGGGTTTCAGGTGTCTCCGGAAGGTGGTGATTGACTCCGCTGTCCTGGCGTCGTGAGGGAGTTTGTTCCACCATTGGGGGGCCAGAGCAGCGAACAGTTTTGACTGGGCTGAGCGGGAACTGTACTTCCTCAGTGGTAGGGAGGCGAGCAGGCCAGAGGTGGATGAACGCAGTGCCCTTGTTTGGGTGTAGGGCATGATCAGAGCCTGGAGGTACTGCGGTGCCGTTCCCCTCACAGCTCCGTAGGCAAGCACCATGGTCATGTAGCGGATGCGAGCTTCAACTGGAAGCCAGTGGAGAGAGTGGAGGAGCGGGGTGACGTGAGAGAACTTGGGAAGGTTGAACACCAGACGGGCTGCGGCGTTCTGGATGAGTTGTAGGGGTTTAATGGCACAGGCAGGGAGCCCAGCCAACAGCGAGTTGCAGTAATCCAGACGGGAGATGACAAGTGCCTGGATTAGGACCTGCGCCGCTTCCTGTGTGAGGCAGGGTCGTACTCTGCGGATGTTGTAGAGCATGAACCTACAGGAACGGGCCACCGCCATGATGTTAGTTGAGAACGACAGGGTGTTGTCCAGGATCACGCCAAGGTTCTTAGTGCTCTGGGAGGAGGACACAATGGAGTTGTCAACCGTGATGGCGAGATCACAATGGAGTTGTCAACCGTGATGGCGAGATCATGGAACGGGCAGTCCTTCCCTGGGAGGAAGAGCAGCTCCGTCTTGCCGAGGTTCAGCTTGAGGTGGTGATCCGTCATCCACACTGTTATGTCTGCCAGACATGCAGAGATGCGATTCGCCACCTGGTCATCAGAAGGGGGAAAGGAGAAGAGTAATTGTGTGTCGTCTGCATAGCAATGATAGGAGAGACCATGTAAGGTTATGACAGAGCCAAGTGACTTGGTGTATAGCGAGAATAGGAGAGGGCCTAGAACAGAGCCCTGGGGGACACCATTAAACAATGGATGTTTATGTCAATTGGCCATGCTCCCAGCAGGCTTTGCGGTGCCAATAGGAAAAGATGAGCCTCAACCACTTGACGCTTATGTCAATACATCACAGTCAATGGGAAAAGATGATTGTCACAAGGTTGATACTTATGTCAATACATTTATGGTCAATGGGAAAATATGACTGTCAATACATGACATTTAAAGGTGAAAAGATGAGTGTCACAAGGATGAGGCTTATGTCAATACATTGCATTTAATGTAAAAGAAGAGTGTCACAGGGTTGCATTGCATTCAATGAGATGAGTGTCAAGTAGAGGTCTTCACAGGTCCACCCAAACCCGAATACCAGATACCCAACCCGGATCCGAGCGGGTCCAGGTCCAAAATTCTACCTTTTGCCTCGGTTCTGGGTTGGGTCCTGTCTGATTGTCATCGGGGCTCGGGTCTATTTAACTACTGTTGATTGACCGAGTGGACCCAAATAAGATTCATTTATTGACTTATATATGGCCTAACCAACATCTAAAATCCTATTCATTAACCAAAAGAACAAGTTGGCTGATAAACTTAGTTTTTTTGTCACTCCGGTCCAATCGGGTCTGTTGTAGACCGGGTCTGGGTTGGGTCTTGGTTTAGTTGTCATCGGGTCCATTCGGGTTCTGGGTCTGATTGTCCTTGGGTCTGTTCGGGTCCGGGTCAAACCTTTTGACCAAAGAAGACCTCTAGTGTCAACCAATTGATGCTTATGTCAATACATTGCATTCAATGGGAAAAGATGAGTGTCACAAGCTTGATTGTTATGTTAATACATCACAGACAATGGGAAAAGATACATGTCAACCAATTGATGCTTATGTCAATACATTTACAGTCAATGGGAAAATATTTGTCAACCTATTGATGCTTATTACAATACATTCCAGCCAATGGGAAAAGATGAAGAGGAGTATGTGGAGACCTGCTCGTCGAACATCTCATTACAAAATCATGGGCAGGCTTTCCCGGGGACTTGCTTCCATTCAGCCACAAGAGCATTAGTGAAGTCAGGAACTAACGTTGGGCAATTAGGCCTGGCTTGCAGTTGGCGTTACAAATCAGGGTTGAAGTCAGGGCTCTGAGCAGACCAGTCAAGTTCTCCCACAATGTCTCAACAAAGCATTTCTGTATGGACCTCACTTTGTGCACGGGGGCATTGTCATGTTGAAACAGGAAAGGGCCTTCCCCAAACCGTTGCCACTAAGTTGGAAACACAGAATCATCTAGAATGTCATTGTATGCTGTAGCACTAAGAACTAAGGGGCCGAGCCCGATCCATGAAGAACAGCCCCAGACCATTATTCCTCCTCCACTAAACTACAGTTGGCACAATGCATTCGGGCAGGTAGCGTTCACCTGGCATCCGCAAAGCCCAGATTCGTCTGTCAGACTGCCAGATGGTGAAGCGTGATTCATCACTCCAGAGAACGTGTTTCCACTGCTCTAGAGCCCAACGGTGGCGAGCTTTACACGACTCCAGCCGACACTTGGCATTGCGTATAGTGATCTTCGTCTTGTGTGTGGCTTGTGTGAGCCCATTTCATGAAGCTCCCGACGAACAGTTCTTGTGCTGACGTTGCTGCTCTGTGAGATTGTGTGGCCTACCACTTCAGGGCTGAGCCATGTTGCTCCTAGATGTTTCCACTTCACAATAACAGCACTTACAGTTGACCGGGGCGGCTCTATCAGGGAAAAAAAATCTAATGAACTGACTTGTTGGAAAGGTGGCCTCCTATTGTATGATGGAGCTACGTATGGAGATTGCATGGCTGTGTGCTCGATTTTATACACCTGTCAGCAACGGGTGTGGCTGAATCAGCCGAATCCACTAATTTGAAGAGGTGTCCACATACTTTTGTATATACAGTGCCTTTGGAAGGTATTCAGACCACTTCCCATTTTCCACATTTTGTTACGATACAGCCTTATTATAAAATTGATTAAATGACTTTGTTTCTCATCATACACACAATACCCTATAATAACAAAGTGAAAATAGGTTTTATAAATGTTTGCAAATTTATATATATTTTTAAAAAACATACCTTTATAAACAGACATACCTCATTTATGTATTCAGACGCTTTGCTATTGAGACTCAAAATTGAGCTCAGGTGCATCCTGTTTCCAAGGATCATCCTTGAGAGGTTTCTACAGCTTGATTGGAGTCCACCTGTTGTAAATTCAATTGATTGGACATGATTTGGAAAGGCACACACCAAGCCATGAGGTCAAAGGAATTGTCCATAAAGCTCAGAGACAAGATTGTGTCGAGGCACAGATCTGGTGAAGGGTACCAAAACATTTATGCAGCATTGAAGGTTCCCAATTACACAGTGGCCTCCATCATTCTTAAATGGAAGAAGTTTGGAACCACCAAGACCTCTCCACCCAGACAAACTGAGCAACCGGGGGAGAAGGGCCTTGGTCAGGGAGGTGACTATGAACCCAATGGTCACTCTGACAGAGCTCCAGAGTTCCACTGTGGAGATGGGAGAACCCTCCAGATGGACAACCATCTCTGCAGCACTCCAACAATCAGGACTTTATGGTAGAGTGGCCACACGGAAGCCACTCCTCAGTAAAAGGCACATGACAGCCCGCTTTGAGTTTGCCAAAAGGCACCTGAAGGACTCTGGTCTGATGAAACCAAAATTGAACTCTTTTGCCTGAATACCAAGCGTCACTTCTGGAGGAAACCTGGCACCATCCCTACGGTGAAGAATGGTGTGGGAATGCTTTTCAGCAGCAGAGAATGGGAGACTAGTCAGGATTCAGGGAAAGATGAACGGAAGTACAGAGATCCTTGACGAAAACTGTCCTTCTACAGGACAATGACTGTAAGCACACAGCCAAGACAACGCAGGCATGGCTTTGGGACAAGTCTCAGTGTCCTTGAGTGGTCCAGCCAGAGCCTGGACTTGAACCCGATCGAACATCTCTGGAGAGACCTGAAAATAGCTGTCCAGTGACGCTCCCCATCCAACTTGACAGTGCTTGAGAGGATCTGCACAGAAGAATGGGAGAAACTCCCCAAATACAGGTGTGCCAAGCTGGTAGCGCCATACCCTAGAAGACTTGAGGCCATAATCGCTGCCAAAGGTGCTTCAAAAAAGTACTGAGTAAAGGGTTTGTATACTTATGTAAATGTTATTTCAGTTTTTTATACATTTACAAAAAGTTATAAAAACCTGTTTGTTTTGTCTTTATGGAGTAGTGTGTTAATTGGAGGGGGAAAAAACAATTTAATCAATTTTAGAATAAGGCTGTAATGTAACAACATGTGGAAAAAGGTCAAGGGGTCTGCATACTTTCTGAATTTACTGTATAGGGTACATGACAGGATGGCGTTTTGAGGCTGATAATGGGATGAAAGAACAGAGGTGTGCACTCCCTCAGATATCCAGTGGCAACCTCAATGCATTTTGAGAACCTCCATTTTCACAACCTCAGCCCTTCTACATCTCTTTGTCTCCCTTTTCTCTCTGATACGATATACTGTTTTGAAAAGTTCTATATTATTTCATTAGGCATGGGGGATGAGTGTTTCAATTACCAGAAACCACAGTTGACAATTCAGGAAGAAGCCATTATTTAAGAAATATAGAACATCCTTGTAGGCTGAAATTGAGGGCTATAAAACCATGATGTACAGTTGGGGATCTTCGCTGCAGGCAGTCCCCCATTAATTTCCCCCTTTTCAGTACCTCCAAATATGAGTCCCCCGCAGGCCTGACTGCCAAACATTTCCGTAAGTAATACCTCACCACTATCTCACCATTGCCATTCCTCTGAGGATTCTCCAGTTGCTTTTGAATGTTACAGGAACAGCCAGGAAACCCACATTTTCAGGCACGAGTCTTTAAAATTCTCCAAACCATGGAGACCTATGGCCTCGGGGAGGATAAGTACAAAAGTGCAACTTTAACTGCCCTTCCCTTGTGCCGATTCCCAATTTAGACATTTTTCCAGTCACTAATCTTCAAACTGCTTCACAGAAATTCAAAATATTGCTACAGATTATCAGATACAAATGTCTGACTTGCAAGACTAAGAACTCAACTTCTCTACGCTCTCTCCTATGCATGTTCTGTTGATTTTGTTACGGCAGTTGCCTTGTGTATACATTTGTGACAGTTCTTAAAAAACAAATTTATGAGAGGCATTTGCCCACATAAACTAGGATTGTGAAATACAAGTGCAGATACAGGACTCCGACTCAAAACATAAAATGGCCATGGTCGGCTTTAGGCTACAGACACGTGCAAAATGCCTATGCTGACATCTTGTGACTTCAAGGTGCACTGCAACATATAGTAATAACATTATGATAAACTGTTGGCATTATATTATCATACAGTAATGTAATCTATAGTGGAACAAGCCATACCAAGACAACTGACACAATCAAGAAAACGCCAATCGAGAGTGACAGACCATTTAATGATCTGTAAGTATGTTAAACAACCATTTTACAGTTTAAAATGTCCTCATAGAGGAACAGCAAAATACACAAATTATGAAATAAGATTTGATCAAAAGACAGTCTAAGATTTTTTTGTTGTATTTAGTTGTCATTTGTATATCAAAATTAAGTGCCTTCAACATTACCATGAGAGTATTCAGCCTGCAGTAATTTAAATATTTACAGCACAAAAACTGAGAATCATGGTTTACTTTCTGCATCGGTTTACAACTAGCTGCGTCTCTTTCAGACTGCCTTGTTTTGTCACACAAATCAAAATATGAGGACCCTGAATGGAGACAGTAATACGGGAAAGTACACAAGAGCACAGATTGGGAACATGAGTATTTACAGCATTGGCTCAGGGAGACACTAGTTCAGAGAAAGGAAAGAGAGATGGACAGTTTACACATCCATTCCTGGCATTGTTTAAAGTTTAAGTCACATTTGTTGCCTCATGGATTGGTTTCCCCTTTACTTCTTCAAGTTAAGCATGCTACAGCTGTCATTTAGTAATTTGCTTTTTGACTTTGGGAACACATATTGGTATCCAGGAGTATTTTCAGGGGAGCAGTATGGGGCAGTGGAGGACACGAGGAGAGAGAAGGACTATGCTTACTAGTTTTCTAAACTGTATCCACAATTCAACATCAAATAGAACTGTTAATGGTACTCAATGGAAATGAGGACATGATTTCACAATGGAGTAGCAGTAGGCTGTAACAGGTTGGGCTGATGAAGAAAATATAATCAAAAACAGAGGCTATTACAGTAGATCTGAGTGACGAATACAAATTCAAGTATGAAAATAGGTTCAGATTATTTAGATACATTGTGGTGATTTTTCCTTTGAAAAATACATTTTGGCACATAATCAATTCTAAAAACAAGGGTTCATAAATGTCACTGAACTGAGTTTTGTTGGGATCCTTGTCAGTTGCCACCCCCCTCCCTAAAATTTTAAAAGTGATAATCTGTCATGTAATCCACTTGGTCTCCCTAAATCTTTTTAATCTTTAAACATTAGACTTGAAAAGGAGGCAAATAAAAATTCTATATTCTTTAAATATATATTTAGTCCTGTGTTGAGGCATGTACAACTCAAAGTTCCCATATAGCTTCCTGGGGAACATTGAGGAAAGCTGACTGGAAATGAAGTAGAAGGAAATTAAATTGTCAGATGGTAGAATAATAAAAGCAGTACAAAAGATTGGTCACTGGAGCATGTCTTATATGTGTTCTCTTTTTCTCAATCTGTAAAAATATCATGTTTTTGATTTACCTATTGATTTTGTTTTCTCAACATAGAAAACAATTCCGACCAGTCATTACGCAAAAAAAATAAAATCAAAACATTATTTAGATAAGAGTAAAAACATCCCTTAGCTATCCTTCTAATTTAGTTCCCTTGTCCCTTTCAATACTTAGAAAATCAAGACGCAATCCAGTTAAACTTCAACAATGGCAAAAGCGAAATGGATGATCATAGAATTGATCATCAAAACTCCTAATCCACCCTTCCGTATGCTCTCAGTAAAGGCAGAGATTTGTGGAATCAGAGGTGGTAGGATGATTTAAGGACTCGGTGAAGAGAAAAAATATTTTTTTAAAACAAAAAATGGTTAAACCCATCCAAACTGAGGCATTTCCAGTTTTCTAAACTGGATGAAAGTCCTAAAAGGCTGGTGTTGGCTTGGTTCTGGTGGGTTCAAGAAAATATAGTTTTTTTATGGAGAGGTATTACACGGAGGCAATGACAATCATGAGGTGAGGGGAGATGCTGGAGATACTGTTGAGAAGGTCGGGGGCAAGCCGGCACAGGTGGCTCTCTGAGAACTCACACGGTGGGAAAATCTGCACCACATATGCCGGCTGGGAAGAAATAGACAAAACACATGGTTTGAAGTCAGTTCAGTAGCATACTCCCATCTCCAACTAATGTTTACTTGAATACAGAAAGGAACAGGTCTGTTTGAAAATAGATGCTTACATGGCATAACAGTCAATGCACAACATACCTGATTAGAGCCGGGGTTGGGGACGTTGATGATCCCAGCTGCCTGTTTTTTCTGTAGGTAGGTGATGAAGCCTCCTTTCAAGAGAAGGGTCTGGCTGTGAACGTCCTCCTGATCTCGTCCACATGGCAGAGCTAGCAAGAGGCAGTAGTCATTCTCCACCTGTAAACAACAACCCAATCAAATCAGTTGAGCTTTTCTACTGAAATATTAAGCATGTTTAAGGAACTAGCTGCCTGAAAAGAAAACATCACCAATGAGCGTCCTAAGAATCGTGGTAAAAATGCATTGTTTTGATGGCGAACAGCTAGCATCTCACCATCATCCTGCGAGCCACGCCCTCCAGCTGGGACGCTTCCAGTCTCATCCTCTGTGCAATGCGGAGTGGGGCACCTCCCTCCAGGGGCGGCAGTGAGTGGTGAGCCAGCACATTGTTGCCAGAGACAAAGTGGAGCTGCACGGCAACTGAGTCACTCTTCAGTGCCAGCAGGCCTTGCCACACTATGGGGTATGTCTGCACAAACAAAAGTAGAGCAAAGACAGGTCAGATAAATAGGTTAAATCTTAAGAACAAGCAATGTTACGTAAACGGATTATTATTCTAATCTTACAAATGACGACTGAATGTCTTCAGTATTGCCCCTCTAGTAATTGTTCTTATTCCCATGATCAGCCTCATTACCGTTAAAAGCTGCACCATATCGACGGACCGGTATCCTGAGTGCCCCAGTTTACCCTCAGGGCGCAACTCCGAGGAACTTAAGAGGGGTGCTGCTGGAGGGCTCGACATGAAGACTGGTGGGCCCTTCTGCAGAACTAGCTCTTGCTTGTGGGAGAGAGCCATGGGAGATGTATAAGAGGGTGAAATGGTGTCCCTCTGTATCCGGGGCATGTGGGATAGGTCCATGGAGGTTGTGTGATGGAGGTGGGAGTTGTCCGATTTGGTTTCACATCCTCCACCAAGTGACCCAGCAGATAGTGACTGAGACAGCATTCCCCTGTGGCTGAGATCAGCATCCTGAGGAAACATATAAAAAAATAGATGTTTAGAAACATAAGTCACAAATAGGACTACAGTGCTGCATGCATAGAAGTAATCATGTAGGAGAGAAACAATGTAATAGTAAAAGTCCATCCTAACTGAAAACACTTTGGCAAAAACACTGAACAGATGAAAGCTTATAAACTAATGAACTAAATGTAAGCATGAATGCATTGTTCTCTGACCTGGGAAGGTGTGATGCCGCGGGAAGCCAGGTTAAATCCCATCGAAGAGTGACTGGAAAACTGGGAGTGGAAGCCCCGCATATCCCTGTACACTGGAAAGGAGCCAGCGCCGCCTGGATGAATCAGCTGAACCCCTTGAGGATGATGATGAGGAGATACCATAACAGGGACGGATGAATGGACGCCCATGATCCTGCTGCTCTCGGTATGAGGTGGGTGAGACATATTTGCTTCCAATGGTTTGGGAGTCTCCTTCCCCATCTGTGTCATGCCTTTTCCAACCAAGGGACTATTGGAAGCAGCAGAGATGTTGGTAATTGAGGTTGCTCCTGCCTCAGGAGTTCGTGACTGACGTCCCTCTGCGATGGTGTGCTCTCCTAGCTGATGGTGCATCAGGATGCGCATGTCCCGTATGTCTCTGATGTCTCGGGAGGCCATGCTGGACTGGTCCAGACGTAGACCTGCGTGATGCAGCCCTCTCCGTTTCTCTGCCTGCATCATCATCACATCTGACTGGAGCTGGGGTGTGGAGGATCTGCACAGCCCCTGGTGGTAGTGCCTTATGTCCTCCCCGACGCTGCAGTCTGAGGCTCCCCGAGTGGGGCCCACGTGGGACTGCACCACCATGTCTCTGATCACGGCTGGCATGTTGGAGCGCTGAGGGGGCCCGGTGTGGGAAGATGGTAGGAAATCCACCCGTCTTCCGTAATTCATTCCAGAAAGGTGTGGGGTGTTGATCCTGACCTCGCCGTGAGAGAGGCGACCCATAGACACTGACTGGGTGACGCTATGCGACACTGGGGTCATGATAACAGACTGCTCTGGGTGGGGGTGGTGCATACTGGAGATGTACAGAGACATCTCAGGCATACCAGGATGCAAAACCATAGAGCTGCCATGGGGGGACATTGAGTTGCTGGGAGGGCAAACTTTGGCAAAAGGTGAGTGGCCTGTTGTTCGAGGGGAATAGGGCTCTTGCTTGAGGTGTGGGACTGACTGATCAGTTGGGGTACTGGGACTAGGACTCATACGGTTTCCAGTCAAAGATGGGTGATGTGGATTCATGATTGGACTGAGGTTGGATGTCTGGTGTGCCTTTGCCATATCCGCCAGCATTGGTATAGATTCTACTCCAAGCCCTTTCTTGTACATCAATACTTGAGGACTTGTGACCGGTTGTTGAATCATCTTTGGTTGAATCATCATTACTGTGCTACCCTGAAGTCCAGTGTGATATGACGACTCTGACTTGTCAGAACCAGGACTCTCCTGCTTAATAGTGGAGATGACAGGCTGAAAATTGTATGACTGGCCAGTTAAGAGTACCCCAGGGTGTCCGTACCCTGTGGGTGTCAGGGGTCCCTTGGGGGTGGAAGGCTGGGATGGGGTAAGCGGTTCTTGCTTAATCTGAGATTTAGAGACAGACTGCTGGAACTCTATGTCAACTGCACTGGCTGGTGGGATCTGGCTAATTTTGGCGCTGATCCGTTGAGGTCCCTCTGTTTTTTGCCCTGAGTAACTTAGTACTACCACACCCTGTGATGTATTCACCCTGAGGCCAGGACTGGAGTCTGTGTTGTAGGGTGTGCTCTCAACTACAGACCATCCTCTGCTGTTCAAATCCACTGCCGCATCCACTCCATGGTAACGATTGTTCTCGTTCATACTTGATCCGAATTTCTGTTTGGGTAAAGATAGGCCAGCATTACGGTTACTTAGGGAGATTCGAGGTGCTTCCTCAGTATCATAGGGCATTGGAATCCGGCTGATGACAGAGGTAGTAGGCGAAGAAATTACTGAATGGACTATCTTCTCTCCAAAGTTCTGCTGGGTCTCTGTGAGCGGGGAAGGTTTTTGAAAAGTGGGATGTGGTATCAAAGGCGAGGTTCTGTCTTTAAGATGCTTGTTCCAAGTGGTCATTGTGTCAGACGAGTTCTCATTCTCTGACATGCGAATGTCTGTCAGCGTTGTCGTTAAGACTGTAGTAGGGATGGCATTGCTGTTTGATGCTGATACATATTTCGGCTCCATGAGGATCTTTCTTAGAGTGCTGGAGCTAGGGTCAATATCCGATGCCTTAGTATCAGGAGGCATGGGTGGATTTGCTGACTGGTTCCCAAGTGCAGTTACTGCTTGTGCAGAGGGAGTGACTACATTAACTTGAATTGCAGGAGTAGCATGAATTCTACTTTCTTCAGATCTGGGAAGCCAGTCTGGTGAAACAGGCATCATGCCGGGGCGGGGTGGAGGGACATTCAAATGGGTTGGATATGGTTTGAGCGCAAGGGATGAAGAAAGAGCAGGGGCTACTGCTGATAGTTGAAACGTTTTGAAATGAGGAGGACTCTTGGTGCTAGCGTGAAAGGCAGATTCTTCAGGTACGGGTTGTTCCACAGCAGGTTGTTCTGCCTCCTTAGGGGTGTCCACAGTCATGGTGCATGTGACATCCACTGTTGCTGTAGCAGTAGCTGCCTTAGAGTTGATTATTTCCATATCTTCAAGAATGGACTCTGTTGGCTTGATAGGGGAGGTCTCAGCTTCTGGTACATCTTCAGCAGTCTCTCCCTTCCTGTTGATACAAGCCTTTCGTCCCTGGACCTCTTTGGAATCTTAGCTCTGACTGCTTTCCCTGTTTTCTTGGGTGTTTCTGGTGAAGGGGAATCATCTTGGGCAGAGGCCCCAGAAACAGATGATTCAGAGGCTTTAGCATCTGGCATCAAGGGCTTGACACTGGGAATCAGAACTCCCATCTCTGGGTCTGGGTCAACAACATGTTTTTCTGGTTCCAAAACATAATCGGCAGAGGGGGAGACCAGGGGCTCTGGGGTAGGAACAAGTGCAGTGTAAGTGGGAGGAGCTGTGAACCCATCTGTATCAGTAGGTATGTCTTCAGCAGTAATGGAATCAATGGCAGCAGCCAGTTCGGTTTCACTGGCAGGATTAGCAGACTTCTCCCCCTCCATTTCTACAGTGACAGGGGGCAGTAGGGTACATGGCTCTGCAGGTGGTTCCTTATAGGGTTGAATAGGTTTCTCAACTGTAAGTTTGGCAATATTCTCCACTGCCCGTTCCAGTTCCATCTGACGTGCCAAAAGAGCGGCTGCTGGGTCCACCGGTGGTTCAGGGTCTAATAGAACTTCCTTTTCCTCTGGGCTGAGTTCTACTGCTTCTTTCAGATACTGAGTCCTTGTTTCTTCTTTATCTGGTGTTCCTGGTTTGGCCTTTTTAACAGTGGTCTCAAAAGATTCAGACTCATCCTCCCCAGAGCAAAGCAACCCTTTCACATCATCTACGCTTACGCGAATCTCAAAGTTTCTCAAGCAATGCGATTTATCCTCTGTCACCAATTTGGCATTTTGTGTCAACCTTGGTGCTTTTACTTTCCCACTCTTTTCAGATTGTTGTCTTTTCTCTACATGGGTAGATTCTATCCTCTCAATGTCCCTTTCAGATAACTTTTTAGCAATTTGATCAGTTAGATCTTTGTCTTTATGTGTTGGCAAGCATTGCTTTGCTTCCTCTAATAATGTCCCTGCTTCTTCAGACTCAACTTTTATTTTGGGCTCAGGCACTTCAGTATTATCACCCGACTTCTCTCCTGTTGATGTTGCACTCTCAGATTGTTTGTCTACTCTACTTTCTCTCCTGCCAACAGAGGTTCCAGTAGGTGAAGAGACTTGAGCGGTCTGCACTTTCTGCATACGAGGTGAATGCCACCCCTCAGACATTCTTAAACCCTCTCCAGTGTTCACAGGCTCTTTGATATCAATGTCTTCCTCGGTTGCTTTCTGTGAGTCTCCTTTCACTGGTGACACATCTTCCCCTCGCCTGCGTGACTTGGATGGGCGACCTCGCCTTGTGTTAGTAGATGTGTTCAATGTGTCCTGCTGCAGCTGCTGCACTGGTTCTTTGTCAACACCACGTTTACGTGTGGCGCGGGAATACTCCACCACCTCTTTACCTGGTGGCTGGGCCTCCCCTTCAGATGGTGTGGCATAAACAGACCGAACATTTCGGCGTCTAGTCCTTCCGAGGAATAGGCTTGATTCATTCTCAGGGTCAAGGACATGAACTGGTGACTTGGTTATAGGCTCTGATAATATTTCTCCTCGTGGAGATGAAGACCTTTTCAGTTTCTCTCTGTCAATTCGCTCACTCTTTCGGGTAACTGGTTTCTCAGAGACAACGGTTTCGGGGGGCTTCAGGATTTGTGTTTCGGACACATTTGGCTTAGCCCTTTTACTCTTGGGTTGTTTGCGAATTGGCTTTGCTGGTTTCATTTCAGCCTCTGAAACTGACACGTGAACCTCATGGGAAGCTTCATATTTCTGAGGTGTATCAAAGTCCTTAGAATCTGTTTTTTTCTTTACCATGTTCATATTCTCTTCAATCTTGGGGGAAGCAGAGCAAGGGAATTCGGCAGCCTCTGCATCAAAACAACTTAATGAGGCACCAGGAGTGGGAAGCTTATCATCAAAGAAAGACACATGATCCACTGTAATATTGCTCTCAGTTGTAAATTTGGGTTCACATAGTTCCTCTCTAGGTTCAACTTTAACCTCAGCCTCTGAAAGGACAGACCGTAGGGGTGTGATTACAATCGAGGATGGTGGTTGGATCTCTACTAGTGGAGGAGATTGGGGTGGGGACAAATCACGATTATGTTCCACTTTTTCCTCTTTAATCCGTGAGACAGTCTGTTCAGATGAGTAAGTTAAAACAGCCTCTTTCTCCTGCTGTGGCAATATCTCTCTGGGTAAAGGAAGAAACAATGAAATTGGTAGGATGAGAGAAGAGCCGACTGATTTAATATCAGCCTTCTGCATGAACTCTGAAACTTTGGAAAAGCCTTCTTGTTGTTCATTCTGAACTTCTCCTTCACTCTTATCAACCACATCAATGTTTTCAATTTCTGGTGGAAAGTGGTCCCTTGAGGTCTCCTTCCGTTGTTGAAGCTCTAGAAAGCGGCTATGAAAAAGCACTATGGGCTCTTGAAGGTCCACTCCTCCTGGCTCAGGTTGTCCTTCGACAGAATCCTGTTTGGAAAGATGTCTATCAAATCCAGACTTAGGATCTGGATCTTTGCGCTCAAGATGTTGCAATCGCCGTGAATCTTGCTCAAAGATTGAACTATGAAGAAAACGAGAGGCAAACAGCTCTTGCCGTTGCTGATCGTCTGCTTTGGGGTCCTCCTTTTTGTTATCCAGTTTACCTTCAGAGTCAGTATGAATCTTCTTCTTCTTCATGTACCAAGACGGGATAGGTTGTGGTGCAGACTCTGCCTTTTCTTTGTCTGATCTACTGTGAAGACTTGCAAAGCAAGAGTCTCTGTCAAGAAAGGACCAATTATCCTCCCTTGAGGAAGACAATGACTTGGCTCGCTCAAGAAGTGCTTTTGTGTCTGGAGTTATAGTCTTGTCTAATGCAAAAGAATAAAACTTATTCTTCTCCAGGGAGCCTGAGAAATTCAGGTCTGTCAACCTTTCTTCACGTTCCCTGAGGATAGAGGACAGTGAAGTGTTGGGCTTAGTGGAGTGGTTTTTGTTCTCCCCATCATGATCTGAATCTGACTGTACTTCTCCAGGCTCTAGTTCACGCACAAGACGTTTGCGAATGCTTTCACGTTTCACAATGCTACTGGGGAATGTCATGTCCATTCTGAGGATGTCAGATTTGATTCCGCTCTCCCACCGTTGAAGTAGCTCCTCATCACACCCAAGCAATGTTGTCTTAGACTTAGGAAATTCTATGTTCGGGGAACTGAGACTATTGGGTGTCACGTCCAAGCTGTATTTCAATGAATCTACATGCGAGTAGACTTTGTCCTCTTTTTTAGGAGAGTCTTTAGTCTCTTTATTGGTAACTGATTGTGATAACTGGGAAGCATACACTTCATTTGAGGGAAAGTGACCAGAGCCAGAAAAGGCTGTGACACTCCGGCAAAGGTCTTCATTTAATTCCTGGGAAGACCTGTGGTGTCGTTCTCTCTTAGCACTTAGCAAGTCAAAGTTAAAACTATCAGATTTCTTACGTTTGTTAGATGGAGAATCATGTGTGACATCTTGACGTGATTTTCCTACCTCATGCAACAGACTGCAACGTTCAAAGTCCTCTGTGTTGCTGCCTTGTGGGCTTTCAGTTTTATCTGATTTGTCAGGCTCTTCTAGCTTCTGCCAAAGCCATTGGCTCTGTTCCATTTGTTTTGGGCAGCTCTGAGAGTGGTCAATGTCAGACGCAAGTCGTTCCTCAGTCTTCCCTCTGCTTTTGTATAGTCCTACACCCTGCCCACCATTGTCTTCTTGCGGCTGTACCTTGAATGCGTCCTGGTCAAGACTCCCATCATCAGGGATTTTCATGAGACTTGAACTCCTCTGGATTTTTGATCCCCAAAACTCAATTTTCAGACAGGGTGGGTCTAATGGATCGGTTTCATCTTCTGTTGGCTCTCGAAGTCGTGACTGAAGTTCCAAACTGAGTCCAAGGCCCATTCCCATGGAGACAATATCAGACTCTTGTTTATCTTTAGGACTGAAAACAGTAACAAGTCTCTCAGATTTAGCTTTGCAATGCTCTTTCTTATGAATCCCTATTTGCAATAGGCTCTTGTCACCCTCATTCTCCTCCTCAGCTGGCTTCCTGAGTCCCAATCTACCACACTCTTCCTCTTCCTGACTGGCCCTCTTCAGTCGATCGGTCTTCAGCATGGATTCTTCAAAACGCCTCTTTCGTGCAGCTAGACGGTCAACATCTAAAGAGTTAGAACCATCAAACCCAGGGCCAGCTTTCATATGTATTTTGGCTTTCATTTTAACATCATTTTCTACAACTTCAACCAGTCTTGCCATGTTTTTGTCTTTGGGCACCTTTCCATGCTTGATTATATCTCCTTTTTGAGGCTTTATGTGAAAGGGAGGATTGTTCTGGTCACTTGAGGGTGATTCAAGCCGAATACTGTCATTCCCACGTTTTTGTTTTTCTAGGACAGCATGACCAAGCGATTTTCCTTCCTTCTCCTTCACACGTGTTAGCTGCACCACACAAGGTGGTAGGTCTAGCTGTCCTTTGCCCGAGCCTTCTTTTTCCTTAGGAGGAAACTTGCTGACTTTGGTTCGAAGGCCTGGACTACCTTCTCTTTCAAGTTCAGGGTCCGTCTCAGGCGATGGAATACTGGGCGATAGCAACTTAAATTTCCTCAGCTTCTCACCTTTCTCCTTTTCACCCTTCTCCTTGCGCCCGGCCCGCCTTTCCTTTTCACCGCCAATACCACGTTCAACTTCAAAGGATCTCTCCTTCTCTGGCTTATCACTCTTATTATACCGGTCAGGGTGTTCCTTGTCAGGCTTGTCAAATCTTGGAGGTGAGAGTGAACTGCAGCTGCCACTTTGCTCTGAGGATCTACAGCAAATGCGGCGATCAGAGTCACTTGGTAGACGCTCAGAGAGAGAGGGGGACACTGTAGGACTGACAGGGCAATTAGGGTGAGAAGGGCTCTGGCTGTGTTCAATTGTCCTCCGCCCATGGTCACGTTCACGGTCTGTTTCAAAGCGCTCCCTCTCACGCTCCCTCTGCAAGTAACTGTATTTGCGGATGTCCTGCTCATAAGGGTCTCTGTGATCTCTGTATTCACGCGGGTCATCAAAGTAACGTGGGTCATAGAAATCTCCCTGGTATGGGTCCCATTCAGCGTAGGACTCGCGGTTCCTGGCAGGTAACTTGCGACGGGGGTCTTCTATTAAGGCTCCTCCAGGTGTTCGCACATTGTTGTCAAAGAATGGCCGTTCAATTGCAAACTCATATTGAGGCCTGCATTCATCACTGAAAAACACAAAAATATACACAGGAACCAAAATCATTATTTATATATCATTTATATCATTATTTTTCAATGGGGATCTGTGATAAAAGAAAACTAGAGCTAAATTATACAAACCTTCCTTCAGATAGGATTTCATAGAAGTCGCGAATGTCCTGCCCAGATGCCTGCATTGAGCGATAGAAAGCCATCTGACTTTCCTGATTGGCAAAGTCCACCTGCAAACACATGGAAATTGATAAGGTGGACAACAATTATTGTTTGGACTATGGTCTTCAATCATCTGGCCTATTCCCCCCAACGACAGGCATTCTAGTTCAAAATATGTTTTTTCTGCTGACCTTAATTTTGTTGCCACCAATCTTCCAACCCTTGGTCTCTTTGACAGCGGCCTGTGCATATTCAATGTTTTTATACAGGATAAGGGCCATTCCTTTGGGTCTGTCAAATACAACCTGTGGTGGGAGGGGAGAGAAGTATGACATAAATTTGGTAAAATAATATGATCCTTTAGATAACATGTGGAATGAAATGAAATGTGTCATGAGAAAATGGCTTAAACAGGAATAAGCAGCAGGCTTACCTTGACAACGTGTCCATAACGACAGAAATGACGAGTGAGATACTGCTCTGTGATGTTGGAGGCTAAACCATCCAACCAAACACAAGTTGTGGGCATGCTTTTTCCAAATCCCAGCTGTAAAAATGGGGATAAATAACATATCAACAATATTATCCTGTTGGCAATAGTCCTGTCACTACTATCAACAACTAAAATCTCAGTTGTACATTCAGAATAAGTGTTTTGTGCAAAATGAGAGTTATAATGCTGTCCTCACCTTTAGCCTATTGTTGCAAAGGTACTCTCCATCCATCTTCGTTATGGCCTTACAAACACTGCCAATGTCACAGTACTGTAGAAAGGCATACTGAGGGGCACCATTAACTTTCTTGATGTCAATATCCTATGTGAATGGAAAGGAAGGCAACACTAAATTTAGAGAGGCAGTGTTGAATTAGGCAATTCCTCACAAAATCTCCTCTGCAACATGCAGAATGTATTTTACATACCACTATCTCCCCAAAACGCTGAAAGATATTGAGAAGGTCATGGTAGCTGGTGGTCTTTTCCAGGTTGCCAATAAACAGAGTTCGTGTGGCTTTGGGGTGAAATTCATCTATCCTCTCATCCAGAGGTCGGTACTCATTCTCGCTTTCAGTCTCTAAAAAAGAGAAATTCATGTTTTCATAAACCTGTATAAATCATGTTTAAAAAGGTAGAGCACAGAGATTTTCCTGGTCAGGTTAAGTGGTTAGGAAAAACTCAAGCCACTTTATATACCAGTTGTGGACGCACCAGTGCCATTCCAGATGATGACCTCAATTTGCATGCCAAAAAACAGCTTCCCCTTTGATGCGCCAAGGGCCTTCTCCTGGTCCTCTTGCTGGCGAAAGAACACAAGTCCATAGCGCTCCTCTAAAGCTCCATGGATTTGCACAGAAGTCACCTTCCCATACTTCTTGAACTCATGGAACAGGCCATCCTTCAGACTTGTATCTGAAAGAGGGAAAAAAGACCATATAAAAGCTTGACTAAATACTTTCAGGTGCATACAGTGCATTTGGAAAGTATTCAGACCCCTTCACTTTTTCCACATTTTGTTACGTTACAGCCTTATTCTAAAATGGATTCAAACATTTGATATCATTAATCTACACACAATACCTCATAATGAGAAAGTGAAAACAGGTTTTTAGAAATTTCTGCAAATGTTTAAAGAATATATAAAACAAAAAAAATGTATTTACATACAGTTGAAGTCGGATGTTTACATACACCTTAGCCAATTACATTTAAACTCAGTTTTTCACAATTCCTGACATTTAATCCTAGTAAAAAGTCCCTGTCTTAGGTCTGTCAGGATCACCACTTAAATTTAAGAATGTGAAATGTCAGAATAATAGTAGAGAAGCTTTATTTCAGCTTTTATTAATTTCATCACATTCCCAGTGGGTCAGAAGTTTACATGCACTCAATTAGTATTTGGTAGTATTGCCTTTAAATTGATCAACTTGGGTCAAACATTTTGGGTAGCCTTCCACAAGCTTCCCACAATAAGTTGGGTGAATTTTGGTCCATTCCTCCTGACAGAGCTTGTGTAAGTAACTGAGTCAGGTTTGTAGGCCTCCTTGTTCGCACATGCTTTTTCAGTTCTGCCCAAAAATGTTCTATAGGATTGCGGTCAGGGATTTGTGATGGCCACTCCAATACCTTGACTTTGTTGTCCTTAAGCCCTTTTGCTACAACTTTGGAAGTTTGCTTGGGGTCATTGTCCATTTGGAAGACCCATTTGCAACCAAGCTTTAACTTCCTGAATGATGTCTTGAGATGTTGCTTCAATATATCCACATAATTTTCCTCATCATGATGCCATCTATTTTGTGAAGTGCACCAGTCCCTCCTGCAGCAATGCACCCCCACAACATGATGCTGCCACCCCCGTGCTTCATGGTTGGGATGGTGTTCTTCAGCTTGCAAGCCTCCCCCTTTTTCCTCCAAACATAATGATGGTCATTATGGCCAAACAGTTCTATTTTTGTTTCATCAGACCAGAAGACATTTCTCCAAAAAGTACGATCTTTGTCCCCATGTGCAAACCGTAGTCTGGCTTTTTTTATGGAGGTTTTGGAGCAGTGGCTTCTTCCTTGCTGAGCGGCCTTTCAGGTTATGTCGATATAGGACTTGTTTTAATGTGGATATAGATACTTTTGTAACTGTTTCCTCCAGCATCTTTGCAAGATCCTTTGCTGTTGTTCTGGGATTGATTTGCACTTTTCGCACCAAAGTAAGTTAATTTCTAGGAGACAGAACGCGTCTCCTTCCTGAGCGGTATGACGGCTGCGTGGTCCCATAGTGTTTATACTTGCGTACCATTGTTTGTACAGATGAACGTGGTACCTTCAGGCATTTGGAAATTGCTCCCAAAAATGAACCAGACTTGTGGAGGTCTACAATTTATTTTCTGAGGTCTTGGCTGATTTCTTTTGATTTTCCCATGATGTCAAGCAAAGAGGCACTGAGTTTGAAGGTAGGCCTTGAAATACATCCATAGGTACACCTCCAATTGACTCAAATTATGTCAATTAGCCTATCAGAAGCTTCTAAAGCCATGACATTTTCTGGAATTTTCCAAGCTGTTTAAAGGCACAGTCAACTTAGTGTATGTAAATTTCTGGCCCACTGGAATTGTGAAACAGTGAAATAATCTGTCTGTAAACAATTGTTGGAAAAATTACTTGCGTTATGCACAAAGTAGATGTCCTAACCGACTTGCCAAAATTATAGTTTGTTATCAAGAAATGTGTGGAGTGGTTGAAAAACGAGTTTTAATGACTCCAACCTAAATGTATGTAAACTTCTGACTTCAACTGTAATTATTCCGATCCATTGATATGAGACCCAAAATTGAGCTCCGGTGCATCCAGTATCCTTTGATCATCCTTGAGATGTTTCTACAACTTGATTGGAGCTCACCTGTGGTAAATTCAATTGACTGGACATGATTTGGAAAGCACACACCTGTCTATATAAGGTCCCACAGTTGACAGTGCATGTCAGAGCAAAAACCAAGCCAGGATTGTGTCAAGGCACAGATCTGGGGAAGGGTACCTAAAATATTCTGCAGCATTGAAGGTCCCCAAGAACACAATGGCCTCCAACATTCTTAAAGGTAGGAAGTTTGGAACCACCAAGACTCTTCCTAGAGCTGGCCACCCGGCCAAACTGAGCAATCGGGAGAGATGTGCTTAGGTCAGGGAGGTGACCAAGAACCCAATAGTCACTCTGACAGAGCTCTATAGTTCTTCTTTGGAGATGGGAGAACCTTCCAGAAGGACAACCATCTCTGCAGCACTCCACCAATCAGGCCTTTATTGTAGAGTGACCAGGTGTAAGCCACTCCTCAGTAAAAGGCACATGACAGCCCATTTGGAGTTTGCAAAAAAGGCACATAAAGACTCTCAGACCGTGAGAAACAAGATTCTCTGGTCTGATGAAACCAAGATTGAACACTTTGGCCTGAATGCCAAGCGTCATATCTGGAGGAAACCTGGCACCATCCCTAGGGTGAAGCATGGTGGTGGCAGCATCATGCTGTGGGGATGCTTTTAGCAGCAGGGAGTGGGAGACTAGTTAGGATCGAGGGAAAGATGAACAGAGCAAAGTACAGAGAGATCCTTGATTAAAACCTGCTCCAGAGCGCTCAGGATCTCAGACTGGAGCGAAGGTTCAACTTCCAACAGGACAACGACCCTAAGCACACAGCCAAGACAATGCAGGAGTGGCTTCTCTGAATGTCATTGAGTGGCCCAGCCAGAGCCTGGACTTGAACCTGATCCAACATCTCTGGAGAGACCTGAAAATAGCTGGGCAGTGACGCTCCACATCCAACCTGACAGAGCTTGAGAGGATCTACAGAGAAACTCCCCAAATACAGGTGTGCCAAGCTTGTAGCATCATATCCAAGAAGACTCAAGGTTGTAATTGCTGCCAAAGGGGCTTCATCAAAGTACTGAGTAAATGGTCTGAATACTTATGTAAATGTAATATATATTTTTTTTAAATACATTTGCAAAATGTCTCAACTGTTTTTTCTCCGTCATTATGAGGTATTGTATGTAGATTGATGAGGGAAAAAACTATTAATCCATTTTAGAATAAGGCTGTAACGTAACAACAATCGTGGAAAATGTCAAAAGGTCTGAATATTTTACAAATACACTGTACATAGTGAATAATTCATTTCTGCAGTACAAAGAGCCTCAACAACAATGTCATTAACTCAACAAACGTAATTATTGCCAAAACCTAACAGTATATTGACCCTGTAGTCTAAACTAGACAATGTATGGTATATGGGCGACAGGGTAAGGGTAGCCTAGTGGTTAGAGCGTTGGACTAGTAACCGGAAGGTTGTGAGTTCAAACCCCCGAGCTGACAAGGTACAAATCTGTCGTTCTGCCCTTGAACAGGCAGTTAACCCACTGTTCCCAGGCCGTCATTGAAAATAAGAATTTGTTCTTAACTTACTTGCCTGGTTAAATAAAGGTAAAAAAAATAAAATAATAATTTTTTAAAACATATACACAGCAGAAAAGGGTTCAAATCCTCACCTGTAGAACGCACAGGAAGATTCTGAACCTTGACACCAAAACTTTTTCGAGGCTCATCCTTGTCAACGGCAGATAAAGCCAGAGCTGAAGGTGCAGGGACGGCAGCAGACAGAACTGAACGTGCTGGGGAGTCATCACTCGAACTACTGCTGGAATCACTGCTGCCAGAGAGGAACAGAGGCTTAGTGGAAAATAGCATACTGTGAATGTCATAGAACCTCAGACATAAGAAGAGGAGTAAATCTCTGTAAAGAACTCTAATTCAGAAATTGTGTACTTTTGTCTGAACAATTACAAAAGATTTTGATATAGCTCACAGATCTGTATATCGTAAACATCATCAATCCATTACACACTCAACAATCAGGTTTGTTTGAACAACCTTCTGTATGAGGTTGGAAATAATGAAGGTTAAACTAACATGAAGATATGGAATACCATTATTTGTCTTGCAGTGGCACTGTCATCGGCCCAATTCATCAACATGAAATTAAATCTGTTTTGATACAGGTTTTGTTCTATTCATATGTTGAAGCAGAATATTCTGCATAACCATTCACAAGTTAATATACAAATTATCCCACGAGTGCATTAAGGCTTGAAATATTGGCCACCATTGTTCCAATTTCTCAAAATGTTCAGCAGGTCGTGCCCATATGGATTTGAATGAAATCACCTTGACTAACAACCAAGGTTGGGAGAGTAGCATAGAACTACTACAATAGGGGAAATAGAGAGCAATTTGGACAGAAGACTGCTTGTGCTGTTAAATCGGTGTTTGAAATTCACAGCTCGACTGAGGGACCTTACCTTATGTATGTGTGGGGTACAGAGATGAGTTAGTCATTCAAAAATCATGTTTAACACTATTATTGCACACAGAAAGTCCATGCAACTTAATATGTGACTTGTTCAGCACATTTTTACTCCTGAACTTGTTTAGGCTTGCCATAGCAAAGGGGTTGAATACTTACTGACTCAAGACATTTCAGCTTTTAATTTTCTATTAATTTGAATACAATTAAAAAAACAACTCCACTTTGACATTATGGGGTATCGTGCGTAGGGCAATGACAAAAAAATTTGGGCTAGAACACAAAAGTCTAGGAGTGTGAATACTTTCTGAGTTTTCCCTTAATAGTACACCCCAATATTCCTTTCTCTATTTTCCAGCCTTCTCCCTGTCAATTGTTTCCTGCTGCTCCTCCTCCTTCTCTTAAACACTCCATGAAGTGCTGCTAATGGAGTCTGGCCTGTGGGAGTGGGCAGGGAGCCAGCAGTGGCCAGAAATGTCCAGTTCCAACTGGATCTCACGGAGGGGGGGAGCTATCACCCATACACAGAGGTAGGCAGTGAGAAAATGCACCAGCCATCTCCAAACATTCTCTGTAGCATTTGTCCCTTAAACCACATGTGCAGCTGAGTGCACACCCTGGTTTTCCAGAAATCCTGCTTATTCCCTCCTGTTTTCGGGAATCATCCAAACGGGATATAGCAAACATCAGGGAATTTATTGAACGTTTTTAGAATTTTGCAACCCTAGTCCTGTCATTACTAAATGTGTTGTGTGATATGTTTTTGAATATTTATTTATTTAAAAAATATATATTTTTACACACAAGAACATTTGATTAATAATAAAATATTTAAATCCGTCATCTTCCTCAAATATAGTCCGGAGAATGAAGGGATGATGACCCACTCTCCGAGAGGAAGGGAATCTACTTTGATTGGTCATCAACTCATGGCTCACACACTTCATTCAGGATAAGTAGAGTTAACCTCGAGTTAGCCTGCCCCGAAGCAGGTTAGTTCTGAAGGATTTGTTGCCATAGAAATTGATCTGGCTAAAAGGTGAGCCACTTTCGTGTCAGCAGTTATAACGAGTTGACCAAAGTTACCTCACTAACTCCTCGAGTGGCGCAGCGGTCTAAGGCACTGCATCTTAGTGCAAGAGGCATCACTATAGTCCCTGGTTCGGAATCCAGGCTGTATCACATCCGTCCATGATTTGGAGTCGTCCCATAGGGCGGCGCACAACTGGCCCAGCGTTGTCCGGGTTTGGCTGGGGTAGGCCGTCATTGTAAATAAGAATTTGTTCTTAACTGACTTGCCTAGTTAAATAAAGGTTAAATACAAAAATACAAAAAACATATTCATAGTATCGGGCTCTGAGGCCAGATTCACAAAACACTACTTAAGAAAAAACACAAGTTTCTTATGGAAAAAAAATAAAAAGTTCATATGATAGTTCGTAAGTGCATTCCTTAATGTTCTTAGGAATTCATAGTTTTCTTAGGAACTTCGTAAATATCTTTCCTAGAACTGTGTAAATACCTTCTCATGTGGCATTGACATTAGTGACGTGCTTGAAATCAATAAATAAACCTGTGACAGGGATGATAGGATTTGGCCCATTATAATAAAGTGTTGATATTTCAATTTTATTACATTTATTTATCTGCTTTATGTCTCGAGAATATAATTTTTTTAGGTGACTCGCAAACCCTTCAAACACAAAAATAAACATTTTTTACAGTTATATCAACAACAAAAATGGATAACCAAGAAAAGCACAAAATTTCAGCAAACAAGAGCTTAAATTAATGGTGGAGGAAATAGCAGCCAGGAAAAGGTTGCTGTTGGGGAGACTCGATAACTGTGGAGTCACTGCAGAGACCAAAAAGAGAGGATGGGTGAGAGTGGCCGAGTCTGTCTCTCCCGTCGGGGGTATGGCAAGGGACGGTGATGTTGTAAAAAAAAAAGTGTGTGGTGGGGGGGGGGGTAATCGACCATTCATGTGGACCAGCTGGAATGAAGGAGACACAGTGGTAGAGGGACTGCGTGACCGGTAAGTTAGCTAGTTAAGTTAGCCAAGTTCTTCTTTACAAATTGACGAGCTAACACTAGCTATTTAACACTTCTAGAATATTGTAATATATTGTTAATTACTAGCTAGCTAGATAATGCGCGTTTAATTCGTTTTCTTGCTGTATTTAAATGTTCGGAAGCAGACTGTCTGTGGCAGTGGCGCAAGAAAACGTTCACGGTTACAAAAATATCCAGTTGTCACAAGACAAGGGTTTAGCTGTGCTAAAGTTAAGTAGTTTTCCACAAGAAATCTTAAAACAATATTTTCAAGAATCCCATTTCCTCTTAACTTTTTACTTAGGAGAAACACAGGAAAAAAACTTAAGAACATTTCCAATAACTTTATTGAGGAACAGCAACTTTGCTTAAAACTTCTAATATATCCCATTTAGCAGACGCTTTTGTCCAAAGCGACTTACAAGTCGGCTGGGGCCACTACTTTTACATATGGGTGGCCCCAGCGGAGGCGCCATGCTCTACCGACTGAGCCACACAGTTCGGTGTTCAGCTAACGTAGGCAAATGTGATTAGCATGAGGTTGTAAGTAACAAGAACATTTCCCAGGACATAGACAGTTTTTTAATCTAACTGCAGTGTCCAATTTACAGTAGCTATTACAGTGAAATAATACTATGCTATTGTTTGTGGAGAGTGCACAGTTATGAACTTGAAAATCTATTAATAAACCAATTAAGCACATTTGGGCAACATTTTGAACAGAAATGCAATGCTTCATTGGATCAGCCTAAAACTTTGCACAAACACTGTTGCCATCTAGTGGCCAAAATCTAAATAGCGCCTAGATTCCTAAGTCATATATTGGCCTTTCTCTTGCATTTCAAAGGTGTTAAATAAAAATGTTAAAAGGTGTATGTTTTTTTTCTTTGTATTATCTTTTACCAAATCTAATGTGTTATATTCTCCTACATTAATTTCACATTTCCACAAACTTCAAAGTGTTTTCTTTCAAATGGTATCAAGAAGATGCATATCCTTGCTTTAGGTCCTGAGCTACAGGCAGTTAGATTTGGGTATGTCATTTTAGGTGAAAATTCTTACATACGCTAGCCTATTAACCACGTTATGACTGACTTGTTAGTCCTTGCTAGTTTGATTGTATTGACATACCAATCCTTAAAGTTACATTAGTCCGTTTATGTCCAAAATATTGAGTTATTGAAACTGAAACAGTGCATCACGAATGGAGGCAGAAAACAATGAACCAGGCTAGCTGTGATTTACAACCTGATAGCAATATGTTTTGGACTCCAATAAATGTATTGGTGAATTATATTAATCATGCATTGAACTGCATCGATCTATTCTGCCAACAATGCGTTAGTGTATGTCATTGGAATGTTAAATCAAATATAACCTATTTTTAAACCTCTTATAAAGTTGTTTTATGCCTCCTTACTCGCACACGCCTTTTCAGTTCTGCCCACAACTTTTCTATAGGAGAGGACAACACTTTGTGATGGCCACTCCAATACCTTGACTGTGTTGTCCTTAAGCCCTTTTGCCACAACTTTGGAAGTTTGCTTGGGATCATTGTCCATTTGGAAGACCCATTTGCAACCAAGTTTTAACTTCCTGACTGATGTCTTGAGATGTTGCTTCACTATATCCACATAATTTTCCCTCATCATGATGCCATCTATTTGTGCAGTGCACCAGTCCCTCCTACAGCAAAGCACCTCCACAACATGATGCTGCCACCCCCGTGCTTCATGGTTGGGATGGTGATCTTTGGCTTGCAAGCCTCCCCCTTTTTCCTCCAAACATAACGATGGTCATTATGGCCAAACAGTTCCATTTTTGTTTCATCAGACCAGAGGACATTTCTCCAAAAAGTATGATCTCTTAAGCTCGTAAAACTGACTATCCTACCGATCCTTGACTTCGGCGATGTAATTTGTAAAATAGCCTCCAACACTCTACTCAGCAAATTGGATGCAGTCTATCACAGTGCCATCCGTTTTGTCACTAAAGCCCCATATACTACCCACCACTGCGACCTGTATGCTCTCGTTGGCTGGCCCTCGCTCCATATTTGTCGCCAAACCCACTGGCTCCAGGTCATCTATAAGTATTTGCTAGGTAAAGCCCCGCCTTATCTCAGCTCACTGGTCACCATAGCAGCACCCACCCGTGCTCCAGCAGGTATATTTCACTGGTCACCCCCAAAGCCAATTCCTCGTTTGGCCGCCTTTCCTTTCAGTTCTCTGCTGCAAATGACTGGAACGAATTGCAAAAATAAAATCACTGAAGCTGGAGACTCATATCTTCTTCACTAACTTTAAGCACCAGCTGTCAGACCAGCTCACAGATCACTGCACCTGTACATAGCCCATCTGTAAATAGCCCATCCAACTACCTCATCCCCATAGTGTTATTTTTTGTTGTTGTTGCTTCTTTGCACCCCAGTATCTCTACTTGCACATTCATCTTCTGCACATTCATCTTCTGCACACCTATCTTCTGCACACCTATCACTCCAGTGTTAAATTGGTAATTTGTAATTATTTTGCCACTATAGCCTATTTATTGCATTACCTCCCTTATTTTACCTCATTTGCACACACTGTACATACTTCTTTTGACTGTATGTTTGTTTATTCCATGTGTAAATCTGTGTTGTTGTTTGTGTTGCACTGCTTTGCTTTATCTTGGCCAGGTCGCAGTTGTAAATGAGAACTTGTTCTCAACTAGCCTACCTGGTTAAATAAAGGTTAAATTAAAAATTAAAAAAAGAGCGTGCAAAGCTGTCATCAAGGCAAAGGGTGGCTACTTTGAAGAATCGCAAATATAAAATATATTTGGATTTGTTTAACACTTTGTTGTTTACTACTTGATTCCATATATGTTATTTCATAGTTTTGATTTCTTCACTATTATTCTACACTGTAGAAAATGGTAAAAATAAAGAAAAACCCTTAAATGAGTAGTTGTGTCCAAACTTTTGACTGGTACTGTATATATTTGTACTTTTTTGACCAATCAAAAGTGGAGCGCCTCCTCTAATGGACGAGCCGCTACTGAGAGACACCATATGATAAACTACAGGGGACAGAATGCATGACAGTGAAACTGATGAGAACTCGCTCTACCTACCTGCCACTGGTGCTGCTGCTGGTGCTGCTGACGCTGCTGACAGAGTTGGAACTGGAGGAACGGCTGCGAGAGCCAGTGCCACTGTGGGAGCGCGGAGGCCAGGATGCTGGACTCGCGAACCTTTGTGGAGAGAGGTTACGTGAATGTGAATGTGAAGAGTGTGGAGACAGGCTGCGACTGTCGTGGTAAGATCGATCTCCATGTCGTCCCTGCTCTTCTTGGTACAGATCCCTGTGATCTATGCTGCCCAGTATAAAGGGTTCTCTGGCACGAGTATCATATTGAGGCTCTGGTGTATCAAAGTGGCTCGGGCTCCGGCTATGTGAACGATAATATCCCACACCAACCGATGAAGATCCTCCACTTCCTCCAGCCACAGTCCCAGCCCCACCACCTGTTCCACAGGCACTGACGCAAGTACCTACAACTCCTCCACCGACCCCTGCAGAGCCAGCCCCAACACCTCCACTGGCAGTGCCGGAGCCAGTGTTAAGCATTCTCTCCCTGGTATCTCTGTAATAGTCTGAGTCGTAGTGACGCTGCCGGTCAAAGCTACTGCCAGCACGCTCGTGATGTCCGTAGGCATTGTTATCATATGCTCGATCCCGACTTTCAGCAGTCCTGAGTGACAGGGAGAGGGATGGAAGGAGGAAAAGGAGAGAGTGAGTGAGAGAGAGAGAGAGAGTGAGAGAGTGAGAGAGTGAGAGAGAGAGAGAGAGAGAGAGAGAGAGAGAGAGAGAGAGAGAGAGAGAGAGAGAGAGAAACGTTATGCTTTTTGACACTAATTAGTAATCAACTAGTTGAGCTTTACAAGGTGGTAAATAAGTGTCAGGCTATCAAATAACTAAGACAGCAGTCAAGTTGAGTGTTCAAAGGGTGTTTCTGTTTATTTGAGACTTAAAATATACAGTAAACATATCAATTGATATCATACTTTACTTATTAGATATTTGTAAAAATTTCTCATTCATTCATATTGCTCATTATATTTTGCATAATTTGTCACTTTTATGCAGATACTTTCTGATTTCTATCTAAATTAAATTGAACAATTACTAACTAGGCATGGCGATTAATCTTTCACTTGTTTGTGATTTTTTTCCCCCTAGTATTTGACAAACATCCAAATCTTCGCAATTGGAAAATGTCATGAAAACTAGATAAAAGGAGTAGATATTTTGTACATGGAATTACATGTGCTCGACAGAAAAGCAGAATGAAAAGAAAACTAGTTTCTATATAATTCACATGACCCACACAATAGAGAGCACAACCGGATGTGGAAAAACAAAAGTCTGGAGACTTCAATGGATGCAGTGCTAAAACCTAACGTTATTAAAAAATATATTTGTCCTATTCTGGACAGCCGTACATTAATAGTGCAGGATCAGACAGATCAAAGATGATGGTTAGCTCCAGTTTATATTTTGCAACCCTAATAACAATACAACAAATATTATTGACGAGAAACTATTTCAAAGTATGGAATCCATTCTTAAATTGAACTGAGGAGCATTTCAGGCACTAGACAAGTAGTTGATAGTTCAATACTAATGTACTGAGCTCGCATGTTAGCTTGTCATTAGGGATGTCCAGGATTAGATTTTGATATTATGATAACCCTAAAATATCGCAATTACATGGTTTTCACTGTATTGTGCAATTAAGATCATAATGTTATTGCACAATTTGTTATGTTATCTTATAATTCAATTCACAGGGGTAGCTGCTAGCTAGAAAGATACCACACTTATTCATAATCAATTATGTAATCAGTACAATGCTGAAGTTTCTGAGGATTATCCTGCAAGATACTGCAACTTGCTATCTAGAAAGTAGAAAATCACCAGACCTCCTAACTGGTAGCTTGTCAAGGTGTGACAGCCTTCATCTATGTCAGAATGGCCTAAAACACCAATCGAAATATTTTAGGTACACTGAAATTGATTGATATCCTCTGCTCTGATAAATTAGTACAATTCTATTCATTAGTTATGTTCTTATAGCAGGTACACCACCACCTCAATAAGGAGGCAGTCGGGGTCCATAAAAAAATGCATGAGTTAGCGAAGTGGTGAATTATCAACAAATATTTAAAAATGGTGTGAATTAGGGCAGAGAAATAAAAAAGCCCAATTCATGCCTACTTAAAAATGGAACAGCTTACAATGTAGCAAACACACTTAGATGATTAATTCACTTTTTCATACGTATGAGATTAATCTGTGACTTATTGAAACGCAGTATAAAAGGGGCTGGCGGTGTAACTTCTGCTTTGCTTGAGTCTATCAATCTCAAAGAAACCAAAGTATAACTAATATACAATCTAATTGAAATTATAAACTGGGTGATTCGAGCCCTGAATGCTGATTCGTTGACAGTCGTGGTATATCAGACCGTACACCACGGGTATGACAAAATATTTATTTTTACTGCTCTAATTACGTTGGTAACCAGTTTATAATAGCAATAAGGCACCTCTGGGATTTGTGGTTTAGGGCCAATATACCTCGGCTAAGAACTGTATCCAGGCACTCCACGTTGTGTCGTGAAAAAGAACATCCCTTCGCCGTGGTATATTGTCCATAGACCACACCCCCTTGTGCCTGATACATAGCTAGCTGTAAAATGAAGCTTTACAATAACTTCATTTCCGAATAAAGTGATGAGTATGACTGAAGTCTAAATGATTGGTTAGTCACAATTAGAAAGTTTCAAAAACCTAATGTTACTTTAAGAAGAATGGCCAAAGGGGCATTTCCCGAGTTGCAAAATACAATATAGTACTGCCTGTTGTCAAACTGGTGAAGTTGATCTTCCTTCAAAACAAAATAGATTTTTAGGGTAATTAATTGACTTTTCAAAAATGTATTTATAAGAGACAGTTTGGATTGGAGTGTTTGCAAGTTGTTTTAGATACATTAAGTAGCTAAAAGCCTGGGAATCTAAAACATTGTATGAATGAGGTTTAGCTATTAATTAGCAAAATACATATGAAAACCATTCTGGGTGAAACAAAAACAGTCAACTTAAGTGGAAAAATCATTTATTTGCAATGAGCTATTACTTAACAATCGAGCCCACTAGCCTTTTTTTCTGTGAGCAAATGCATACATATTTATGTTTTCAGGTAGATTTGCATGGCTGCATGATGACATGCTGGACAATAGAGCTATATAGAGGACTCCTCTTTGTATCTGTGCCATTATACCATCTGTGATATCCTCAATGGTGCTGCACATGCAATCTTTATTTTGAAGTAGTATATTTTCTTCTTCGCAATTGGCTGATCCCTCCTGATGACATGTTTAGACATGACTCCAACAAGGTTACCATAAGGGATCAGTCAATGAATTTGTAAGTCCCACCCAGTTGACTAAATTAAAATGGTGGAAACCCTCAATGGCGCTGCCCATGCTAATACAGCCTTATGGTCACTAGATTGGTCACTATCATTCTCTATATGCCCCCACCCTAAGTTTCTGAGCAAATATTTGTATTTATTTAATATTGGACATAAAATACTTTAAAAACACCAGGAAATCAGCCCCAAGCGATTTAAATGTTGGAAATGTGTTCCCAATTATTCCCAAGCATAACAGAGAGTCTCATAATCATATACAAATGCAAGCAAGATTTAAAATTATTATGGTTTAGTCAAATATCATATTACATCTTTTTGGGCTTCTTGCGGTCAATTTGCAGTCTACAAATTATTTGAAATGATGTTCCGGCCCCCTGACCACCCACTCAACAATTCAATTGGCCCACAGCAAAATCTAGTTGATGATCCCTGCTCTATGGTTTGGATGCAAACTTTTGTGAACTCCTCCATGTAGATATTTGCAACTATGCTGTTTAGTCCAAATCTGGACAGAACCGCGTTAACTTATTTTGGGACTTTCTGAATATTTGAATCTCAAATGTGTGTACAATGCCAGTGTCTCCATTGTCCTGACACTCATGGAATTTGAATTATTCATGAATCGTCAAATAATTAAACCTATTAAGGCAGGATTTTTATCTATAATTGTTTGTTACCATCACATGCTGGTACTGTATACAGCGAATGGATTGCTAGCTAGCTACTGTTGTAGGTGCGTTGCTGTCAAGTGCATGCACTGCCCATAGCCATAAGGAATAACGGTTCTTTGGCACTGACATATTTAGCTACTTTGTGGCTGCCAGTATCATGTAAAAACTGTGAGGTTAATGTGAATAGGTCATGCTACCTACCAGATCAACAAAAAATTATAATAATCGCAGTTCTCTGATTTTACATGCAACATTGTAAATTGTGACAATTAGGGGTTGCTGAAGCCAATGGATAATTTGGCTTTGAGTATAAATTCTACATCAGGAATCTGTTCCTGGACTTATCCTGCTCTTGGGCTCAGAAGAAAAAAGGACTTGACCACAAGTTTCCAAGGTTAGGCTACTAACGATCATGTAGCAAGACCAAATGAGAGACTAGCTATCTAAACATTGGCACAAACCCTTTAGTGGTGGCAAATCTGACAGTAAAATGTAATATACAATAGCAATTCAAATTGGGTTGAATATAATCCGATTTTGATTAACTGATACAACTATTAAATATGACGTAATTGTTCATGGTTTAAAAAGCATTCAGAGGAGGTGCATGATTCCTTCTCTGTTTACCATGATCTGGCCTGCATCTACATTTTTCACTTTAATGTGAAAAATGCCTCAGCAAAGTGGTACTATTGACTAGGGAGAGCAGGGATTAGCAGCTGGGAAGTGGGCAGGGTAGGTTCAAGGTGAGGGGAGACAGCAGGTAAAAAGTAAAGAGTCTGCAAATAACAACAAGCAGTTAAACCGTATGTTTAACAGCTACTTCTGTTAGTGAAAAATATGGAGAGAGACAGGGGTTCAAACTAGGGGTTAGAGAGAACAGCTAAAATACACAGGGCAGGATATACCAACCTTTTGAGACAGCAGTAACCCGACCTACAATTCCAAATACAATCTAGGGAGACAGAACTTTGTGAGCAAAAAAAGGAAAAACCAATAGGGTGGGCATAAAAATGTATCAAAAACATTCTGGTAGGTTATTGTTCAAACAAAAGTCTTCGCAGCCAAGATAATAAATTATTCCAAGCAGATGTTTGCAGTGCTAATTCCAAAAAGAGTCCATGTAAAAATATATCCACAGAGAAAAGCACACAGTATAGGGAGGTTTATGTTCAAAATAGTAATCCTCATCAGTATGGCAGGAATCCTCACTTGCTTTGATCAGATAAATCCAAAAATCAAATCCAATTGTAACAAGATTTTGATGTGGTGGAAAATAGTCATAGGACTAAACTATCCTTTCAAAAATGGTTACATAAAACATAACTGATAAAAAATAAAAATCATGGAAAATTAGGCTACAGAGTCCAGTCAAATCAAGAAATTATATCCAATTGTCCAGCTTCTGTAAACAGTGCTCTATTGATACCCCATGAGCAATGAGTCTGGAACATCATGGCACACGATTTTATGGAAAAGTCTTTCATCTTCATCTTTAATAGTCTGCCACATTCTGTGTGCAAAATTGAGCAATAGTCCAACTAGATCCATTGAAGCAAAAATGATCTGACCGTAACACAGTTTACCTGTCAGAAATAATCCAGTTCACCCAATGATTCTCCCGAACATGTACAGTTCCCTTAAAGGCAGTAGGTTTATTCTTTGGGAAGAAGTTGACAGGATGATGTGTGTTCTGATTCTGGGAATAATTGTATCCAAGGATGGACAGATGTAGTTCCACATTCAGGAGGCAGGTAATCCAATGCCAGAAGACAGGTAGCCCCATATTTCCATGTAATTGTATTGATTTGTATGATCCAAAAATAGTCCAAACCTCTAATAAATTATGTTTAATGCTTCCCCCTACATCCAATGGACAGTCTCACTCTTTCAAGAGCAAAAATATAAAAAATAAAATAATTTGAACCACCAACAAAATTAACTTTTCAAAAAAAGTGTTTGTAATTTGCTCAACATTTCTGTAATTTCTCTACAAAGTTGATCAACAGTAGAGGTCTCCCAGCATTTAATTCTTAAAACCTGAAACAAAACATAATCCCACACAAAACCGGAAAACCCACAACTTTATTGAATGATAGAATATCCTTTTGTGATTGGCCAGTTTTAATCCAACGGGAATACATATCCGGTTTAGGTTATCCACATGACTCCGGACCACAAGGGAAGTGATGCATTTGAAAACACCACTGGAATGGGTGCAGAATGATCGAGAACCCAATTTCTACTAATCCAAAAACAAATGAATGCGTCTTTAATATGCAAATATGTATTCTTGGTTGAATTGTTATACAAAAATGACCCATTAATCCACCAAGGAGGGCATGGTACTCCAGATCAGGGTGATTCCAGGGAAGGCCGCTGGAACAAACTCTCTCCAGCATCCATTAATCCCGGGAGATTTACGATATCCAATATGCCCCATACTCTCTGCAAATGGGATATCCACCTCACAGGAATGTTTAAGTTTACAAAGATAATCCTCAACAGCAAATACGCTATTTACTACACACATAGAAATACAATTGTGTGCATGATATACATACATGCTCATTTACAGTTTATCTTGGTGTCTACCATATCAATCCATGAGCGATGGTGACGCTCTGAGGACTTTGGAAGGGATGCCTACAGATTTATTCCTGCGTATGAACTTATTTTATTTCCCCCCCATTCTCCTCTTTAACCCCCAAACAAGTAAATTAATAGATTGTGGAATATGCTTGGAGGTAAGGCGTTACAAGAAACCAAGTTCCCCCTGCGTTCAGAGAAACTTTGTCCACTTACCCGTCTAGTCTGCGTTCATAGCGTCCCTCTCTGCTGTGGAGCAATGCAGGGGGCACATACACCAGGTCCCCTGCCACCCTTGTGAACCCTGAAACATCCCGCCCACGAGAGCCTAAGGACAGGCTATTGTCCAGCCCTCTCACGGCACTAGGGATTGTGCCTGGCTCATTGTAATCAGTGCGCAAGTCTCTATCCCCCATCTTGTTGATAGAATTATGAGCCTTCTGGGCACTTTTAATGTCCACAAAATCAACAAAGGCTGCAACTCCACCTTCTGACCCCCGCTTTGGAAGGACCTTGACACTCTCCACACGTCCATATCTATGGAGGAAAGGGGGAATTATAAGGAAAAGAGATCAGCAACAAATAATTAATTGATTTAAGGTGTATGCCATATTTCATTGGAAATGGAAACAAGTCAATGTGTAAAGGAGCCTACTGTTCACCATATATGTGTTTTATAATATTGAAATGGAAGGGAAAACCTAGTCAGTTGCACAACTGAAAGATCTCGCTCTCTCTCATCCCTTTGTGACACATTATTCGTTATTTTTCATAATGCATTGTTGGTTAAGCAGATAGCACTATACATACATTTTTCAATAGAGGATGTATTCTAGTTATGAGAAAAGTTCATCCTTCTAGCTATTCAAAGATGGAACTCTGATGAGGTCTGCACAATGCAGCATAACTACACGTGACATTTCCTGGTTTCCTCTTGCTTGTGGGTGCAATACGTTTTATGCAATATGGCATTCCAAAAAGGCTTAAGAGAAATACAGGAAAAAAGTGATGATTTCAATCGTTACCTTGAATGTATGTAGCCTAAAATTAAAATGGTTTACTGCCTGAAAATGTATCTTTTTATAGCCTATGGCGTTTATAAACCAACTGGAGAAAGAAAATTGTGTTTGGGGTTATTTGCCAGTCTTGGAGAGCTTAGCTCCATGCAACACTTTTTCTATTCAATGAAAACTAGAGCATAAATCTGTTTCTGCTTATTTTCCGAAAGACACCCTGAGAATGCCCATAAGTGTAGTCTCTCTGTCATGCCAGTTCCCACATTGAATACCCTCCGACGCCATTTTAGAAAACCGTTCACACTGCTTCCTCATTCTGCCGTCCCCCATCTTCAAGGACTCCAATCACAAATTTAGCTGTAATGCACCTGCATACGCTGGCTGTTTCTTGTTACAAAAGCTTTAACTAAAGACTGCTTGAAGAACAGTAAGTAGACTACCCCGAAATGTGTTTTCCACGCGCACTCATTCCCCTCAACAAAATGCTCCATCCTCAAAAGTCAAAACAATATGTATGTGATCAATTGTCCAAAACGTTTGTCTTATTATACGTGTTATAGCCTAAGCATATTACATTTTTATGACGTAACCAATGCATTAAAATCATAAGCATGACATAAATGCCCCGCAAGATTTGAAAAACAGTTATGCTATCATAAGCCATGCATCTGACAATACCATCAAAGGCTAAGGATTACATTAAAGGAAAGTATGCCTAAATAAACGTCCGTTTTGGCCATTTCGGGCTGTATTTTGTATTTTGATACTCTTGAAGTCATAATGATCTGATGAATATTGTCTACATACACTGCATAGCAAACAATGCGCTTGAAATCGTAGCAGAAATACATACGCCATTTAGCCTACAACACAGGATAGAGCCATAATGTTACATGAATGTAGCACTTCAGCTAACGTAAAGAAATAATATGGATGTCACATCTTTTAATTAGGCTACTCCTCGTGCCTAGATCGAAAGATAGGCAGGCTGTTTTTTCCTTGGCGGCCAGTATGGAGCTAGAGAGTGCACACAGCGTCGAAACAAGAACCAAATGTATTCAGATGTTGGGAAATGTTTAATGCACAAAAACGATAGCCTTTGCCGTCAAATCTGATTTGACATACTGATAACAATGTGAAGTAATAGTAATGGAACAATGTGGCAAAAATGTTGCCCTTTACATTTCAGTAGTGAAAAATAATTATTATCAACAATAGCCTACCGTTTTTATATAAAGTTTTTTTTTAAGTAAAAAAAATGCTATATCAACATGTAGTCTACAATCGAGAATATGATCCGTGCCATATATAGCCGTGTTTCTTATATGTTGGCAGTTTCATTAGGGCTTATAATCATCATATGGTCGTTTGTTTACACAACCTATGAATGCAACCAATGTAAAGGAAGGAAATCTTAGTGACATTGTAGGATATCACTGTAATCTATACCAAATGGTATGTTAATCAACTGAATAACAACTAATAGCAACATTCCATTAACATTTCAGTTTATTTTGATAGTCAACTGGTATAGCCACTGACATTTAATGACATTAGGCTAATTGACGCCATATCAGTTACATTATGATGCTGCTGGCAAAAGTCAGCTCTGCATCACTTCACACAAGCCACCTCAATATTTGCTACAATGTTGCAGTGAGTCTTGGCGGAACTGCAAACTACCTCAATTGTTTTTGCTTAGTTAGAATTCCATTGCACGAGACACTCTCCGCAACTGGCAAGTTTTAGGCTAACCATAAAAGTGTAAATACAATTCAAGTCACTGTCTTAACACACCACAACCGGTAGGCTGTTACAGTGGCAAGAGCATTCAGTGGTGCTAGCTATAGCTGTTTTGCTAAAGCAATTAGCTAGCTAGGCTATTTCCAAGTCCACGGTGTGGGAAAGATGGCTTACAAGACCGCGAAATGCAGGTGTGGGTCATAAGATTGCAATTTGTACGTTCATGTTAGTTAACTACAATATCTATCGACTTACTCTTCATCCGAGTTTTGTGAGCTTGTGTTGCTGGTTTGCTGGCAGTTGCCTAGCCAGGCTACCTACTGTCACTGCCTGGGCAATTCGCTCCAGGATTGATCATCTTCTGAGTTTAGGGGAATCCGGCAGACAGATGCTGACAGTTGTGACCTACTCAATCAAATATTCGGAATAAGATCGTTTACTCACCGCTTGAAGTGCTCAATGATTTTCTCCTCTCGTACATTTTCGGGTAAATTTCCCACCCATAAATGTCTGGTTTCACGGACCATACTGTGCGCTCCTGTCCCCCGATCATACAGAAGAGTTTGTGATGTCCTTATATTTTCCGATACAAAGTAAAATACGTTGCGAAATTGAGCGCAGCAAAGTATTGTGCGTAGATCATCAACTGTTTGTTCTGAACCAATGTAACCATTAGGTTCAATTATTGCACTCTGTTTGATTTCCTTTACTGTGCGCGATCTGGGTGTACGAGCATGCGGTCTATTACCATTCCCGTGACTAGGCGCGTCCCTGACACCATGCGACCTTTGGCTGTCGAAATAATGCTTGTAGCTACCTAAAAAGATGCAGCACCCTTGCTCGTAATGAGGCGCACACAGCGCACGCGTGGCACTGTGTGTGAACTATTTTTTTCCGCTTTCAGTTGAGATCGCCTTTCGTCTTGCGCATGCGTGGGTATCGAATGCTTGAGTTTGGGGTTTGGGTCATTGGTTTGGGTAGACGAAGGGTATGAAATTAATCTTTCACACACACAGGCAGCAACTGGAAAGCAGTCCAACAACAGGCCATTGAAACATGTTTTACATTGTGACATTGAATAGTGTATTATCCATTGGATAAGAAAACATATAAAACTGTAGGTTACTGCAGTTACTATACAAAGACGCAAATGACAAAAACAACACATTTAGTAATAAAACCTTTATTAGACAGTTGTACTAAGCTTATATGGAATTTATAAGCTAATAGACATGTATTATTTAAAAAAATTTGAGGTGCTTAATAAGGTTGAATAATTTTTTTTAAGTAGGCTTAGGTAGGTTGTACATGCCTTTATTATTATTGCATTATGTAAAATAAAGAGTTAATTATGACGAAAGATGAATGTTCAAATGTGTTATGGAATTGTTTCACCCTGCTGCAAATAGTTTTCTACAGAATAACCCCTTGGCTTGAAGGACATTGTGGTTACTGGTAGAGTAGAATTCCACTACCTTGGTATGAGAGAACTACAGCGACAGAATTCAGAACATGGACCGTTCTTACAGTATTCTCCCTGTACATCAAGTCAGAACCGTAGCATAAATAAAGGGGGAGACAATGAACGCTCTTACAATATTCGATGACTTCACGTGTGCTCCCTCTCCGGCCTCTAGGTCACCAGTCTACTCGTTATGGCGCACACCTGTCACCATCGTTACGCGCACCTGCGCGTCATCAGAATCACCTGGACTCCATCACTTCCCTGATTACGTTCCCTATATATATCACTCCCTTTGGTTCCTTCCCCAGGCATTATTGTTTTGTGTGTTATGTCTGTGTTATGTCTGTGCATTGTTCGTGTTTCTTATTTTGTATTATGCTGTGTTCATTTATTAAAACACTCACTCCCTGAACTTGCTTCCCGACTCTTAGCGCATATCGTTACAGAATAATGCCTCAACAAAGGGAAGCATCAGGGAGTGTTTTTAGTTTTTTGTGTCAGTGGAAAGACGTCAGATCCGGGAGCCGCTACAGGCTCTCATGCTTCAGCCAGATCGCCAGGCTCCCCTGCCTCCGCCAACTCGCCAGGCTTCCCTGCCTCCGCCAGCTTGTCAGGCTTTCATGCCTCAGCCGGATCTCTAGGCTCCCCTGCCTCAGCCAGTCTGTCAGGTTCCCGCACCCCAGGCGGATTGACAGGGTTCCCACGCCTCAGCAGAGGTGAACGGTCCACTCCTGATCCCCGGGATCGTAATTTTGGTCAGCGCCCTGCGGTCGGAACCGCACGTAACCGCCTCTCTGGCCTCTAGGTCACCAGCCTGCTCGTTATGGTGCACACCTGTCACCATCGTTACGCGCACCTGCGCATCATCAGACTCACCTGAAATCCATCACTTCCCTGATTACCTTCCCTATATATCCCCAGGCATTATTGTTTCTGTTCTTGTGTTATGTCTGTGCGATGTTCGTATTTCTTCATTTGTGTTAAGTTGTGTTTATTTATTAATACACTCCCTGAACTTGCTTCCCGACTCTCAGCTCACATCGTTAGATGTGCACCACCAAATCAGAACAGTAGGCTAAGTTATGAGGGGGAAAGGGACCAAATTATTAGGGTGAGGCACATGCGCTACAAACAGCTTACTACACAACATACACTTAGTATTACTTTATTAGCTACAGTGTACATATATACCTGGAATATTACATAAATTATGCAGCAGCATACAATACATTTGTGGACTCACCTTGTTGTGCTGTGCCCACTTGAACAGGAAGGTGACGCAACGGTCCTTCTTGTGGGTACATTTTGTCAATCAAGGTTTGTTATCAAAGTCTGGCATTCTCTGGATTTATGGTGCTTTTAAGATAACTGAAAACTCTGAAATAAACCAGGTCGAATCGTGACGTCAGTGATCTTCAAGTTGGAGCTCTAGAAAGAGGCTTGAGTTCCCGACTTGGAATTCCAAGTTGGAAACTTATTTTCCAAGTCAGAGCTTGTATTTTTTTTCAGAGTTCCCAGTTGTCTTGAACTCACTGAAGTCTGAGATTCTCCAGTTGTTTTGAACGCAGCAAAAGTCATGCTGGATTGACAGCATTGTCAATGTATTCAACGTTTTCTGGCCCATGGTGTTGATTTTTAACCTTTTAAGCTTGGAAAAGAGACCCTTAAACCCAGACTTGGACCACATACCCACTCCATTGAATAGCAGTCTAGTGATTGCTTTGCAACACTTGCAGTTAGCCACTGATTCCTTCCAAACGACTCATTGTTGAATTTGCAATTACCAACTTGTTGTGTAATGTGGATGTCCAATGGCCGATGAGCATCAATACGTTTTATCTATAATTTCTCTTCATATGACAAGGATTGAAAAGGATTTGCCACTAGATTGTCGAATTGAGTCATGACGATGACTGCTTGTCTAGCTTGCTAGCTAAGATTTTGAAAGTATGATGTTGACATGATCAGTCTAATCAAAGTACGGTAGATTAAACATAATTTTATCTGTGGCCAATGACCTTGAGCCTTTTTGGATGGGCATTTCTAATGTAACTCTATGGCAGCACCCAAAGGGCTTAAATTTGAGCTCTCCGCGTAGATTTTGCGGCGACATAGTGTCCCCATGCGTTACATAACACTGAGCCAATCACAGCGCAACTAGAGGACATTACCAACCTCTATGCTCCATATTTTCCGCTGGCTGCCCCACCACCACAGAAAGCACTGAGCTAGGCAGAAACACCTGCATTTTGGAGCTGCCTTACTCAAGAAAGCAAAAAAGAGACCATGTTTGTATGCATCTTATTAACTCAATATTTAATTTTTACATTGTTTGCAAACTGATATGTGACACCTGCCCTGAATGATGGGTCGCCACTTTAAATTGATCTTTATTTGCATAGGGTATACTCACAGCGCTCAGGGTTTCCCCCTTTTTTACCACTTCATCCCTGGAGGATAACTAACCTAGCAAAATACACTACATGACCAAAAGTATGTGGACACCTACTCGTTGAACATCTCATTCCAAAATCATGGGTATTAATATGGAGTTGGTTCCCCCTTTGCTCTATAACAGTCTCCACTGTTCTGGGAAGGCTTTCCACTAGATGTTGGAACATTGCTGTGGGGACTTGATTCCCCGTAGCAATGTCACTGAGCTCTTCAGTAAGGCCATTCTACTGCCACTGTTTGTCTATGGAGATTGCTTGGCGGTGTGCTCAATTTCATACACATCAGCAACAGGTGTGGCTGAAATAGCCAAATCCACTCATTTGAAGGGTGTCCACATACTTCTGTGTATACAGTGTATATCTTTGCCCTTTTGAATAAGTCAAATCAAAGTGTATTGGTGGCTTACCCAGATTTGCAGGGAAATGTAGCAAAATGCTTATGTTTCTAGCTCCAACACTAAGTTGCAATGCCATTTCAACTTAGTGGCTATACCACAGACGTCAGTAACTCAACTCTTTTGCTAGTTTCTGAGCTCTGTTTAATAATTAACAGCATAATCAGGCACAAGGCCACAAAACAAAGTAAGGTGATAAGATATAATTGCCTATAGGTCAAAGTCCTTGCGTTGCAAGTTCAGTAGGCCAGCCTTGTTAATGTTATTAAATATCAAATTACGTGATAGAACCGTAGGCTACAGTTTACAGTGAAGGTTTTATGAAATCTAATGGACAGTTTGAATAAAGATGGTTAGGCCTACGTGAAGAAAACAAATCCATTGTTTTAGGCTACGCATGCGCTGCAATGTGGTAAAAAAAAAGGGGGAAAGGAGCTGCATTTGAACAAGGACGCATGCGTATGGCTCACCTACCAAGGGGCCAGAGATAGGCATTTCTAGAAAGGCTACAGTTGAGTCAAGTCGTCAACGAGGAGGGACTGGCACGTTATAATTTCCACGAACTCCATACATGAATGCTCTTGGAAATAATCGTGTGCTTCCAATAACAGCGCAACGCAAGCAATTTTTTTTCTGATGTAAAAAGGAACTGCTAAATAAAATCCAATAACATCGTGGATTGTACAATTGTTTTATTGTCCAAGACAGGCATTTTGTGGTGGAACTATCAAGCCTATACCATGCCATATTCCTTTACACCTTCAGTCTTGGTCGACCCTGGATTATATTGATCATGCGGCACCGTTTTATTATCCACACTTCTTCAAATGATCATGGAATAAATAAACGGAATAAACAAGTCTAATGTTGGAGGCAGGCAAATAAATACCTTACTGTGAAATACAATCTGTGCATACAAATAGTGGCCAGAAAACTTCTCAAAAGATAGAAAAGGACTGATAAAAAATCGGCTCTGTAGGTGCCATAAATGTGGGGTTTAAATGTGGTAGGCCTATCTGCATTCGGCAAAAAACAGTGCCGAATAGATTTTTCTGTGAGGCGTAATTTACATTGTCATGTTTATATTCGATGTAAATTTGACTTAGACTACTTTTGGGGGTCCAAATCAAAGTTTATTTGTCACGTAAGGTCTACACCTTACAGTGAAATGCTTACTTACAGGCTCTAACCAATAGCGCAAAAAAAGGTATTAGGGGAACAATAGGTAAGTAAAGAAATAAAACAACAGTAAAAGGACAGGCCATATACAGTAGCGAGGCTATAAAAGTAGCGAAGCTACATACAGACACCGGTTAGTCAGGCTGGTTGATGTAGTATGTACATGTAGATATGATTAAAGTGACTATGCATATATGATGAACAGATAGTTGCAGTAGCGTAAAAGAGGGGTTGGCGGGTGGCGGGACACAATTCAGATAGCCCGGTTAGTCAATGTGCGGGAGCACTGGTTGGTCGGCCCAATTGAGGTAGTATGTACATGAATGTATAGTTGAAGTGACTATTCATTTATGATAAACAGAGAGTAGCAGCAGCGTAAAAAGAGGGGGGGGGGGGGTCACACAATGCAAATAGTCCGGGTAGTCATTTGATTACCTGTGCCTTTTTGTCCTAGACTTGGCACTCTGGTAGCGCTTGCCATGCAGTAGTAGAGAGAGCAGTCTTTGACTGGGGTGGCTGGGGTTTTTAACCATTTTTAGGGCCTTCCTCTGACACCGGCTGGTGTAGAGGTCCTGGATGGCAGGCAGCTTAGACCCACTGATGTACTGGGCCATAAGCACTACCCTCTGTAGTGCCTTGCGGTCAGAGGCCGAGCAATTGCCGTACCAGGCAGTGATGCAACTGGTCAGGATGCTCTCCATGTTGCAGCTGTAGAACCTTTTGAGGATCTCAGGACCCATACCAAATCTTTTTAGTTTCCTGAGGGGGAATAGGCTTTGTTGTGCCCTCTTCACAACTGTCTTGGTGTGTTTAGACCATTCTAGTTTGTTGTTGATGAGAATGGGGGCGTGCTCGGTCCTCCTTTTTCTGTGGTCCACAATCATCTCCTAAATCTTGGTTACGTTGAGGGATAGGTTGTTATTCTGGCACCACCCAGCCAGGTCTCTTATCTCTTCCCTATAGGCTGTCTCGTCATTGTCGGTGATCAGGCCTACCACTGTTGTGTTGTCTGCAAACTTAATGATGGTGTTGGAGTCGTGCCTGGCCGTTCAGTCATGAGTGAACAGGGAGTACAGGAGGGGGCTGAGCACGCACCCCTGGGGAGCTCCAGTGTTGAGGATCAGCGTGGCAGATGTGTTGCTACCAACCCTCACCACCTGGGGGCGGCCCGTCAGGAAGTCCAGGATCCAGTTGCAGAGGGAGGTGTTTAGTCCCAGGATCCTTAGGTTTAGTGATGAGCTTTGAGGGTACTATGGTGTTGAACGCTGAGCTGTGGTCAAAGATAGCATTCTCACATAAGTGTTCCTTTTGTCCAGGTGGGAAAGGGCAGTGTGGAGTGCAATAGAGATTGCATCATCTGTGGATCTGTTTGGGTGGTATGCAAATTGGAGTGGGTCTAGAGTTTCTGGGATAATGGTGTTGATGTGAGCCATGACCAACCTTTCAAAGCACTTCATGGTTATGGAAGCGAGTGCTACGGGTCTGTAGTCATTTTGGCAGGTTGCCTTTGTGTTCTTGGGCACAGGGACTATGGTGGTCTGCTTGAAACATGTTGGTATTACAGACTCAATCAGGGACATGTTGAAAATGTCAGTGACGACACCTGCCAGTTGGTCAGCACGTGCCCGGAGCACACGTTCTGGTAATCCGTCTGGCCCCGCAGCCTTGTGTATGTTGACCTGTTTAAAGGTCTTACTCATGTCGGCTACAGAGAGCGTGATCACACAGTCGTCCAGAACAGCTGATGCTCTCATGCATGCCTCAGTGTTGCTTGCCTCAAAGCGAACATAGAAGTGATTTAGCTCATCTGGTAGACTCGTGTCACTGGGCAGCTCGCAGCTGTGCTACTACCCTTTGTAGTCTGTAAACGTTTGCAAGCCCTGCCACATATGACGAGCGTCAGAGCCGGTGTAGTATGATTCAATCCAGGAAAATGTATGGAGTGAAAAGTACAATATTTTCTTAAAAGGAATGTAGTGAAGTAAAAGTAAAAGTAGTCAAAAATATGAATAGAAAAGTAAAGTACAGATACCCCCCAAAAAACACTTAAGTAGTACTTTAAACTATTTTTTATTTAAGTACTTTACACCACTGATAATCAATAATAATACAAAATATAATTGAAGACTGATGCTCTAAGAGTCCCAGCACAAACAGTTTCTTCCCATGTCAATTAGTCTAACTCTGGTGGTCTTTGCCAGGTGTCAGGCATCTCCTCTGGTTCTTACTCCTCTGAGAATGTGGTAACTGGTAACTTCCTCCATATCCTGCAAAATACACACATTTATATTATGTAAGATACATTGAAATGACAGAAATATTTAGATAAATTGATAAACGTACAACAAGCTGGAATAGCACGGTCAATTGAGGGACACTCATTCTCACCTGTGTTGTAACATCCAATAGGTCTCTGGAGGGTATCAGACAGCTAGACTCACCCAGGAAGCACAGGATGATGTGGACCACATCTGCCCAGCGGCTGACAAACAGCATCAGGACCATGAGCCTCCCCCAAGACGCACCACCACTGTGTTTATAACAGCTTGGCCACTTGGCTGACGATGTTGCTCCTCTGAGTAGAAAATAATTATCATCAGCTTTCTCAATGAGAATGACAACAATATGCTTGTCCTTTACTTGCTTTCTGCTATGTATAAAATACCAAATAGTCTCTGACATTCTGCTGTTTAAAAGTTTAACCATGTAGTCTACTGTATGTTCAGTCTCTCACCCTGCATATACACCACCAGCAGTGTGTAGCAGATTGTCAGTGGAGTCCAGAACCTGAGGGGGGCAATGGTAGCCACTGCAAAGGTGACCACAAGGTCCCTGGTCAGGCGAGGTAACAGAAAGCAACCTGATGTTAGCAGTGTCATGCACACTCCACAGTAGCACTGGGAACTGTGTAGTCTGTACAGTGCCATGACATGGAGTCGTAGGCACCCAGTTTGGCTGGCCAGGAACCAGCTCAGTCCTGCAGCAAGGAGCAGGCAGAGCCAGAGCGGTGGCGCCCCCTCGTGGAGGAAATGGAGACTGCAGCTGAGAGCACAGCCCAAGGAGAACTGACTTTTTTTTTTTTACCTTTATTTAACTAGGCAAGTCAGTTAAGAACAAATTCTTATTTTCAATGACTGCCTAGGAACAGTGGGTTAACTGCCTGTTCAGGGGCAGAATGACAGATTTGTACCTTGTCAACTAGGGGATTTGAACTTGCAAACTTCCGGTTACAAGCCCAACGCTCTAACCACTAGGTTACATTGGACCAGCAGCTGCTGTAGGAACCTACTGGACTCCTGCAGATTCAGAGAGCGGGAGGGAAATTAATTAAGAGGAGAGATGAATCAAGGCTGATGAATGTGAGAATGATTTTCATGTAATTTTTAGTGACAAGTATGCTATTATAATGCTCACTGGTCCAGCTGTGACCTAAACTGACATTGTTCTGAGGGAGAACTCTAGAACCACCAGGGATGAAACCCGAGAGCCCACTACAGACTGCATCACCGGCGGGAACAAGAAACTGGAGAGCTTCACTTAGCCCAATTTTAGTACTGGCTTGATGCCTTGGTATCTTCTGCATAGATGTATCTTTACTGCTGCCTTCATTATTTGAACTGAGTAGACAGAGTAACTTGAGACAGTATACATTTCAAGGCAGTGAAATACAAAACAATGATTTCTAAGGATACATTGATTACTGTTGCCAATGTAAATCATATAACAGTCTGTTCATAGTGATGAATACAAGCATGTTATTCAATAGCACAAATTAGTAAACTGTACATCAATAGTCCTAAGGTTAGTAGGGAAAAGGTCAGTTATACACATCTTGGATATCCTTTGGTCCACTTCTCAAGTGTTTGTTTTTTTATGAGTCCCTCCCTATCTATGAAATGATAATTGCATTCAGATTATAATTCTAGGGCAAAAGGAGGTTTAGCAACAATCGATTTCGAGTTTGTTTGCTAGTCAAATGGATGTAAAATTGTAATGTGTGAAACAAGTATAACAGCTAACAATATAGCCTAACCTATACACTGAAGCTGCCTATGTAACTAACATGTAATAACATTATACACTCGTTACTGAGACACGTGGAATCATATCTTCCCATATGATCTTTCGGGACATTACCATTGGCGTATACGTTTCTCACTTTTCAGCCTTTAAGAATAAGTGTACTCTCATCAGGTTACAGAGAACAGAGATCCCACATGCGCAGTCCTGTATATTACCAAGAATATTTGATCACCTGACATCTCCAAAATTGACGTATTCAACAAAAATGGTTCTTAAAATAAAGGTAGACTACAGCATGAGTGGTAACCTGCAAAAGGGCATTCAAAATAAACCAAGAAAGGATCAGGCCAAGCGCCGACCTACCTGGGGTAGCCTAGAGAACGATACGCAAATCTCACTTAAGAGTAGACTGTCCAGAGGGTTTGCGTCCAGCGTTAGCCATCCAGATAAACTCGGAAGAAATTAGGTAATGAAGGATAACATTTGCGGTAAATCGCTTCAGTATTAGCCTTACGTTTCCCTATATCTATAGTTTCGATATCAAACCTGTTGAAATTATAGGCTATTTTCGGAAATAGGTCATTTCATAGCAACAATTATATTTCGATAAAAGATAAGACCACGCCCGCTTATCAATTGACAGGATACTACAATAATTTCAAAATTTAAATTTCTACCTCGGCTGTTTATGTCCCTATGATTAAATAACACTGAGCTTTGCTCATTCATTGTGCTGTTTATAGGTCAGAGTCATGGGCAGACATTTTATTTTTATTTAACCTTTATTTAACTAGGCAAGTCAGTTAAAGAACAAATTCTCATTTACAATGACGGCCTACCAAAAGGCAAAAGGCCTTTTCCCCTTTTGGTAGGCTGGGATTAAAAATAAAATCAAAATATAGGACAAAACTCACATCACAACAAGAGAGACAACACTACATAAAGAGAAACCTAACATGCTGACTACACCGCTCACGTCACGTGCGTGAGCATTGCAAAATCAATTTAAACATACATGTTATTCAATTATTGCACCCACACTGCTCGCAAACGAGCGTCTGTGTTGCCAAGTGCTAAAATAGAAGTCAGTTCTATTTGTACCGCTTGATCGTGGAGCAAATCCTGCCTCTCCCATCTCCTCATTGGTTTATAGAAACAGATACCCACATGCCATCTCCTCATTGGTTATACCCACATGGGCGATTGAAAGACAACTGAGTTTGTCGGTCGTCGTGGTAATACTATGAAAGTTTAGATGCCAATCTCCATATAAAGTCCAAAGAAGAAAAAGCCTGGAAGGAGGAGAGATGACTAGAAACAATTCGGTTGACTGTTTTATGTGTGGATTAATTTGTCGGAATAGAGGACCTTGTACATTTCAGGTAAAATAACAACTCAACGTTTATATCCCAGGACAAATTAGCTAGCACCAGCAAGCTAGCTAAAAATGACAAATTCACCATGATTTAAGATCAGATCCACTATCTCCTGGGTCCATGTGGTTTCTATCAGGAATAGATATTGGTATCACATGCGTTCTTACTCACCTGATACTGATGATATTTGTATATTGTCAAAAATTCAAAATGTTGTCATAATACACCGTTTTTTACCCTCACAGAACAAGCATCCTCTTCCATTCCTACTTTATTCACTGTCGAATCATTCATTAGTTATATCTTTGAGTTGAGTATATACTTTTCCTCACCTGCCTCACCTTTTCCTTAGAATTTCTCCACTTGTTCCCAGTGTGAGACTATGGGCTCCAGCAATGGGATCCCTTGTATCTCCTTCAGGTGGCAACGCGTCCATCTCCACTATTTTTCACCTGTGGTGTGAGAGATCAAATAGGTGGAATGGTAGGAGTACTGATGGACGGTGGACCTCATTAGGCTATTATCTATCTTAGTAAACTGAACTCTGTTCATTAAGTAGATGGCGACTCGACTAAAGTGAGTTTAGAGCAGTGATTCGTTTGAGCCGTATCCAAAGCCACTGTAAGTAGTTTGGTTAGGGGCGCCACTTTCTCTGGAGACATTCTGAAATTGCATTTTTGCCCCCCCCCCCCAGTTTTATCATTGGAATGTGATTCAAAACAAGGCAACAGTTGCTTAAGGAACCTGCCTCCGAGCAGTCGGGTAAGCTGTTTGGAGTGTTTATCCTACTTGATAAAAAAAAAAACAATTACGTACCCCTCACTTTTAAATTCACAGTTAGGCCCCTGAGTTTGGGGGTGGATGTTGAATTATTTTGTTTTGCTATATACACCCTCAAATAATTGTCACTTTTTGCAATGTAAAAATTATAATAAAACAAATTATAATAAAAGCAATCAAAGTTCCTTCGGGTTCCCCCCCGACCCCGCAACAGTAATGTGAAGAAATAGATTTTCAGCCCGGGCATGAAATTCTAATGGTTGATTCACATTGGGCCTGCCCAGGTTTATGGTTTGCTTAACATTGTAACCTGGAGATCAATGCCTGGCTGTATGAGAGGCACACCTGTATCTCTTACAGAACTAGAATGAGATTCTCTTTAAATTATCTCTCGCCCTCTCTCAACTGTGATAGACCAAGACATGAGCCTGCAACTCTCATTTTATAGGCTTTCAACGCATCGACCATCACCCCCAAGTGAGCTGCACATCATTGGGTGAATTCAGTGAAACTGGGAGGCATTTTTAGGACTATAATTTCCTCTTCATATTGTAGCCTACAATACGTGTCTGGACACACCTAAGCCTTAGGCTATTTATGGATTCAAGATGAGGTCGTTTTTATTGATCTCAAATTCTCAGTTTGTCAGCGTCAAAGTAGCCTGTCATTTCGATCATTTGTACAGTATGCCCCAAAAAACATTCTGCGAACATCTCCAGTTATGTAAATGAAATGCGTTTATAAAAGGTCCTAGGTAAAAACAGATTCAGGTTGGATATTCGATAGATATTCGCCTGTAGTTTTCCTTACGTCCACCAACAGCAGTTAGGGACCATCAACATAGTGACAAATCAACATTTTCAAATTTCAATAGCTCTTTAACCAATACTCCTAAAACTTTCAAAACTGGTTCTAGCTCACCCGATGGCATAGACACACATTGCACACACTTTTTTGTTGATTTACATCTCGCACTATTTTTTATTATTATTTGTTTATTTTTTTATTTCAATAGCAATTTGGTCATGTGACCTACTGACTTCAAACAAGGTTCAGAATGTACACTCAGAGGGCCTACACATTGCACACCCTTCCCTTTAGTTTATCCCCCCCCCCCACGTGCGTCAAAACGAGTGCGCCCCACATGTGGTTGTGTGCAGAAGGCTACTCCAGTGGTTATAGGCCTGCATCTGTTTGCATTTATTTCATTGGAGAGTTGAATAAAGAATTTATTTAATTTACTATAAGGATGCCTAATGCCCAAACAATCAAATTCATTTTATTCTCAGTCAAGATGGTGATGGCAAGAGCTTTTAATGTTGTTTTTCTCTTGTTATTGACCCTGAGAGGGATAACTTATTCCTATCCTTTGGCTTTAAAAAAACAAGAGGTGGGCCTATCACGCTGGCCAGGACAAATCATCAATGTACGCTTTAGACGTGTCTCATCTATAAATGCACTAAAGAGGAACATATTGAAGATGTACATGCTCCACAGGATGTTGTTGGCACCTTAATTGGGGAGGACGGGCTTGTGGTAATGGCTGGAGCAGAATCAGTGGAATGGTATCATATACATCAAACACATGGTTTGATGCCATTCCATTTGCTATGTTCCAGGCATTATTATGAGCCGTCCTCCCCTCAGCAGCCTCCACTGCCACGCTTGCCCCCAGAATCTTTTCACGTGTGTATTTTCAAAGGATAAAGCAAAGAACATTAACAACCTATTAGTTAGGAACACTATAAGAATATGGAAGAAATTAAACCGATTCTCCACAATAAATTGGTCCACATGGAAAACTAATGGCATAGAAACCGTAAATTACTTGGTAATAGGAAATACATTTATTTCCATAACAGAATTCAAAAGTAATTATGGACTGACCAATGTAGATGTTTTCAAATAAAGTACATGCAACTTAAAAGTTTCATGTCATTACATTATGATTTGAAATATTTTGGACATTTTGAGGGAATCCTATTTGAGTCAGAAAAGGATACTCATATGATAGGTAAGATATCCAAATTTTACAGCACAACGACAGAGTCATGTCTTAAGGTGTAAAACGAACAATGACTCAAAAATCCATTACTTCTGGGAATGCTATGAAGTCCAAAAGTTATGAGCGCCATTAGAAAGTTGGCTGTCAGAAGTATTACAATTTACACTGAGTATACAAAACATTAAGGACACCTGCTCCTTCCATGACATAGACTGACCAGATGAATCCAAGTGGAAGCTATGATCCCATATTGATGTCACCTTTTAAATCCACTTCAATCAGTGTACAGTGCCTTTGGAAAGTGTTCAGACCCCTTGACTCTTATTTATATTGAGACCCTTTGCTATGAGACTCGAAATGTAGCTCAGGTGCATCCTGTTTCCATTGACAATCCTTGAGATGTTTCTACAACTTAGATTTCACCTGTGGTAAATTCAATTGATTGGACATTATTTGGAAAGGCACACACCTGTCTATATAAGGTCCCACAGTTGACAGTGCACATCAGAGCAAAAACCAAGCCATGAGGCGAAGGAATTGTCCGTAGAGCTACGGGACAGAATTGTGTCGAGGCACAGATCTGGTGAAGGGTACCAACAAATTCTACAGCATTGAAGGTCCCCAAGAACACAGTGGTCTCCATTATTCTTAAATGGAAGAAGTTTGGAATCACCAAGACTTTTCATAGAGCTGACCGGCAGGCCAAACCGATGGTCACTCCGACAGAGCTCCAGAGTTCCTCTGTGGAGATGGGAGAACCTTCCAGAAGGACAACCATCTCTGCAGCACTCCACCAATCAGGTCTTTATGGTAGAGTGGCCAGACACAAGCCACTCCTCAGTAAAAGGCACATGACAGCCCGCTTCAAGTTTGCCAAATGCACCTAAAGACTCTCAGACCATGAGAAACAAGATTCTCTGGTCTGATGAAACCAAGATTGAACTCCTTTGCCTGAATGCTAAGCGTCACATCTGGAAGAAACCTGGAACCATCTGTAGGGTGAAGCATGGTGGTGGCAGCATTATTCTGTGGGGATGTTTTTCAGTGGCAGGAACTGAGAGACTAGTCAAGATTAAGGGAAAGATGAACGGAGCAAAGTACAGAGAGATGTTTGAAAAAGACAATGCAGTGGCTTCGGGACAACCTCTCCCTCAAAACGATCAAGACAAAGGAGATGATCATGGACTACAGGAAAAGAAGGGCCGAGCACACCCTCATTCTCATTGACGGGGCTGTGGTGGAGCAGGTTGAGAGCTTCCAGTTCTTTTATGTCCACATCACCAATTCTTCCATTTAAGAATGATGGAGGACACAGTGACCTTGGGGACCTTCAATGCTGCAGACATTTTTTTGTATCCTTCCCCAGATCTGTGCCTCGACACAATCCTGTTTCGGAGCTCTATAAACAATTCCTTCGACCTCATGGCTTGGTTTTTGCTCTGATATGCACTGTCAATTGTGGGACCTTATATAGACAGGTGTGTGCCTTTCCAAATCGTATCCAATCAATTGGATTTACCACAGCTGGACACCGATCAAGTTCAAACACATTTCAAGGATGATTAACAGAAATAGGATGCACCTGATCTTATTTTCGAGTCTCATAGCGAAGGGTCTGAATATTTATTTCTAAAAACCTGTTTTCGCTTTGTCATTGTGGGGTATTGTGTGTAGATTGGTGAGGAAAGAAAATAATTTAGTCAATTTCAGAATAAGGCTGTATCGAAACAAAATGTGGAAAAGGTTAAGGTGTTCTGAATACTTTCCGAAGGCACTGTATGCGAACTGTAGAGATAAACATCCAACTGAAAGAAAATACTCTTAACACTCTCATACCCACAAATCATATTCAAGAATGTACCTTTTTATTGTAAATATTTCTTTAATTGACTGTGTTTGAAGACAGACAGGGATGCCCTCTGTCCAGTTATTGATTTGCTCTGGCCATAGAACCCCTAGCTTCAATAAATAGTACTCATATATAGTTTGGTGGAGAACAATGTGATATCATTGTATGCAGGTTACATTTTACTGTATTTATCTGAACAAGAACATTGTCAGTCATTTATTTGCTATTCCGGCGCCGACAGAGATAGCCGCCTTGCTTCGCGTTCCTAGGAAACTATGCAGTTTTTTGTTTTTTTTACGTGTTATGTCTTACATTAGTACCCCAGGTCATCTTAGGTTTCATTACATACAGTCGAGAAGAACTACTGAATATAAGATCAGCGTCAACTCACCATCAGTACGACCAAGAATATGACTTTCGCGAAGCGGATCCTTTGTTCTGCCTTTCACCCAGGACAACGGAATGGATCCCAGCCGGCGACCGAAAAAAACGACTCCGTAAAAGAGGGAAACAAGGCAGTCTTCTGGTCAGACTCCAGAGACGGGCACATCGTGCACCACTCCCTAGCATTCTTCTCGCCAATGTCCAGTCTCTTGACAACAAGGTTGATGAAATCCGAGCAAGGGTAGCATACCAGAGGGACATCAGAGACTGTAACGTTCTTTGCTTCACGGAAACATGGCTCACTGGAGAGACGCTATCGGAGTCGGTGCAGCCAGCGGGTTTCTCCACGCATCGCGCCGACAGAAACATCTTTCTGGTAAGAAGAGGGGCGGAGGCGTATGCCTTATGGCTAACGAGACGTGGTGTGATCACAGAAACATACAGGAACTCAAATCCTTCTGTTCACCTAATTTAGAATTCCTCACAATCAAATGTCCACCGCATTATCTACCAAGAGAATTATCTTCGATTATAATCACAGCCGTATATATTCCCCCCCAAGCAGACACATCGATGGCTCTGAACGAACTTTATTTGACACTTTGCAAACTGGAATCCATACATCCTGAGGCTGCATTCATTGTAGCTTGGGATTTTAACAAGGCTAATCTGAAAACAAGACTCCCTAAATTGTATCAGCATATCGATTGCGCAACCAGGGGTGGAAAAACCTTGGATCATTGTTATTCAAACTTCCGCGACGCATATAAGGCCCTGCCCCGCCCTCCTTTCGGAAAACCTGACCACGACTCCATTTTGCTGATCCCTGCCTACAGACAGAAACGAAAACAAGAAGCTCCCACACTGAGGTCTGTCCAATGCTGGTCCGACCAAGCTGATTCCACACTCCAAGACTGCTTCCATCACGTGGACTGGGATATGTTTCGTATTGCGTCAGACAACAACATTGACGAATACGCTGATTTGGTGAGCGAGTTCATTAGAACGTGCGTTGAAGATGTCGTTCCCATAGCAACGATTAAAACATTCCCAAACCAGAAACTGTGGATTGATGGCAGCATTCGCGTGAAACTGAAAGCGCGAACCACTGCTTTTAATCAGGGCAAGGTGACTGGTAACATGACCGAATACAAACAGTGCAGCTATTCCCTCCGCAAGGCTATCAAACAAGCTAAGCGTTAGTATGGAGACAAAGTAGAATCTCAATTCAACGGCTCAGACACAAGAGGTATGTGGCAGGGTCTACAGTCAATCACGGACTGCAAAAAGAAAACCAGCCCAGTCACGGACCAGGATGTCTTGCTCCAACAACATCTCCACCCCGCTGATCCTCAACACTGGGGCCCCACAAGGGTGCGTTCTGAGCCCTCTCCTGTACTCCCTGTTCACCCACGACTGCGTGGCCACGCACGCCTCCAACTCAATCATCAAGTTTGCGGACGACACAACAGTGGTAGGCTTGATTACCAACAACGGCGAGACGGCCTACAGGGAGGAGGTGAGGGCCCTCGGAGTGTGGTGTCAGGAAAATAACCTCACACTCAACGTCAACAAAACTAAGGAGATGATTGTGGACTTCAGGAAACAGCAGAGGGAACACCCCCCTATCCACATCGATGGAACAGTAGTGGAGAGGGTAGTACGTTTTAAGTTCCTCGGCATACACATCACAGACAAACTGAATTGGTCCACTCACACAGACAGCATCGTGAAGAAGGCGCAGCAGCGCCTCTTCAACCTCAGGAGGCTGAAGAAATTCGGCTTGTCACCAAAAGCACTCACAAACTTCTACAGATGCACAATCGAGAGCATCCTGGCGGGCTGTATCACCGCCTGGTATGGCAACTCCTCAGGAGGCTGAAGAAATTCGGCTTGTCACCAAAAGCACTCACAAACTTCTACAGATGCACAATCGAGAGCATCCTGGCGGGCTACATCACCGCCTGGTACGGCAACTGCTCCTCCCACAACCGTAAGGCTCTCCAGAGGGTAGTGAGGTCTGTACAACGCATCACCGGGGGCAAACTATCTGCCCTCCAGGACACCTACACCACCCAATGTTACAGGAAGGCCATAAAGATCATCAAGGACAACAACCACCTGAGCCACTGCCTGTTCACCCCGCTATCATCCAGAAGGCGAGGTCAGTACAGGTGCATCAAAGCTGGGACCGAGAGACTGAAGAACAGCTTCTATCTCAAGGCCATCAGACTGTTAAACAGCAACCACTAACATTGAGTGGCTGCTGCCAACACACTGACTCAACTCCAGCCACTTCAATAATGGGAATTGATGGGAAATGATGTAAAATATATCACTAGCCACTTTAAACAATGCTACCTAATATAATGTTTACATACCCTACATTATTCATCTCATATGTATACGTATATACTGCACTCTATATCATCTACTGCATCTTTATGTAATACATGTATCAGTAGCCACTTTAACTATGCCACTTTGTTTACATACTCATCTCATATGTATATACTGTACTCGATACCATCTACTGTATCTTGCCTATGCTGCTCTGTACCATCACTCATTCATATATCTTTATGTACATATTCTTTATCCCCTTACACTTGTGTATAAGACAGCAGTTTTGGAATTGTTAGTTAGATTACTTGTTGGTTATTACTGCATTGTCGGAACTAGAAGCACAAGCATTTCGCTACACTCGCATTAACATCTGCTAACCATGTGTATGTGACAAATAAAATTTGATTTGATTTGATTTGATTTTGCAACTCTTGGACACATAAGGTGCTGTATCAGAATTCAAAATTAATTGGGAGTTAATTCTAATTATGACTTGTCAAGCTTGAAAAGTAGATTTCAGTGGAACTGGACAAAGACACATATGTAATACCTGGTTGTATGGATAACATGCAATTTGGAGGTGGACGATAAAATCAACTAGTTTCCTTTACTAGATAAGATTGAATCAGATGTTCAGAGACAGAGAACTCTTCGTATATCTATGTTTGGTAGGATCAACATAATCAAAATTAATATATTTCCATGGTTAATATGCACTGCTCAAAAAAATAAAGGGAACACTAAAATAACACATCCCAGATCTGAATGAATAATACTTTTTTCTTTACATAGTTGAATGTGCTGACAACAAAATCACACAAAAATGATCAATGGAAATCAAATTTATCAACCCATGGAGGTCTGGATTTGGAGTCACACTCAAAATTAAAGTGGAAAACTACACTACAGGCTGATCCAACTTTGATGTAATGTCCTTAAAACAAGTCAAAATGAGGCTCAGTAGTGTGTGTGGCCTCCACGTGCCTGTATGACCTCCCTACAACGCCTGGGCATGCTCCTGATGAGGTGGCGGATGGTCTCCTGAGGGATCTCCTCTCAGACCTGGACTAAAGCATCCGCCAACTCCTGGACAGTCTGTGGTGCAACGTGGCGTTGGTGGATGGAGCGAGACATGATGTCCCAGATGTGCTCAATTGGATTCAGGTCTGGGGAACGGGCGGGCCAGTCCATAAGCATCAATGCCTTCCTCTTGCAGGAACTGCTGACACACTCCAGCCACATGAGGTTTAGCATTGTCTGGCATTAGGAGGAACCCAGGGCCAACCGCACCAGCATATGGTCTCACAAGGGGTCTGAGGATCTCATCTCGGTACCTGATGGCAGTCAGGCTACCTCTGGCGAGCACATGGAGGGCTGTGCGCCCCCCCCCAAAGAAATGCCACCCCACACCATGACTGACCCACCGCCAAACCGGTCATGCTGGAGGATGTTGCAGGCAGCAGAACGTTCTCCACGGCGTCTCCAGACTCTGTCACGTCTGTCACGTGCTCAGTGTGAACCTGCTTTCATCTGTGAAGAGCACAGGGCGCCAGTGGCGAATTTGCCAATCTTGGTGTTCTCTGGCAAATGCCAAACGTCCTGCACGGTGTTGGGCTGTAAGCACAACCCCCAACTGTGGGCATCGGGCCCTCATACCACCCTCATGGAGTCTGTTTCTGACCGTTTGAGCAGACACATGCACATTTGTGGCCTGCTGGAGGTCATTTTGCTGGGCTCTGGCTGTGCTCCTCCTTGCACAAAGGCGGAGGTAGCGGTCCTGCTGCTGGGTTGTTGCCCTCCTGCGGCCTCCTCCACGTCTCCTGATGTACTGGCCTGTCTCCTGGTAGCGCCTCCATGCACTGGACACTACGCTGACAGACACAGCAAACCTTCTTGCCACAGCTCGCATTGATGTCCCATCCTGGATGAGCTGCACTACCTGAGCCACTTGTGTGGGTTGTAGACTCATGCTACCACTAGAGTGAAAGCACCGCCAGCATTCAAAAGTGTCCAAAACATCAGTCAGGAAGCATAGGAACTGAGAAGTGGTCTGTGGTCCCCACCTGCAGAACCACTGCTTTATTGGGGGTGTCTTGCTAATTGCCTACAATTTACACCTGTTGTCTATTCCATTTGCACAACAGCATGTGAAATGTATTGTCAATCAGTGTTGCTTGCTAAGTGGACAGTTTGACTTCACAGAAGTGTAATTGACTTGGATTTACATTGTGTTGTTTAAGTGGTCCCTTTATTTTTTTTGAGCAGTGTATATTGTAGGCCATCTAATATGGTAAGCATGTATTTGAACTCACATTTCACTATCTGACATAATGTTAAGCAACGTTTTGGGCATTAAATTAGAGATTGACTATTTTTCATGGTTTTTCCATTTATAAACCTTACTGAACGAAGAACCGTTTGAGAGCCAAATGAGTGGCTCTTTTAGTTGAACGAAACCAAATGATCCGGCTCACAGAAAATACTCAATGTCCATCGCTAGTGACGATCGAGATTTAGAGAGGTTTTAGTGATTTTGACATCCCCACCCTCATTTAAAAATATATACCTGACGTTACCAGTGAATCCTTTTTTTTATAACTAGAAACTAAATCTATTGAACACGTATTCTGTAATTGTTTACTTGGTAAGGTGTCCTGGACTGATGTAAAACTATATATTCACAACAAAATGCATACAACCATTGAAATATCCAAATTTGACATATTATTTTACTACAATGATTCCACAATTGAACGTCAGTATGTCATAAATCCCTTTATTTTATTAGGACACATTTTCTTACACAAATCAACATATATGAAGAAAAATCGCTTTTTCTTACATTTTTCATCTGATTTGGAAAACTATTTAGAATCATTAAAACGCATACAAAACTAAATGTAAAAAAAAATGTATTCGCTACATGTCTGTATTTGATTTAATATAATGTGGATTTGTATTTTTTTTTCTTATCTTCCTTATTTATTTGTGCAATCCCTCTGTTTTGCATGTTACTGCGTAATAAATAATAATTTACACACAAAAAGAGGGAGAGGGAGGGTCACGTCATTTCGTAGGAACACAAACATGTCTACGCGGTGCCCTGGCTGTGTTGGTTCGTAAAACCAAGTGATGTCAGCGAGTGGGATAAGGGGCGGATCTGGCGTGCCCATGAACGAAACTCTTCAGCGTGTCTGAAAGAATGCAACATGGATGATGAAGTTTCCCAAAGTTGTGATTAAGTAGCGGACAGTGGGGTAAGAATATGCTACAATGGAGTTCTGTGGGAGTTCGTATGATTGGCATTTTTTTTTGCTGAGGAAAGGGTCACTTGACACATTTTTAGGCAGTCCGTATGACCAACGTTCGCTTAACTAGCTTAAGTTAGCTGGCTAACATTGATAGCTAGTAAAGTTAGCAAGCAATGCCAGAAATGAAAGACGAAGTGAGACAGATATTTTTAGACACAGCTAACTGGCTAATATTAAATTCGAGCCAGGGAACTGACACAGGAAATGCAATGATGGCCCAGTTGAACCAGCCACAACATTTAGCTAGCCTCTTCTTCGCGCCGGCAACCAGCATAGTTAGCCAGCTAACCAAAACTTCTAGCCATTCAGTCAGCAACTACCACAGATGTAGTATTTTTGACCGATTGGCAACGGGTTGCCAGCTAGCTAACGTTAGCTAGCTACCGCAGCTATTTGGCTAACGACGTGGAGTTAATCAGTTAACGTTAGCTAGTCAGATACTGGTATGTTCATATTGTTAGGCTAGCACCGTTAGCCAGATAACGCTACTAGTTACAAAAATAACACTACTAGTTAGCTAGCTTATGACATTACGTTAGCTGACGCCGGTTTGTTTGAACTAGCCAGTAACGTCGTTAGCTAATAACTGGCATGACGTTACCACAACTGAAAAGCAAGCCAAAACTGTCCTTGGACCTGATGTGATGGAAGATTGCCCTGAATGTTCAAAATAGCTTGTTGAAACGCTTTAGGTAGCTTCACTTTAAAAACCAGATGTCTTGTATAGCTGGATAACGTTAGTTGTGTGTCCACTTATTAATTAATGCATATTTCATAAACATATATACCGATTTATGTGCACCGATAGCTAGCGGTAATATTTGCATCTTGAAAACAAATCATGGTGTCAATCAGGTTTCCATCTTCAACGTCAATTTACCAGCTACTAGCGATCCTATATTTCAGCCTTGCTATGGTTTTACTGCCAGTGTATAAATAACTTTGAAATTGAATCCAGCCCTCCGTGGTTTGCAGCCATCCTCCACTCCCCCTTTCTACGTTGCTCTCCCAGGCTACCCCTTTTAAGTTGCATTTGGCTTAATGTTAGAATTTTTCATGCTGTATGAAATGTACATTTTAATGACCGATCGTTCTGTTCTGTCCTCTTAAATGCAGGAAATGGACAGAAGAATAGAAGGAAAGCTTAGGATCAGCCAGAAAGAGAAGTGAGTAAAGTGCTCAGTTCTGAAACACTGTTGGCCTTCGGGAGACACACTAGGCACTCACTTACACATTACTCATTACTCACTTACTAATCAAACAAGTCATAGAGCAAACATTTCTAATAATGAACAGGACTTTTGGATTATAGTCAATTAATGGCATGTGCAATTCATAACCTCATTACTCAAAACATCTGCCTCCCAGCATTTTTACTAGTTTGTTGTTTTGCTCCCAGAGTGTCCAGTAATAACACTACACAGTCGCCATTGAAGACGGGTGTCGTGATCCAGGACGACTCCCCACACGCTGCGCCCCCGCCCCAGATCCGCATTCTGAAGCGGCCCTCCAGTAACGGGTCGTTAGGGTCGCCCCAGGGCCAGAACCGGCCCGTGCCACAGGTCAAGTCCCTGGCCCAGCGGGAAGCGGAGTACGCTGAGGCCAGGAAGAGAATACTGGGCAGTGCCAGCTCTGAAGAGTCGCCTCAGGAAAAGCCCAACACAGACCGGTAAATAAATAACTCACACACCTACACCTGTTACCACTGGACAGTGCTGGGCAACGTTGTGTCCACTGCACATCTACTATGTTACAGCTCTTAATCCCAAGTGTACTGTGTGTACACCTGTACATGTTTGGAACAGACACCATAATCTCTATGATTCTGTAAACAAAGTTTGGGAATCTTGTCACAACTTTCTAATGGATTGTTATTGTATCTGCTCAATTTACAATTTCTTTTGTGCAAATAAAAAAACAGCTTGGAAGCCCAACTATTAACTAAAGCCTATTTTTGTAGTTGACTATATCCGTTCTTGGCCTTCTCCCTACCTCCAGACCAGGGCGTACAAATTCTACCACACCTCCAGAGGACCGGTCAAACAATCATGCTGTCCGCCAACCAGCAGGCCCCGACGGCACTCAAGGCTTCTGCCAAAACAGATAAGTGGAAGAGGGGCAATCCTGCTATCGGGAGAAATGGAGAGGAAGATGAAATGTCTGGGCTCCAGGGGGTATCACAGGGTTTTAAAACCATTTCCTTCTATTCCATGGTATGGGATCAGCTGTGAATCGGAATGCAAATGTCCTCCCCTCTCATGGCTCCCACTGGTAATGTGTGGGATGGATTAGAGGCTCTGTAGGAAGCATGCTTTCTCCCCCTCTCCATCCCACCCCCACTGTTTAACACTGTGATAAAGGACATCTTCTGCCTATTGTGATGATCCCTTTAAGTACCCCACCCTACACCCACGTTGTCCAAGGAGTCCTCTCCTTCTCTCGTCATGGGAAACCTATGGGGCTATTGCTTCTGTGGCTAATTTGGTCATCAGCCATGGACACTTCCATATGGAAATACTGAGAGCAGAGGATGCTTAACAGAAGAGTAGTGACCGAAGCAAAGCAAAATGAGGGATGGTAGTACAGTGCCTTCAAAAGTATTCATACCACCTGACTTATTCCACATTTTGTATTAAATGTAATTTTTTTTCTCATCTGTCTACACATGATACCCAATAATGACAAAGTGAAAACATGTCATTTCATAAGTATTGAATGAAATATCTAATTTACATCAGTATTCACACCCCTGAGTCAATACTTTGTGGAAGTACCTTTGGCAGCGATTACAGCTGTGTCTTTTTGCGTAAGTCTCTAAAAGCTTTCCGCACCTGGGTTGTGCAACATTTGCCCATTTAATTATTTTCCAATTCTTCAAGCTCTGTCATTGCTAGACAACCATTTTCAGGTCTTGTCATAGATTTTCAAGTAGACTTCAATTGTAACTTGGCCACTCAGGGGCATTCACTGTCTTCTTGGTAAGCAACTCCAGTGTAGATTTGGCCTTATATTTTAGGTTATTGTCCTGCTGAAAGGTGAATTAATCTGTGTCTGGTGGAAAGCAGACAACCAGGTTTTCCTCTGGGATTTTGCCTGTACTTAGCTCCATTCCATACATTTTTTGTTGTTGTTATCCTATAAAACTCCCCAGGTGTTAACCATTACAAGCATACCATCGTATGATGCAGCCACCACTATGCTTGAAAATATGGGGAATGCTACTCAATAATGTATTGGATTTTTCCAAACATAACTTTGTCCTGAATAAAAAGTATAAATTGTTTTTAAATATTCTGTACAGGTTTCCTTTTCACTCTCAATTAGGTTAGTATTGTGGAGTAACTACAGTGTTGTTGATCCATCCTCAGTTTTCTCCTATCACAGCCATTATACTCAGTAACTGTTTTAAAGTCACAATTGGCATCATGGTGAAATTCCTGCGTGGGTTCCTTCCTCTCTGGCAACTGAGTTTGGAAGGCTGTCAGTCTTTTTGTAGAGACTGGGTGTATTGATACACCATCTGAAGTGTAATTAACTTCACCATACTCAAAGGGATATTCAATGTCTGCTTTTTTTTTACCCATCTACCAATTGGTAGCATTCTTTGCAAGGCATTGGAAAACCTTGGTCTTTGGTTGAATCTGTCTTCGAAATTCACTGATCAACTGCGGGGACCTCACAGATAATTGTATGTGGGGTACAGAGATGAGGTAGTCGTTCAAGTATCATGTTATACACTTATTGCACACAGTGAGTCCATGCAACTTATGTGAGTTGTTTAGCAAATTTCTACTCCTGAACTTATTTAGGCCTGCCTTAAAGGGGTTGAATACTTATTGACTGACTCAACATTTCAGCTTTTCATTATTACGTAACATAATTCCTATTTGACATTATGGGGTATTGTCTGTGTGTAGGCCAGTGGCAAATCTAAATTTTAAATGTAGCTTCTAACACAACAATGTGGGGGAAAGTCGAGGGGTGTGAATACTTTTTGAAGGCACTATACCTGTTACCAGCTTCACCCAGCAATAATTCTAGAGATACCATTCAATTCCCCCTTACTCCACAGCCCTCATCTCATGTTTTTTGTTGTCAATATTCCACTTATATTTTGATTATTGATGATCAAATCTGTACATTGCCATTAGTTTTCAATGGAGGGTGATGTGTGGAAGTTGAGTTCTGATAACTTCTGTTTACGGTTGTCTTTTTAAAAATTTCGCTTGGGATGGGAAATAAATGTACTGCTGTACCCTTTACTGCCCCTCCATATCTACTGTCAACTGTATGTTCATTTCTTTTAATGTACTTCACTGAAGTAGTAACTCAGGTGCTGATGAGAGACAGTCTTTGACATTTCAATCTTAGGGAGGGATTGAGTGCAAAAAAAGGTGATGTTCATAATAATACCTGAGTTAGCACCTACTTTCAAAACTGATAATGTTGCACCGATGTGTTCAACAAATGTATGTTTGGAATGAAAGGAATCTGAGTCAGTCCAAGTCTGCCAGGTGGTTAGCCTATGGCCCCTTCAGTATGCCATGGTATTTGAATGGAGGAATATCACTACGCTACTCCAAAGAACCCAGTGGAGTCCAGGGCCCTCTAGCAGCCATGTTACTGCTTCAGATAGAAATGTGCAAAATGGACATTGGTAGTCACTTAACTATGAACCGTTCATCTGGAGTGTTCGGTTACATTGCTTCCCCACTGACTTAAGTTTTCACCTGATGTCATATTAGTGAGGAGGTTTTGGTTGTGTAAACTGAATATGCTAAAGGTTAAACCCTGGATACTGTAAGGGATTCCTGAAAGTCTGTCTGCACCAACCCAACTAGCGGGGGGAGGCAGAGGATCAACATGGTTTGTGAAGCTCTGAGTGAGAACACAAAAAGGCCTGTAAATATTGATTGAATAAAAATGATTTGTAAAATAATCCACTGCTTGTCCTTCATATCTCAACTTGGCCATGAGACAGTTTAAAATTATATGGATTTCACCACAGTGATACATTGTATATTCTCATACACATTTGTTGTACCAAGTCCATTGGAGTCCCCTATTGAACTAATCTTTATGGGATCAAATTCTCTCTTTACTAAACATTTCAAGTTTCTCAATTCTCACACATGAATGCAACCTGATGAGGTTATTTGATGTTTTATAGTCTAATATTGCTGGCTGCTACCAGTGGCACAGTATTGTACTTCACATTGCTGTTGAAAATTAAAATGTGTGAAACATACTCCAGAGTTTGCTCATTTGGCTCAGATCCCAGGCACTCTGGCCGGGGGAATAATATTGTCCAATGGGAGGGGAGGCTGATGCTAGCTCAGGCCAATGACTGCATTGGGGTGGGGCTAGTGGTTGGGCTAGGAGGGCGAGTCTGACAGGAGGACTTCTAGGCGCTTGTACTGCTTATTGGACGGTTGCCTCCCTTGTAACAGACGCAGACAGACCAAGGCATGCGGTACTATCAGTATCTAGAGGAGAGCCAGTGGGACATAGTAACACACAGTCAATCCTAAAATTAGTTGACCTCAAAGAAGGAAGGATGCTTTTAACAATATTGGAACATGGCCCTAGAGTTGGCTCTGCATACAGTACCTCCAATAGGAAGCAGATGACGAAGATGAGTGTGGCTACACTTTTTTTGTAACTGATTTGCAAGACACGTCAATACAACATTACCAAACCCAACAAATAATGTGATACATTACATGGCCAAAAGTTTTGATAACTGTTTAAATCTTTCTAGGACAAGGGGACTTTTATCAATATATTCCCCTATATTTACCATAATGTCTACTTTGATGCTAATCAGCATTTTAGAATCTGAGAGTAAATAAAGCTGAATATATTGATAAAAGACCTTGTCCGAGAGGAATTTACATGTTTATCAAAATGTTACGCAAGGGTAAACTTACATGAAACACAGCCCTTATTTTAAGCGTTTCTAAAATCCCCTATAGGAAATATGAGTGGTGGGAAAACGATTGGAACCATTTCCCTGTTGACCGCTAGGTTTTATTGGTATTATGACACCTCCATTGTGGGAGTCTATGAAAGGTGCTATACAATTCAAGTTGATCATAATCACTATTAATCAATGGTCCTTACCAGTACTGGGTGGTGGTGATCTGCAGAGTGGACACCTGGCCCAGGATGAGCAGCAGGGTGTGCAGCATCAGGCTAGCTAGGACCGGCAGCGCCAGAAGTCTGGTGTGGGGCCGCTAGGGGCACAGCTCAATGCTGGGTCCCCCTTTCCCCATAATGATTGCCAGCAGCATCACCAGGAAAGAACAGGAACTGCAGGTCGACCAGGTTAGTCTTCTCCTGAAAGGGGCACACAAAATGGCGGAGAGTCAACACGTGCTATAGGTGAGTGAGGGTAAAATAAAATTCCAAAGCATTCTTCTGATCCAGACAAATTGAACGTTAGATATCGACAAGAAGTAAGTTAAAACCTGTCATGAGGAAGTGTGCACCGTAAACCCCTCCAAAACATTGCACACATTATCTGTCATATCTCCTGCCTTTATTTCATTCCATAGGTAAATAAACTGTAGGCTTGGCTTAGCAACCACTATAGAACTCACAGTGTAGAGGATGAGTAAAGACGAGAACTTGGATGAGACTATACAATACTTAAAGAGACTGAACGATGTCACCAGAGAATACCGGTCCTCCATGTGAGACAGGAAGAATCACCCTTGTCAAAAATAATTATAACAGCACATGTTTTTTTCTATAACATTACAGTACTCGGTACTGTTGGTTGTCAGGTATCCTTAACAGCTGATGTTGTCTGACTTGGAGGTGAAGGGAGAGTCCACAGAAGCATCATCCTCAGACAGACACACTTACATCTGCGGCCCTCAAGGCTCCGCAGTCATTGAGCCCGTCTCCCCATATGCCCACACTGTAGCTACACAGGGAGGGAGATGGGGAATGGGTGAGACCTTAGGCCTGTACCCTTTTCACACTACTGAGCTGTGCCAAAGTGAACTGAGCCAATCAATGGAAGAATCTGCCCTGCGTCTGTCCTTTCATGTACCTCCATTTGCTACAGAGTTCCTTTGTCTTTCTCCTTTTCCATACTTTCAATCAATGCCATTCTAGTCCCGTCTCCTCCTCTGGGGACTAATTTATAAACCATGCGTACATACAAAACATACCCCAAAACATGCGTGTGCCAGTTTTCACACAAAACTTGCCTTTATAAAAACTCAATTTGAGGTTAGAATGTGCTCACCATCTCGCAAACTTTAGACCATTCGTATCCACAGTTTCTAGTGCTTGAAGTATTGTAAGCAGGCAAGTAGCCTAGTATTTTGTGCAAATGGGGGATAAGATGGACACGTTTGTTCATAACAAATTGATAAGATGAAATTGTTTGCCGTTAGTGAGAAGAGAGAACAGCAATTTTGTTTCTTTGCATTCTAGAATAATTAGAAATAGGCATCCTTTTCCTAGGTTATATTAGAATCATTGCAGAATAAATTCACCTTTTCTGTGATGGTTTTATACTCACAAGGTATCCTATAGACCCGCAACAAGTTAGGATACCACTCTTCCTGTCTTTCATTTAATTGGACCAACTTCACAGTAGTAAATAGATAAGCTATTTCAAGTATTTGTGAATGCCATCCGATCCAGAGCACAGTTTATTAACAGTAGAACAGACCATGTTTGGGCTACAAAGACAGAGAGATGCTAGCTATTCATACCAGTGACCATGATGGTATGAAGATGTGCCAATATGAGGGTAGTTATATGACCTCAGCACTCACCGACTTGATACGAGTGACCATGATGATATGAAGATGTGCCAATATGAGGGTAGTTATGACCTCAGCACTCACCGGCTTGATACCAGTGACCATGATGGTGTGAAGATGTGCCAATATGAGGGTAGTTATGACCTCAGCACTCACCAGCTTGACCAGATTGTTCATTACCAGCAGACCGCAGGGACTGCATGTCTATCTCTAACTCCCCCCTGTGGACACAAACACATCTCCATCAACACCTAGTAAATGTGATAGTTCACAATCGGTGTTACAGGTAGAGGTTTAGAAGAGGTCATGGAGGACTTGGGTAGTAGCTAGGAGGGACATAAAGAACATAAAATGTGGTCCAATGGTGAAACGTTGTTCAATGGTGCTCAAGTCAGTCTGCCCATCCAGAGGTTTGTAGCCGAGAGGTAGCACCCTGAAGCCTTTACTTGCAAAAGTATGCAGGGTGTTTGAGAATTGTGTAGGCACTGCAAGACATGGTTTAAAAGAAAGACAATAGAGCTAAACAATAATCAAAGAAGATGAGCTTAAAACACCTCGCAAAATTAATTTGAATAGGTGTTAATGCTAATCTTATCGCAACTTATTCTTTCTGTAAAATATCTATAACTTCATGGCTCTCTTTATCTCTCCTCTCTCTTTGTCTTTCTCCCATACTGCTTTCTTTCAGGCAGAGCCTGGCCATCATCTCGGGCCCTCTTTGATAAAGGCGAGGGATGGCTGTCCCCCGGGGGCCACCGTCACCACACTCATCTGCTGGAGGGATGAGAAGGGCAACAGCGCAAGAGGGCCATAGGCTCATGAATGGATTGATAGAACATGACAGAAGAAAAACATGGTTAAACTTCCCATGAATCCATCATAACAGTGTTATAAAGATGTCATAAACAGGCATGACAACTGGAAGTCAGTTTATGACAACAGCCTTAACCCTTATTTATTTCTTAACTTTTGTTGTTGAACAAACTCTTATTCAAATGCAGGCTATATAGTCCATACTGTATGGGCTTCCGTAGGAATGTGCTTGCCAGTCGTATAGTGACAATGATTTTTTTGTTCTTGGGTTCCTCCCAGAATTATTAATTCATAATTTATAGCATCTCTGCCCAGATCGGCATCTCTGCCCAGACTCAATCTTTCTTGTTTTTGGCAAAAAGGAAACATCCAGAGAGCCTCTATTGGCCAGAGAGCTTCTGTATGGCCCAAACCCCCTCATATTTACATCAAATGGTTCGGTCCTGCCCCCAAACCAGGCGCGAACTGTACTTGCAAGCAGTGAATTGCGAGTGAGGAGTGCCGGTGGAGCATCATGTCTCAGCTTCCCAAAGAAAGATCTGGCTTCCAAAAGCGAAAAGGACACAGGAGAGAGAAAAGGGCCATAGTATGTCACCCAATTTTTGACAAAGGAAGGGGGGTATACTCCGTGAGTGATGGAAATGACCTTTTAGCTTAGTCCATAGTGAAATGGGCTACTTTTGCTCCCCCAACATTAACGTTAGTTGACAGAAAATTCTGTGTTTACATTTCGCTCCTCTAACCCGACATTTAATCAATTTAGGCAAACTTTTAGCAAGCTATTCATACTAAATTGGTTGTCCTTGCCCCTGTCTGGTGCCAGGCCCAACAGAAGCAGTATCAGACATGGCAGCCCTGTCTCCCCATCACCATACCCCTGAATCATCCCTACTCCCAACTGAAGAAGGTGAGCAGCATTGTGTTGAATGACATGCAGGTACTGCAATGAATTGAGGACAGGAATGTGATTCTCCAGTCAGGAAAAATCTCATTTGACACACAGCCATAAAGGAAGAGATAAAGGCTCTTAGAGATGGATGAGAGTCTCTCCTGTTTGAGGCGCCACTGATTGCTACACAAATGGATGTTGCACCTCAATTTAGCAAGGAACACAGCCGTCAAAGGAAAGGGATTATTTTTTATTTTATTTTACTAGGTAAGTCAGTTAAGAACAAATTCTTATTTTCAATGACGGCCTAGGAACAGTGGGTTAACTGCCTGTTCAGGGACAGAACGACATATTTTGTACCTTGTCAGCTCGGGGATTTGAACTTGCAACCTTTCGGTTAATAGTCCAATGCTCTAACCACTAGGCTACACTGCCGCCCCATGATGAGACGTCTCAGGAGACAGCTCAGGACAGTGCAGCAACGGTGTTTCGGAACACAGTGTTTTTTACTGCTATGGACAACATTAGTGACTTCGACACTAGGTTCCACACCACTGCAAATTGTAGAAAAATGTTCTGCTGTTCTGAAAGTTGGGATGATTAGTGAGGATAAAGTCCCTTCTGTGTGTCAACCACCGATCATGAAATATTCCAGAGATCTGACACCTGAGTTTCAAAATGAAGTAAGACATCTGAACACTATATATGCTGACACTTTCCCCCCTAACCTGTCCCCTCTTGGTCTCCGGAATGCAATTTGTAAGATGCAGCTGCAAAGCATTTTTGGAGAAGTGTGCATTGCTTTATGTATATTTTGCACACTGCCTGTGACTGGTGGTGAGAGAGCTTTCAGTAAGCTAAAACTTATTTAAAAAAATATTAAAATAGTTGAGGTCCACTATGTCAAAGAACAGGATTTGCAGTCTTGCCATGCTGTCCATTGAAAGTCAGTTAGCTAGAAAGCTGGATTTCAAAGACCTGATCAGTGACTTTGCTAGCAAGAAGTCTCGGCCCTGGGCTCTTGGTGAGTAAGGCTGAGCAAGGGCCAGTGACAACTGTTAAATGGCATGGCTCTTGGATCACTACACAAACAGGCTGAGAACAAGACTGAAAATAAGAGATCTGAAAGTAATGGCTGGATTGCCATAAAAATGTATTGTGCAAAATCAAGACCAAGTGGAAGAAACCTATTGATTTGGTGACCACTTGACCTTTCCGCCACCATCAGGGCTTTTCATTTCCATTTTTACAGCTGCTTATTTTCTAGTTCTAGATTTTATTATATCATTCTATAGTTGTTAATTTATTTTAATTGAAGAGGTTAATGTATATTTAAGTTATTTATTTTAAGTTATTCATTAATGTTAATATAATTTTCCATTCAAGAATTTTACCATTAATTACATTTAGACTGTAAAAGATGGCCTTTAGCACATTTCTTATAAAGGATATCAGTCTTGAATTTGACTGTATGCAGAATGTTGCATGCATGTCTGCACAGTGTTATATTTTCACAGCTCACTGTCAGTAAATATTGTACAGTAAATATTGGACTACAAGAGAGTTCCAAGCCTGCAAAGGTAGAGTTATTTAAAGCTTTGAATGGATCGATTGGGTTCTGGAGGTGTGTGGTTACAGCAATTGCGCAGGGTTGGTGTGGCCTGTGGTGGTGGGGCCCAATGTGCTTTCTTTTCGTGGTGCCCCAAAATCTCTGGCGGCACCCCTGACTGTACATAAAAGAACAGGGAATACTGGAGGGTACTAAGTATACACCCCTGAGGGGCCCCTGTGTTGAGGATCAGTGTGGCAGACCTGTTGTTGCCTACTTTTACCACCTGGGGGCTGCCCGTCAGGAAGTCCAGAATCCAGTTGCTTGGTGATGAGCTTCCTGGGCACTGTGGTGTTGAACGCTGAGCTGTAGTCAATTAAAAGCATTCTCACATAGGTGTTCCTTTTGTCCAGGTGCGAAAGGGCAGTGTGGAGTGCGATTGAGATTGTGTCAGATCTGTGGATCTGTTGGGGCGGTATGCAAATTGGAGTGGGTCTAGGGTGTCCGGGAGGATGCTGTTGATGTGAGCCATGACCAGCCTTTCAAAACACTTCATGGCTACCGACTTGAGTGCCACGGGGCGGTAATCATTTAGGCAGGTTACCTTCACTTCCTTGGGCACAGGGACTATGTTGGTCTGCTTGAAACATGTAAGTATTACAGACTCGGTCAGGGAGAGGTTGAAAAAGTCTGTGAAGACACTGGTCCGCACATGCTTTGAGTACACGTCCTGGTAATCCGTCTGGCCCAGCGGCTTTGTGAACGTTGACCTGTTTAAATGTTTTGTTCACATTGGCTAGCGAGAGCGTTATCACTCAGTCGTCCAGAACAGCTTGTGCTCTCGTGCATGCTTCAGTGTTGATTGCCTCGAAGCGAGCATAAAAGGCATTCTCGTCTGATAGGCTCGTGTCACTGGGCAGCTCGCGTCTAGTTTTCCCTTTGTAGTCTGTAATAGTTTTCAAGCCCTGCCACATCCGACGAGCAGAGACGGTGTAGTAGGATTCAATCTTAATCATGTATTGACACTTTGCTTGTTTGATGGTTCGTCTGAGGGCATAGCGGGATTTCTTATAAGCGTCCGGATTAGTCTCCCACTCCTTGAAAGGGGCAGCTCTAGCCTTTAGCTCGATGCGGATGTTGTCTGTAGTCCATGGCTTCTCGTTGGGATATGTATGTACAGTCACTGTGGGAACGACGTCGTCGATGCGCTTATTGATGAAGCCGATGACTGAGGTGATGTACTCCTCAATGCCATTGGATGAATCCCGGAACATATTCCAGTCTGTGCTCGCAAATGGTGTGTGTGTTTTTTTTCCCTTAGATGAACTGTCTAATAAGCCAAATATGATTACCAGTTGAATCCATGCCATAAACCATACATACATTCATACACCTATTGACAACTAGTAAAAACACATTGCATGGCCAGGCAGGGGGTATACCCATTCATAGGCCCTTTTTCATTCCCTTTTTTCTTAATGTTCTTCTTCTTTAAAAAACAACACTCTCCCTAACTTGCCACCATTGGCCAAGTGTTCAGTAATGCCACGATATTGCAGCCCATACAGGTGCAAACCACGAATACAGCGCGATGCCGGGTTCCAGCCTATATAACTTTTTTCTGTACACCTCAGGCATGACCTCAGGTTATATCAAAATCAGGAGGAGCCTACTGAAAGCTATGTATTATGTCAGAGCCTAATTGCTTATACAGGGTTCGGTTATAGAAGGACATTAGCATAGTTAGTAGGATAGCCATGGGAAGTTGGGGTGCTGAGTGTGCTGCAGCATCCCCTGAATAATCAGAATTAAAAATAATATATTTCTTCACAAAAGTAGTGCACTGGGCCTTTACTTGTCCTGTATTAGCGGACCGATATAGACGTCTGAAGCACAGGCAAAACAAAAAAAAAGTATGCTTTGCTGCTGTGTCAAAAAAGGTAGTTGTATACTTAAGAACAGAATCTTGAAGGATTCAATAGTTGGAATTGTAAGACTTGTTGCCCCGTCCTTTTCTCTGTGATCGTCATTCTAATGGAATCCAGAAAGAACACATTTCTTCGTGCATAAGAACAGCCCTTAGCCATGGTATATTGGCCATATACCACATCCCCTCGGGCCTACAGCGGAAATAAATGTAGTTGTATTACAATGGTGTAATACAGTTGCTACTGTTGAATTAAAACCATCTTACCATCTCCCTGCATGGGTATTCTGTGCCCACCCCATGTCTTACCATTTGTCAATAAAGATTACTTAAAGGATACTCATTACACTCTGGCTGGTCTGGAGAGGTTTGGTAGGCTGTCATTGTAAATTAGAATTTGTTCTTGAAACTTCTTATGGCTTCAGGGGCAGTATTGAGTAGCTTGGATGAAAGGTGCCCAGAGTAAACGGCCTGCTCCTCGGTCCCAGTTGCTAATATATGCATAGTATTAGTATTGGATAGAAAACACCCTGAAGTTTCTAAAACTGTTTGAATGATGTCTGTGAGTATAACAGAACTCATATGGCATGCAAAAACCTAGAAGAAATCCAAACAGGAAGTGGAAAATCTGAGGTTGGTCGATTTACAACCCAGTCCCTATTGAATACACAGTGGGATATGGATAAAGTTTCACTTCCTAGGGCTTCCACTAGATGTCAACCGTCTTTAGAAACACAGCTTCTACTGTGTTGTGGAGCCAGATGGGAGCTCTTTGAGTCAGTGGTCTGGCAGAGAGCCAGGTCCTGGTCACGCGCATTTCACATGATAGCGACCTGCGTTACATGGCTTCTCTACAGACAGGAATTCTCCGGTTGGAACTTTATTGAAGATTTATGATAACAATATCCTAAAGATTGATTCTATACTTAGTTTGACAAGGTTCTTCGACCTGTAATATAACTTTTTGAAGTTTTCGTCCGATGTTCAGATGGACCTGCACGAGCGTTTGGATTTGTGTACTAAACGCGTTAACAAAAGTAGCTACTTGGACATAAATAATGGACATTATCGAACAAATCAAGCATTTATTGTGGAACTAGGATTCCTGGGAGTGCATTCTGATGAAGATCGTCAAAGGTAAGGGAATATTTATAATGTGATTTCTGATTTCTTTTGACTCCAACATGGCAGATAATTGTATTTATTTTCTGAGCGCCATCTCAGATTATTGCATGGTTTGCTTTTTCCGTAAAGTGTTTTTGAAATCTGACACAGCGGTTGCATTAAGGAGAGGTATATCTATATTTCCATGTCTAACAATTGTATATATCGATATTTATAATGAGTATTTCTGTAAAATGATGTGGCTCTGCAATATCACTGGATGTTTTTGGAACTAGTGAATGTAACGCGCCCAATGTATACTGAGATTTTTTTATATAAATATGAACTTTATCAAACAAAACATACATGTATTGTGTAACATGAAGTCCTATGAGTGTCATCTGATGAAGATCATCAAAGGTTAGTGATTAATTTTATCTCTATTTGTGCTTTTTGTGACTCCTCTCTTTGGCTGGAAAATTGGCAGAATTTTTCTGTGAGTTGGTGGTGACCTAACATAATCGTTTGTGGCGCTTTCGCTGTAAAAGCCTATTTGAAATCGGACACTGTGGTGGGCTTAACAACAAGATTACCTTTAAAACGGAATAAAATACATGTATGTTTGAGGAATTGTAATTATGAGATTTATGTTGTTTTGAATTTGGTGCCCTGCACTTTCACTGGCTGTTGTCATATCGATCCCGTTAACGAGATTGCAGCTCTAACAAGTTTTAACTGACTTCTCTAGTTAAATAAAGGTTAAATAAATAAAAATAAAAAGTAGCCCAAACCACACACGAGATAGTGTTCTCCGTTTTGCTCTACCAATCCCACAACACATACATGTCGGTTGTGTTGCTCTAGGATGCCCACAGGCCTCACAAGATTTGTCTGAAGGTCCTTTGGCACCAGTTTAAAAAATGAATGGAAGTATATATGGAGACTGTTCGGGGCCAAAATAAGGGGTTAAATACATGTAAAAAAAAAATATATATAAAAAAATACGTTTCCTGATCTTTCTTATATCTCTCAGATATAGGACAAACACTTCAGAACAAACTTCCTGTTCCATGTAATGAATCTGTTATTCAATGCGTTCGTATGGGCCAATAGCAGTAAGGCCAACAATAATGGTTTAATATTTAATATATTGATACTTCAGAGGGTCTTAAAATTCAAAATCAAATAACAAAATTAACCTTGGTAGGACCTTCTTAAAACTATTTCATATAGCTTTGTAGAATTAGACAGGGTTAGATTGTTATGGGTTAAGCATTGTGTGCATCCATAGATACCAACCATTAATCTGTGTGATTAAAGGGGGCTGAGTTAGAACGGTGTTTGTAAGACAAGGGCCGATACCGAAGGGCCCGGGGCTGGGTCTTTTGACAGAAACGTCAGCAGTGTCTGAATGGTTTGAGCAACAAACCTATCTATGAAAAGCTGAGACTCTCGTGAACCCACACATATAAAATGTTTTGCACTATGACGCTCACAAGTTACACAAGACTCGCTGGAAGGTAAAGGGGTTATAGAATATCATAGAAAATCTCAGGACATTTGTGTATATAATGCTGTAATAAGCTCACATAGTTGCTGTCGCAAACTCCACACAGTTGTCACTGACTAGTTGGATATTTGTTTCCCAGTGAGTAAAAGTGTTTTGTACTTACAGCATTCATATAAATTCATTTTCACCAGGTTTTTGCTTTGGCGGACCCTGTTAATTGTATTGACATTTGTCAATAAAATGTATGAATGCAACTGTTTATGTCAAAGTGTTTTGTGTTCTATTTGTAGCCCTGTTTGTCCTGAAACTAAAATGGTAAAACACTTCATTGCGAGTCAAGATCTAAGGGCTGGACATGCAGATCAATGAAAGTCAGATAAATGAAAAACAGATTTTTGTTGGGGTCTTGGGTTGGATTTGTAGAATCAGGTGTGTTACTGCTTGGCTGGAGCACAAGTGACTGTTTTGCAAGGTGGATGATAAAATGTACATATATCCAATGCATAATACGTTTTTGACTGTTATGCCATTTGCCTAATATCTAGCTCACACACTGGAAAGTGTATGCAAGGCTTAATTTCTCTGATAAAAGTTTAGAAATTAGTCTAGAAATTTGAGGAATGGGTGGCTTTCATGCACCTGGCAATGTCCTTGTATGGTGTCGTCTACCATTTATATTTTTCTTTCAATGGTACTTGATGTTTTTATGTAATGCAATGTTGGTTAACATAGGTAGTGTGTTCTATTATGCTTCCTGATTTTTTGGGGCATAATTTTGAAGTTGTCCCTAATCTATTCAAAATGTGATGTGCGCAATGGACACTCAGGCAGTCCAGGTCATTTGGAATATAGCAAACCGCAGCATCCGATGCTGTCGAGCAGGAGAGAACCTCGTCAGTGTAGTAACCAATAAGGATGCAGTATTTTATATATAGTCCTGCCCACCACACGTCGCGCTTGCGTGGAAGAGTCTACCCGACACACATGGAGCTATAGTGGTGTTTAGGGTCCTGTGTATAATAGTGGCGGTAGAAGAAACTGGACCCTTCAGTCCACTGCAGCACGGGGAGTTAGAAGACGAATCCATTTAAGTAATCATGTCGTGGCTCTTCGGCTGGGGAAAGGGGGCCAGCAAACCCCCGACAGATGAAGCAGAGTCCCCTGGAGGAGAAGGGGGATCTTCTGATAAATCGTTCGGAGAGAAGCCCAAGGACAAATGGAGTAACTTCGACCCGACCGGGCTTGAACGAGCCGCAAAATCTGCGAGGGAACTTGACAGATCACGTTCGTACAATAGTTATCACATTGTCATGTCATTTGTTAAAGCTTGTTGTTCCTGTCGGAAGTTACCTTTTTGTTTTGTTTGCAGATTTTGTGTGAGTTCAGTATCGCATGCAACTGTACGATAACGTTGCAGAATATGAGCAATTAACCGTTCTGACAACTGCAACAAAGTATCAATTGAACATGAATCAACTATAGAAAGTATGTAATGAACTGGAATCGACTGTATCAACAAAGACTATCTGCAACAGGCTTTGGTGGGCGTGACAGTGATCGAAAGAACAAAGTGTTCTTCATGGGGATGTTTTCTGACCTGCCACTTGTTCAAGATAACATTCCCGTTCGATGTTTACAAGAGAGCATGTGGCCTGCATAGACGTATGACCTGCTGTTGCATATATGGGGTTATAAATTTAAGCAGTAAGGCACGAGGGGGTGTGGTATATGGCCAATATACCACGGCAACCTGCTGTTTTTTGCCTGGACACAGCCCTTAGCCGTGGTATGTTGGCCATATACCACAAACCCCCAAGGTGCCTTGTTGCTATTATAAACTGGTTACCAACGTAATTAGATAAGTAAAAATACATGTTTTGTTATACCTGTGGTATATGGTCTGATATACCACGTCTGTCAGCCAATCAGCATTCAGGGATCGTACCACCCAGTTTATAATTAACCATGAACGTCAGTTTGGCGCATGCTTATGTATGCCATGACAGTGAAAGTGGTATCATTTGTGAATTAATGGCAATTCATGTTAAATAATTTATCCTGTTCCCCAAATGAACATCTAAACTCATAGTATCAAGTGACCAATTGACATTGAAGTGTCTTAATTTTGTTTCCATCTCAACTCTATAGGCCATGCGAAAGAGGCGCTTGATCTGGCTCGCATGCAGGAGCAATCGGTACAGCTGGAGCATCAGAGTAAAGTGAAGGTGGGACACTTTCAAATGTCTGGTTACTAGGTTTACCCATTGAAATGTTGGGAGCATAAAAAGTGTGCAATTTTCTGATTTAAAAAAAAATACAGTTTACCTACTCTACTGCTACAAACATTTATGGGTGTTTTTTAGCTCATGCTTTTTACTTTTAGTTTTCAAGTGTCAGCCTTCTTCTATTTAGCTGCAGCATTTGTTTTTGTAGAAGAAATCAAGTGTTATCCACTATTGTCTTATGATCTTCCCTGTCCTAGACATTCCAGTACTGTCACCTACATTTCAAAACGGGAACACAGGGGTTCTCATTTCTATATATTCATCCACTTTCTCTCAATCCTCCCTTGACTTTTCTTTTTGGGTCCATATACTTGGCATCTATGATGCTCGGAATAATGAGATTAGGGTTTAAGCATAACAGTTCTCTGTCCTTCAAACTTACTACATATTCCTCTCTGAAAACATGCTTTAATCCCATTCACTAACAGGAATATGAAGCAGCCTTGGAGCAGCTGAAGGGGGAACAGATCCGTCTCCAGGCCGAGGAAAGGCGGAAAACACTGACAGAGGAGACCAAGCAAAATCAAGCGGTATGGGAGTGTTTGAGAGTTGCTGACAAATAGTCCTTGACTACATTCCGCTGATGTAATTTACCAGTCAAGTGTGAATAAATCTAGTGTTGTGCTAAGTATGTTGTTATGGGGATAATGTACATTATTTGTCTTTATTGTATTGCATCCTTAATGTTGGCTCATGCTTTAAATGGTGCAAATGTGTTTTCTGTCTTATTTCCTCTAGAGGGCACAGTATCAAGACAAACTTGCCAGACAGAGATATGATGATCAAGTCAGGCAGCAGGTAAGCTCTCTGTTCTGATTTCTGTTGAATCTCAGCCATAGCTATAGAAAAACACAAAAAGAAACCCAATTGGGACCCATGCTGATAAAAAAAGGACAAGAATGAGAAATATGGTTAAGTGTATGTTCAGCATGTGTTTTGTATTTGCAGCAAGCCCTCAATGAGGAGAACTTGCGCCAGCAAGAGGAATCAGTAACAAAGCAGGAGGCTATGCGAAAAGGTGCAGGAAAATTCCCCATGTCATTATGACACACAGGAGAAGGTTTACTAAGCATTTGCACCTGTTCTTCATCAAGGAAAATGAAACATGAAGAATAGTGAACTGAGACCGTTTCATGTTTTTGTCATTGTTTACAGCAGGGGTAGGCAACTCTGTTCCTGGAGTGCCGCAGGTACTGCCAGATTTTGTTCCGTCTAGGCATCACACCTGAGCTAATTGATCAGTTCAGCCAAGCTGGCCTTCCGGGTCAGTAAATCAAAAACATGAAGTGCCTACGGTTGTCTACACCTGGTTTAGAGTATATCTGTAGTTCTCTTCTGACAGAAACTGGTGCAAATGCTTTGTAAATCAGTCCCACAGTATGTTTACTAATAGCAGACTCAGTCAAAAACATATTTGAACTTACTTTAGTTCCACTCTCTTTCCTAGTCACTATTGAACATGAAATGGCTTTGCGGCACAAGAACGAATTGCTTCGTGTAGAGGCAGAGTCTGCAGCTCGTGCCAAGGTAGAGCGGGAGAATGCGGACCTCATCCGTGAACAGATCCGCCTTAAAGCAGCCGAACACAGGCAGACGGTCCTGGAGTCCATCAGGTGAGATGGGAAGGGTCAAAATGGTTCTACACTCTACAGCAGTGTCCCATTATTGGGTCGGGCCCAATGGCGGGTTGCACTTGCAGTTACTTTTTAGAGGGTCACAGCTTGAGACTGGGCTGTGGAAGACAATCAGTTGTAAAGAGCTTTATACATTCCAATTCTTATCACATCTCATATTATGTAATACATTTAATTTGATCAGCCAGTATTCTGTTATGTTTGGATAAGAACCCAGGAATGCTGTGAATGTTTGGTAGTCATAATGGGAGCAGTCACTGTAATAATTATGTTTTTGTTTCTCTCAGGACTGCAGGAGCAGTCTTTGGGGAAGGGTTCCATGCCTTTGTGTCCGACTGGGATAAACTCACTGCCACGGTAAAAAGTCTCCCCCTTACTACCAATCTTCTATCACACTTTCACCCTACAAGCTGCGATATAGCTTGAATTTCACATTGTGGTTGCTTACCATATCTGAGTCATTGACACACACTGTTTGGTGAATGCCCTGCAGGTGGCTGGGTTCACACTGCTGGCAGTAGGGGTGTATTCAGCGCGGAACGCCACCGGGGTGATTGGGCGCTATATAGAGGCTCGTCTGGGAAAGCCTTCGCTGGTTCGAGAGACCTCCAGAATCACTGTTGCCGAGGCCATCAAACACCCTGTTAAGGTATCTAAAGACGAGATAAAATAGTTCCCTTTCAGTACATAACAAATTGATATGGGATATTTGTTGTCCCTGTTCTTTGAAGTGCACTGAACAAAAATATAAACACAACATGCAACAATTTCAAAGATTTTACAGAGTTACAGTTCATATTAGGAAATCAGTCAATTGACCCTGATCTTTGGATTTCACATGACTGGGAATACAGATATGCTTCTGTTGGTCACGTACCTTAACTAAAAAGGTAGGAGCGTGGATCAGAGAACCAGTCCATATCTGGTGTGACCACCATTTGCCTCATGTAGCACAACACATCTCCTTCACATAGAGATGATCAGGCTGTTGACTGTGGGCTGTGCAATGTTGTCCCACTCTTTTAATGGCTGTGCAAAGTTGTGGGATATTGGCGGGAACTGGAACATGCTGTTGTACATGTCGATCCAGAGAATACCAAACATGGTCAATGGGTGACATGTCTGGTGAGTATGCAGACCATGGAAGAACTGGGACATTTTCAGCTTCCAGGAATTGTGTACAGATCCTTGTGACATGGGGCTGTGCATGATCTTCCTGAAACATGAGGTGATGGCGACGAATGAATGGCTCGACAATGGGCTTCAGGATCTTGTCACAGTATCTCTGTGCATTCAAATTGCCATCAATAAAATGCAATTGTGTTCGTTGTCCGTAGCTTATGCCTGCCCATACCATAACCCCACTGCCACCATGGGGGGCACTCTGTTCACAACGTTGACATCAGCAAACCGCTCGCATACACAATGCTATACACGTTGTCTGCCATCTGCCAGACAACATTTGAAACCAGGATTCATCCATAAAGAGCACACTTCTTCAGTGAATCAGTGGCAATCGAAGGTGAGCATTTTGCCACAGAAGTCGGTTATGACGCCGAACTGTAGTCTGGTCAAGACCCTGTTGAGGACAATGGGGACGCAGATGAGTTTCCCTGAGACGGTTTCTGATAGTTTGTGCAGAGATTCTTCTGTCTTCTGTTGTGCAAACCCACAGTTTCATCAGCTGTCCAGGTGGCTTGTCTCAGACGATCCCTCGGGTGAAAAATCCGGATGTGGAGGTCCTGGGCTGGCGTGGTTACACGTGGTCTGCGGTTTTTAAGCCGGTCGGACCTACTGAGAAATTCTCTAAAATGACGTTGGAGGCGGTTTATGGTAGATATATTCAAATAAAATAATCTGGCAACAGCTCTGGTTGAGACATTTGTGGCATTGTGTTGTGTGAGGGAACTGCACATTTTAGAGTGGCCTTTTATTTTCCCCAGCACAAGGTGCACCTGTGTAATGATCATGCTGTTTAATCAGCTTCTTGATATGCCACAACTGTCAGGTGGATGGATTATCTTGGCAAAGGACAAATGCTCACTAACAGGGATGTAAACAAATGTGCTCAAAATTTGAGAGAATAAGCTTTTTGTGTAATGGAGCTCATGAGACCAACACTTTACATGTTGCGTTTATATTTCTGTTCAGTGTAGTTAAAATGATGCCCATTATACAGTGAATTCGGAAAATATTCAGACCCCTTGACTTTTTCTACATTTTGTTATGTTACAGCCTTATTCTAAAATGGATTAAATTACTTTTTTCCCTTGTCAATCTACACATGATACACCATAATGACAAAGCGAAAACAGGTTTTTAGAATTTTGGGCAAAATGTATTAAAAGTAAAACAGAAACACCATATTTACATAAGTATTCAACCCCTTTGCTATGAGACTCGAAAATGGGCTCAGGTGCATCCTGTTTCCATTGATCATCCTTTTGATTTGTGTCCACTTGTTGTAAAGTCAATTGATTGGACATGATTTGGAAAGACACACACCTGTCTATATAAGGTCCCACAGTTGACAGTGCATGTCGGAGCAAAAACCAAGCCATGAGGTCGAAGGAATTGTCCGTAGAGCTCATAGACTGGATTGTGTCTCGGCACAGATCTGGGGACGTGTACCAAAACATTTCTGCAGCACTGAAGATCCCCAAGAACACGGTGGCCTCCATCATTCTTAAATGGAAAAAGTTTGGAACCAGCAAGAATCTTCATAGAGTTGGCCGCCCGGCCAAACTGAGCAATTAGGGGAGAACCCAATGGTCACTCTGACAGAGCTCCAGAGTTTATCTGTGGAGATGGGAGAACATTCCAGAAGGACAAGCATCTCTGCAGCACTCCACCAATCTGGCCTTTATGGTAGAGTGGCCAAATTGGAGCCACTCCTCAGTAAAAGGCACATGACAGCCCACTTGAAGATTGCCAAAAGGCACCTAAAGGACTCTGACCATGAGAAACAAGATCAAACTCTTTGGCCTGAATGCAAGCGTCCTGTCTGGAGGAAACCTGGCACCCCCTACGGTGAAGCATGGTGGTGGCAGCATCATGCTGTCGGGACATTTTTCAGCGGCAGGGACTGGGAAGCTGGTCAGGATCGAGGGAATGATCAACGGAGCAAAGCACAGAGAGATCTTTGATGAAAACCTGCTCCAGAGCGCTCAGGAACTCCGACTTGGGAATCCAACCTACAGAATGCACTTTAGGTTGAATATCATATTAACTGTATTATAATACATGTATGAAGTGTTTAACTGTATGTATGTAAACTCTGAATTCTTTTCTACCTTCAGACAATGAAGCGTCTGAGAAGTAGACCACAGGATGCTCTGGAGGGAGTAGTTCTTAGTGTAAGTACACAGTGTATATTCAGTATTATTCCATTCACAGCATGAAAGAATTCTTTACATTACAATAAAAGCAGATATCCCTACACACTGATGTCACTGCTAAAGTTAGTTAACCTCCCTTAAGTTGACATTTCTCCTGCCCTCTCTCTCTTCCCTCCCCTCTCTGTTGTGTAGCCATCCCTGGAGGAGCGTGTGCGGGACATTGCCATTGCGACTCGTAACACTCGACAGAATAAGGGGCTCTATAGAAACATCCTTATGTATGGACCCCCTGGGACTGGCAAGACCCTCTTTGCCAAGGTATTACATGGCATGCACTATACATGTTAGTATAGTTTAACATGTACTTTACTAGAATAAGGAAAACATTTCGACATTTTTCAAAATTGTATTGGTTAGGTGCAGGGTGGCAAAACTGGAAAATAATGTTTTGCTATCAACTTTACACCGGTGTGTATAGTACAGTAGTCACGAGCTGTCCATTGTCAACAGGGTCACACTTAGCCAATAGTTGCTGCATCCACTATTTTACTGAATGATGGTCTGTTACGTTGCCCTGCAGAAACTGGCCCTCCATTCTGGGATGGATTACGCCATCATGACAGGTGGAGATGTAGCCCCTATGGGCCGTGACGGCGTGACGGCCATGCACAAGGTCTTTGACTGGGCCAGTACAAGCCAGCGCGGGTAGGACATTCATTCACTGTGTTGTGTTAAATGTCCAAAATTAAATGTACAGATCCTCTTTGGCACAAATCTTATGGGTGTTTATGTAAAATCAGAGCCATACACTATCTGTCAAAAGTTTTTAGAGCACCTACTCATTCAAGGGTTTTTCTTTAATTTTACTATTTTCTACATTGTATAATAGTGAAGATATTAAAACTATAAACAAACAAATATAGTGGCAAGCAAAAGTATGTGAACCCTTTGGAGTTACCTGGATTTCTGCATAAATTTGTCATAAAATTTGTCAAAGTCAAAACATCTAAGTCATAACAATAGACAAACACAGTCTGCTTAAACTAATAACACAAACAATTATACGTTTTATGTCTTTATTGAACACACCATGTAAACATTCACAGTGCAGGGTGGGAAAAGTATGTGAACCCTTGGATTTAATAACTGGTTGACCCTCCTTTTGGCGTTTTCTGTAGTTGTGGATCAGACCTGCACAACGGTCAGAAGGAATTTTGGACCATTCCTCTTTACAAAACTTTTTCAGTTCAGCAATATTCTTGGAATGTCTGGTGTGAACTGCTCTCTTGAGGTCATGCAACAGCATCTCATTCGGGTTGAGGTCAGGACCACTTCAAAAGGTCCACTTCAAAAGGCATATTTTCTTCTGTGGAAGCCTTCTGTTGTTGATTTACTTCTGTGTTTTGGCTCATTGTCTTGTTGCATCACCAAACTTCTAGGTGATGTCCTATTGCGCTTCAAATGGCCTTACATTCTCCTGCAAAATATCTTGATAAACTTGGGAAATCAGACTGATAGCAAGCTGTCCAGGCCCTGATGCTCTCTCCACCATGCTTTACAGTTGGGATGAGATTTTGATGTTGGTGTGCTGTCTTTTTTTACTCCACACAGTGTTGTGTGTTCCTTCCAAACAACTCAACTGTAGTTTCATCTGTCCGCAGAATATTTTGCCAGTAGCGCTGTGGAATATCCAGGTGCTCCTTTGTGAACTTCAGACGTGCAGCAACGCTTTTTTAGGACAGAGGTGGCTTCTTCCGTTGTGTCCTCCCATGAACACCATTCTTGTTTAGTGTTGTACATATCGTAGACTTGTCAACAGAGATGCTTGCATATTCCAGAGATTTCTGTAAGTCTTTAGCTAACCTCAATGAGCATTCTGCGCTGTGCTCTTGCAGTCATCTTTACAGTACGACCACTCCTAGATAGAGTAGCAACAGTACTGAACTTTCTCCATTTATAGACAATTTGTCTTACCGTGGACTGATGGACATGAAGTCTTGTAGGGATACTTTTGTAACCCTTTTCAGCTTTATGCAAGTCAAGAATTCTCTTTTTTTGTTTGAGGCATGGTTCACATCAAGCAATGCTTCTTGTGAATAGCAAGCTCATATTTTGTGAGTGTTTTTGATAGGGCAGGGCAGCTCTAACCAACATCTCCATCTCGTCTCATTGATTGGACTTCAGGTTAGCTGACTCAAGTCATTAGCCTAGGGGTTCACATGCTTTTTCCAAAATACACTGTGAATGTTTAAATGATGTATTCAGTATAGATGAAAAATACAATAATTTGTTTGTTATTAGTTTAAGCACACTGTTTGTGTATTGTTGTGACTTAGATGAAGATAATGTAAAATGGTATGGCCACTTTATGCAGAAATCCAGGTAATTCCAAAGGGTTAACTTACTTTTTCTTGCCACTGTATGGAATCATGTAGTAACCAAAAAAAGTGTTAAACAAATAGAAATATATTTTAGATTCTTCAAATTGCCACCCTTTTCCTTGATGACAGCTTTGCACACTCTTGGCATTCTCTCAACCAGCTTCACCTGGAATGCTTTTCCAACAGTCTTAAAGGAGTTCCGACATATGCTGAGCACTTGTTGGCTGCTTTTTCTTCAATTTGTGGTCCAACTCATCCCAAACCATCTCTATTTGGTTGAGGTCGGGTGATTGTGGAGGCCAGGTCATCTGATGCAGCACTCCATCACTCTCTGTCTTGGTCAAATAACCCTTACACAGCCTGGAGCTGTGTTTGGTCATTGTCCTGTTGAAAAACAAATGATAATCCCACTTAGCCCAAACCAGATGGGATGGCGTATCACTGCAGAATGCTGTGGTAGCTATGCTGATGGTGTGCCTTGAATTCTAAGTAAATCACAGACCTTGTCACCAGTAAAGCACCTCCACACCATAACACCTCCTCCATGCTTTACTGTGGGAAATACATGCAGAGATCATCCGTTCACCCACACTGCATCTCACAAAGACACGGCGGTTGGAACCAAAAATCTCCAATTCGCGCTCCAGACCAAAGGACACATTTCCACCGGTCTAATTATCATTGCTTGTGTTTCTTGGCCCAAGCAAGTCTCTTCTTATTGGTGCCCTTTAGTAGTGGTTTCTTTGCAGCAATTCGACCATGAAGGCCTGATTCACGCAGTCTCATCTGAACAGCTGATGTTGAGATGTGTCTGTTACTTCATCTCTGTGAAGCATTTATTTGGGCTGTAATTTCTGAGGCTGGTGACGAGGAACATATCCTCTCCAGCAGGGGTAACTCTGGGTCTTCCATTCCTGTGGCAGTCCTCATGAGGGCCAGTTTCATCATAGGGCTTGATGGCTTTGCAACTGCGCTTGAAGAAACTTTCAGTTTTTGAAATTATTATATTATATTATTATATTGAAATTTTCCGTATTGACTGACTTTCAAGTCTTAAAGTAATGATGGACTGTCATTTCTCTTTGCTTATTTGAGCTGTTCTTGCCATAATATGGTCTTGGTCTTTTACCAAATAGGGCTATCTTCTGCATACCACCCTACCTTGTCACAACACAACTGATTGGCTCAAACACATTAAGAAGGGAAGAAATTCCACAAATTAACTTTTAAGAAGGCACATCTGTTAATTGAAATGCATTCCAGGTGACCTCCTCATGAAGCTGGTTGAGAGAATGCTAAGTGTGCAAAGCTGTTATGAAAGCAAAGCATGGCTGTTTGAAGAATCTCAAATATAAAATTATTTGTTTAACACTTATTGTTACTAAATTATTCTACGAGTCCATAGTTTTGTTGTCTTCACTATTATTCTACAATGTATAAATAAATAAAAACCCTTGAATGAGTAGGTGTTCTAAAACTTTAGACCGATAGTGTGTATATAAAGATCCATCTGCAGTTGAAGTCGGAAGTTTACATACACCTAAGCCAAATACATTTAAACTCCGTTTTTCACAATTCCTGACATTTAATCCTAGTTAAAATTCTCTGTCTTAGGTCAGTAAGGATCACCACATTATTTTAAGAATGTGAAATATCAGAATAACAGTAGAGAGAATTATTTATTTCAGCATTTCTTTATTTCATCACATTCCCAGTGGGTCAGAAGTTTACATACACTCAATTAGTATTTGGTAGCATTGCCTTTAAATTGTTGAACTTGGGACAAACGTTTCAGGTAGCCTTCCACAAGCTTCCCACAATAAGTTGGGTGAATTTTGACCCATTCCTCCTAACAGAGATGGTGTAACCGAGTCAGGTTTCAGGTTTAGGATTGATGGCAGGGCTTTGTTATGGCCACGCCAGTACCTTGACTTTGTTGTCCTTAAGCCATTTTGCCAGAACTTTGGAAGTATGCTTGGGGTCAATGTCCATTTGGAAGACCCATTTGCAACCAAGCTTTAACTTCCTGACTGATGTCTTGAGATGTTGCTTCAATATATCCACATAGTTGTACTTCATCATGATGCCATCTATTTTGTGAAGTGCGCCAGTCCCTCCTGCAGCAAAGCACCCCCATAACATGTTGCTGCCACCCCCGTGCTTCACGGTTGGGATGGTGTTCTTCAGCTTGCAAGCCTCCCCCTTTTTCCTCCAAACATAACGATGGTCATTATGGCCAAACAGTTCTATTTTTGTTTCATCAAACTAGAGGACATTTCTAAAAAAAAAAATTTAAAAAAAGAAATACGATCTTTGTCCCCATGTGCAGTTGCAAACCATAGTCTGGCTTTTTTATGCCGGTTTTGGAGCCGTGGCTTCTTCCTTGCTGAGCGGCCTTTCGGGTTATGTTGATATAGGACTTGTTTTACTGTGGATATAGACACTTTTGTACCTGTTTCCTCCAGCATCTTCACAAGGTCCTTTACTGTTGTTCTGGGATTGATTTGCACTTTTTGCACCAAAGTATGTTTATCTCTAGGAGACAGAATGTGTCTCCTTCCTGAGCGGTATGACGGCTGCGTGGTCCCATGGTGTTTATACTTGCGTACTATTGTTTGTACAGATGAACGTGGTACCTTCAGGCGTATGGAAATTGCTCCCAAGGACGAACCAGACTTGTGGTCTACAATATTTTTTCTGAGGTCTTGGGTGATTTTCTTTTGATTTTTCCCATGATGTCAAGCAAAGAGGCCCTGAGTTTGAAGGTATGCCTTGAAATACATCCACAGGTACACCTCCAAATGGCAAAGGCTAATTGACATAATTTATCAGAAGCTTCTAAAGCCATGACATAATTTCCTGAAATTTTCCAAGCTGTTTAAAGAAAGACACAGTCAACTTAGTGTATGTAACCTTCTGACCCACTGGAATTGTGATACAGTGAATAATAAGTGAAATAATCTGTCTGTAAACAGTTAATGGATAAATTACTTGTAGATGTCCTAACCGACTTGCCAAAACTTTAGTTCGTTAACAAGAAATTTGTGGAGTGGTTGAAAAGCAAGTTTTAATGACTCCAACCTAAGTGTATGTAAACTTCCAACTTCAACTGTATCTATGTGCGTGTCAGATTCAAATAACCATTGTGGTTCAATAGTAAAAATAAAAAAATACCAGTTTTCTAATAAAGCCATTAGATTTGCTAATCTCTTTCTCTTCATTTGCCTCAACTTCTGTAGCCTCCTGCTTTTTGTAGATGAAGCAGATGCATTCTTACGCAAGAGATCCACAGTGAGTCCAGTAACAGAACTAAGCGCATGTTCTGTTTTCAAGAGTCAACATGTCGGCTATTTTGATCACATCAATTACTTTGTTGCAGGAGACAATCAGTGAGGACCTCAGATCCACCCTTAACGCATTCCTTTATCGCACTGGAGAGCAGAGCAACAAGTTGGTACCAACCTAAATAAAAAACTATGTTCATTTTAAGTGATTTTACACTGGCAAGTTACCATAGTGATTTTCTTCCGAAGTATATTATTTGAGTTTTGAGAAAGTGCATGAAAAGTTTGACTTGACTAAAAAAGATCATTGTCTCTCTCCCCAGGTTTATGCTAGTGTTGGCCAGTAACCAGCCTGAGCAGTTTGACTGGGCCATCAACGACCGTATTGATGAGATTGTAAACTTTGCCTTGCCTGGGCTGGAGGAGAGGGAGAGACTGGTGCGCCTGTACTTTGACAGATTTGTACTGGAGCCTGCCACATTAGGGAGACAGTGAGTACACTATTCTCCACTTGTACTACAATGCCACTATCTATGTGGCATAATGATTTGGGTAATCTCTACAATCAATATTCATTAGATGTATTTTTCAACTAATGACTTCTCTGACGAAACAATAGTGTGTTGAGTTGAAGGTTTATTTCACTAACATATATCCCCCTGCAGGAGAATGAAGTTGGCCCAGTTTGACTATGGCCAGAAGTGTTCGAACATTGCAATTCGTGCAGAGGGCATGTCGGGCCGTGAGATCTCTAAACTGGGTGTGGCCTGGCAGGTTAGTACATGTGACCTGTCCAGTTAGTTGTCTTTAGATAACGGGACACAGGATAACATTCAATCCCTGTTTTCTCATCAGGCTGCTGCATATTCCTCAGAAGATGGCGTCTTGACAGAAGCTATGATCGATGCACGTGTTGACGACGCTGTCCATCAACATGCGCAAAAAATGGACTGGCTCCACATGGAAAGGGGCGCGGAAAGTGCGGGTAAGCACGGAGTGGTGGTGCCAAAGGAGGCGGAAGCAGCGAGTGTAATAGGATTCACACTGGTGCAAGAGGCTGTAACACAGGCCCTGGATTCAGTCCCCACCATCCAAGTGGTGCTCCCTGTCATGGAGGCCATCATCTCGAACGCTCAGGCCGCAGCGGAAGCTGAGCCAGTGAAGGTTAACGAGGCAGCTGCCATTATTGAGGAGGCAGTTACCCTAGTTAACGAGGCAGAGGGTGTTACCCCCATTGTCACTGAGACTGTTGCAGCATTTCCAGCACTCAAGGAGGCAGAAGTGGTGGAATCCTGTGGAAACTGCTACTGCTCTACCATTGGTACAGGAGGTAGAAATAATCAAGGATGTGCCCGAAAAGGCTACAGCATCTCTTGTTCCAGAGACTGTAGCAGTGCCTAAGGTAGAGGTCTATGTGACAGCAGAGGTGTCTGTACCCAAGGACACAGAAGCAGAGGTACTTGTAGACACAGCCCCTATCATTAAAGAAGAACCAGAGTCGGAGGCCACAGCAGTTCCTGTTGCCCAGGAGACAGAGGCCGCAGCCACCCCCGTTGTCGCGGGGGCTGCGGCCACCCCCGTTGTCGCGGAGGCCTCTGATTCTGAAACTAAGACCACAGCAATCTCTGTTGCCCAGGAAACTGAGACCCATGTAACCAAGGAGACAGAGGCCACAGTAACCCCTGTAGCCCAGAACACAGAGGCCACTACAGCAAAGGTTGACACAGAAACTGCAGCTGAGGTCCCTGCAACGGTTGTGGCCAAGGAATCTGAGGCGACTGAAACTACAGTTGCCAAGGAAGCAGTGGACCCTGAAATCCCTGTCACCCACGAGGCAGATGCTAGTAAAGTTAAAACACCTCAAGCAAAGGACCAGGAAGGTTGACGACTTAACCAAACCAAAAGACCCTCCTAAAAATGTTGAATAAATGGTGATGCTACTGAAACACTTTGGTAGGGAGCAAGTAGGTTAAATATTTTGAAGCAAAAATATGTACTGTATTGAATAATGGGTATTTTGTCATGATTAAATGGCTATTGATCATTCTGTCTCAATGGTGTCTTATTACACTTATCTATTGAACTATTTGTTTTTGTTTTTCAAAATTGCATGTCTTTATTTTTCAATTAAAGCACTTTGGAATTGTAATGAAAAGCGGTATAAAAGTTTCATAAATTATACGTTCAGTTTAAGTTGGATTTGCAAGTTCTTAAGTATATGGGAAATGTAATGGTTACAGGGGGTGACCGGTTGTCTGGAAGATTGGAGACAATAAGAAAATGGCAAAAGATAAGACTTTAGGCCTGTATACATCTCATTAGCAAATGAACTAGGTTGGTTGAGCACCATGTTACATCAATCCCTCTTAACATGTCTGAGAAAATATCTTTCCCTTACATTATTTTCCATGTGAGGTGCAAAGGCTCACAAAGCAACATCCAGGTATTTTAGTATTTGCAAGTGCAAAATCAAAAAAGAAAAGGAACAGGTGCCCATAAGGTAATAATATATAACCACACAGCATAGTCTCATAGACTAGATGTAACATAGTAAATCTGGGACACTCATATTCGTATGATATGTTACATTTGGTATGGTTACTTAAGGCAAAAACTAAAATAGGCTGGTTGGTCGGTGTGAATGTGTGGGTGTATAATGTGAATGTCTAGCGCATTAGAATCTCATCACGGACAACTTTAGCATTTTTGCAACTTTTCAACTACTTACTACTTATTAGCTACTTTGCAACTGCTTAGCATAATAGCTAACCTTAACCCTTTTAGTTTAACCGAACTCCTAACCTTAACCCCTAGCCTAGCTAACGTTAGCAACATATACGTTTTGAAAATGTGTAGCATATTGTAAGTTGTGTACATTTAGCAAATTCTTAACATGTAATACGAATTGTAATTCGGGAACATATCATACACAATGAGTGATGGATACCCACAAATGAATACATACCATGTGAAACATAACATCATACTAAATGGAGTGTCTCGGATTTACATACAGAATAATACAAAATGCTCCGAGACCAGGTTGAACCACAGAGGAAAGAAAAGCTACAGATTGAACCTCTACTTGCAAAGTTTTTACATTCATCAACATCAAACTGATTTTGTAGATCATGGTGTCCCGAATATAGGACGAGAGGATTGACCACTGACTGATTTCAAATGTAATTCATATACAAATGTCAATGCGTAATTATACAAACCACAAGTCTGTAACTACACTGTAATTACTGTATCTGCCTATGTAAGCACAATGTTTAAATACCTAGATATTAAGAATGCTTACGGGAAAGTGGTGTTGATCATTTAGCAAAAATGGACAAATGTCACACTATCCCTTTAATCTTATTTTTAAAAGTCCCAGACATACCAGAAGGAGCCTGTCTGAGGTTAATTGGTGTTCACAAAATCACATTTTTATTTCTTGATTAATTAAACCACAATTAGGTTTACTGCATGTGGATGGCATATACTAAAATATTAAATTGAACTGAACAGTTGATTTACATTCCATATTTCCTGTTTGAAAACATAACCGCTCACAAGTACAACCTCTAGGAATTATTATTTTTCTCCATACATACACTGTTCAATGGTAATGGTTACCAATGTTGAGGCAATGACACATTCAAACGTCAGGGGTCACTGTTGTGCTTCAATGGCACTTTTAATAAAACAGACATTTTATCTTCACAACAGCAATGTCTGGACAGAGAGGGAGAGAGGGACTGGGTGAGGGTTCCCACTGCTTCTAGGCTGGTTGCTTTTGAGTAAGTATGAAGGAATTGGATGTAGCAAAGTGGGAAGTGCTATTGGACACAATATTGGGAAGACGAGGGAAGCACTGAACTGTCTCCGTCTTATCTTGACTGGCAATTCATTTTCTACCTTCTCATAAATAATAACAGTGCAGAGAACCCTAACCACAAACGTATGCTCCCCTCCCCCTCTTATATTTACAGGTAAAATTAATACATTCATTTAATTCACTAGGTAACAAAACAAATTAATCTGTTTTTAGCAGACATCACACTGTTCACTTCCAGACGGCTGTCATCCTCCTCTTTCCTACGCTCCGTTTATCCTTCCATACAGCCCATCAGCTCTACTCGTAACACTTGACTCACCATACTCACGAACAAACCTACCCTGTGTTCCCACTTCCCCATATTTAGAAGTATTTACAGAAGCAGCAATCTAAACTTCCCATCATAAAATCTTGAAACCCACCCCTATCCATTTACCTCCCTCCCACTTTAGAGAAATACCCTCCCCATAGAGATTTTTTTTAACAAACACTGTGCCCCCCATCATCGTACCCTGTTCTAAAAGATCATGCCAAGTTTCAACAATGAACACAGAACATTTTTCTATACAGAAAGCACCCTTAAAAATGCTTGTTTTTCCTTCCTACCTCAATGGTGGATATGGACATAGACAAGATTTCAGTGACGACTATCTTCTGCTCGAGTTTGGATTGGTGGGTGCTGACTTGTGTCAGGGTCATCGTAAGAAAGTTTCGGGCCAGATGTGTTATGAACAGTCGGAGGGCAGTTTTCCAGTGTCTCTGAGGCAGCAGTTGGCCTTGGGGCAGTTTGAGGGGCTGGAGGGGGGATTCTTGTTTCAGAGTCAGAGGTGGCGTGGGCTGGGGTGGCCGTTGTGGTAGAGCTTCTGCTTGATGTGGACCATGTTGCCAGTGGAGTCCTCCAGCTGTCTGAGCTGGGCGCGTCGACGCAGATCTCGAAGGTTACAGAATGAGGGGAGCCATGACCAGGAAGGGGTGTCTGGGGGACAAGAGGAGAGAGGGAGGTTGTTTGAGGAGTGAAGAAACTAGAGAAGTGAAATAAACGATTAGAACATGTATCTTGGGGTAATAAGAGAATGGGAGTGCATTTGGTTAGGTTTATTAGATGCCCAAAATATCCTTGATGCTCCCATCAACCTAATCCTTGGTAGTACAATAGTCCAATTACAGAAACACATTTGTTGCCCACACATTCATCTGCCAAACATAGAATTTTACCCATACTGTATGTGGTACACTATATATATAAAAGTATGTGGACACCCTTTCAAATTAGTGTATTTGGCTATTTCAGCCACACCTGCTGGCAGGTGTATAAAATTGAGCACACCGCCATGCAATCTCCATAGACAAACATTGGCAGTAGAATTGTTACGTTCGTTGAAAGGATCGGACCAAGGCGCAGCGTGGTATGCGTACATTCTCTTATTTAAAAGAATGAACACCGAACAAACCAACAAAAATAACAAATGAAACGTGACGCTATACAATATAGTGCTGGCAGGCAACTACACATAGTCAAGATCCCACACCAGAAAGTGGGAAAAAGGCCTGCCTAAATATGATCCCCCAATCAGAGACAACGATAAACAGCTGTCTCTGATTGGGAACCATATCAGGCCAACATAGATATACAAAAAAATAGTACCCACCCTAGTCACACCCTGACCTAACCAAAATATATAGAAAATAGAGATATCTAAGGTCAGGGCGTGACAAGAATGGCCTCAATGAAGAGCTCAGTGACTTTCAACGTGGCACTGTCATACAGTGGGATGCCACCTTTCCGACAAGTCAGTTCATCAAATTTCTGCCCTGCTCGAGCTGCACCGGTCAACTGTAAGTACTGTTAATGTGAAGTGGAAATGCGTAGGAGTAACAATGGCTCAGCCGCAAATTGGTAGGCCACACAAGTTCACAGAACTAAATCGGGGAGCGCCAACATCGTTTGTCCTCGGTTGCAATACTCATTACCAAGTTCCAAACTGCCTCTGGAAACTTCACCATCTGGCAGTCCGATGGACGAATTTGGCGGATGGACAAGTTTGGCGGATGCCAGGAGAATGCTGTAAAGTTTGCTCAAGGAGGAATAATGGTCTGGGACTGTTTTTCATGGTTCGGACGAGGCCCCTCAGTTTCAGTGATAGGAAATGTTAATGCTACAGCATACAATGACATTCTAGATGATTCTGCTTTTCCAACTTTTTGGCAACAGTTTAGGGAAGGCCCTTTCCTGTTTCCGCATGACAATGCACCCATGTGAAAAGAGGTTCATACAGAAATGGTTTGTCGAGACCGGTGTAGAAGAACTTGAATGACCTGCACAGAGCCCTGACCTCAATCCATCAAACACCTTTGGGATGAATTGGAATGCCGACTGCGAGCCAGGCCTAATCGCCCAACATCAGTGCCCGACCTTAGTAATGCTCTTGTGGATGAATGGAACCAATTCCCCGCAGCAATGTTCCAACATCTAGTGGAAAGCCTTCCCAAAAGAGTGGAGGCTGTTATAGCAGCAAAGGTGGGACCAACTCCATATTAATGCCCATGATTTTGGAATAAGATGTTCGACGAGCTGGTGTCCACATACTTTTTATCATGTCGTATATGTACGTTTCAATTTATATATCCTGTTATACATTAATAATAGCGACTTGAAAAAATCATTTTGGATTTCTTTCCCCAAGCATATGAGTGTGAGGTAGAATTTGTGGAGGGATTTGTCCCTGTCAGACTTAGATGGTGAGGCCCGCTGAGATGGGAGAGAAACAGGAGGGAGAGCCCCAGACAGCACTAACAAATGTCCCTGCAAAAGGTTGGGGGGGGGGAGTAGCTGGAAGAAGGGAGGGAGGAGGGAGTTATTTATAACTGTGAATGGGTATGAAATCCACAAGGACTGTTCTGAAGGGTATCCAAAGGAAACGTCAGAACGAGACAGGTCCTTCTCATTTCAATAAAAGGATGGAGAGATGGAGATGGAGTCAGGAGAAAAATGTAAATGGTAATGTAATGCGGAAAGTGGGGTGAGGGCAGAAATGTTAAGGTCTTTCTACGGAGGGAGGGAAGGGGGCGATGGTTTTGCCAAGTCATAATTTTCCCCTTTCGTTATCATATTTTGTTACCCTATTTTGCTAAATCAAATGTCTTTCCACCGATGTCACTGGTGCCAAAGAATATGAATCAGTTATTCATGAGAAACAGACAATAAGAAAGGAATCATCCCTTTCCAAAAGGATGCTGTATAAAGAAAATGGATAGAAAAGGGGGATTCAATAACTGAATGGAGAGCATATAGGGTATATAGATATAGGGTATATAGATGGAATTAGAAAAAGCAAAAGGAATCAATGTGCACCTCAATGTAGTGTGTGTGTTTGTGTGTGTGGTGTGCATGTTTCTTCCTCGCCCGCCATTCCAGCTGCTCTCTTTCACTCTATTAATAGCTCCCGAGAAGAGAGGGTGTGTGTGTGTGTGTGTGTGTGTGTGTGTGTGTGTGTGTGTGTGTGTGTGTGTGTGTGTGTGTGTGTGTGTGTGTGTGTGTGTGTGTGTGTGTGTGTGTGTGTGAGCGAGCGAGAGAGAGAGAGAGAGAGAGAGTGTGTATGTGGGGGTGGGGATGTGACCGTATCTGCACCCCCCCTCCTTCCTTCCCGCTCCATCAGCCTTACCTTCACTCCCCTTCTCAGGGAGGCTAAACGAGTCTGACCCGCCATCAACGTCACAGCCAAACACCGGTGAAGGGGCATTCCTTCCATGCACAAGGATTCCAGCACAAAGTAAAGCCTAGAGCCACTCTTATATACCTCGAGGGAATCATTTGAATGTATAATCTGGGTATATTTTTTATGTTGATGTTATGCACAGAATATCAAATGAGTTGATTCTGTGCCGCAAAGCTAAACCAGTTGTTTCTTGCCAAATACTACTAGAATCACAATCTAAGACTGGCAATATATGTATGCTTCAAACTACCAAATTCTCTTTTATCATCAAGAAAAATATGACATGCATCAAAAAAATATGGCATTACTACTTTTAATTGAGTATTTTCAGGATAAAAAATAATGCAATACTGTTTTTTAGTACCCCATCTTTGTGTACTGGTTTCATATTAATCAAAGGTAATTAATTGGCCATCTCTTTCATTTACACTCACTAGATATTTTACACCTCTATTTTCTGACCGTAAAAGCAGTCATCCAGGTCACATCACCTACATTAGCATTGTCTTATATCTAAAGGATCCATGCCAGCTACAAAATATAGGCCTGTTCTGAAAATTGAGAGCTGCACAAGATAAAGCTTAGCTGACATAATTGGAATATTCCAACACTTATATAAGAACACTGGATAAATGATTGAATCAGGAGTAGGAGTATGGACAAGAAGTCCTCTAATATGTTCACATTGGCATAGCCTCGCCCCCAGTGACGTCTGGCTTGCTAATCTAACATTGGCAAGACTTGAGACATTGTATATCTTTGTGGTGTATAGACAAGTGCCCTCTGTATTACGGGTAGGGAATCGTTGTCTCAGTCAATCAGCATGTACTAAACACATGACATCTGAGGGCAGCAATATTTCCACAGTAATATTCATACACTGCTCAAAAACATAAAGGGAACTTAAACAACACAATGTAACTCCAAGTCAATCACACTTCTGTGAAATCAAACTGTCCACTTAGGAAGCAACACTGATTGACAAAACATTTCACATGCTGTTGTGCAAATGGAATAGACAACATGTGGAAATTATAGGCAATTAGCAAGACACCCCAAATAAAGGAGTGGTTCTGCAGGTGGGGACCACAGACCACTTCTCAGTTCCTATGATTTGGTCACTTTTGAATGCTGGCGGTGCCTTCACTCTAGTGGTAGCATGGGACGGAGTCTACAAACCACACAAGTGGCTCAGGTAGTGCAGCTCATCCAGTATGGCACATCAATGCGAGCTGTGGCAAGAAGGTTTGCTGTGTCTGTCAGCATAGTGTCCAGAGCATGGAGGAGCTACCAGGAGACAATCCAGTACATCAGGAGACGTGGAGGAGGCCGTAGGAGGGCAAAAACCCAACAGCAGGACCGCTACCTCCGCCTTTGTGCAAGGAGGAGCACTGCCAGAGCCCTGCAAAATGACCTCCAGCAGGCCACATATGTGCATGTGTCTGCTCAAACGGTCAGAAACAGACTCCATGAGGGTAGTATGAGGGCCCGATGTCCACAGGTGGAGGTTGTGCTTACAGCCCAACACCGTGCAGGACGTTTGGCATTTGCCAGAGAACACCAAGATTGGCAAATTCGCCACTGGCGCCCTGTGCTCTTCACAGATGAAAGCAGGTTCACATTGAGCACGTGACAGACGTGACAGAGTCTGGAGATGCCGTGGAGAACGTTCTGCTGCCTGCAACATCCTCCAGCATGACCGGTTTGGCGGTGGGTCAGTCATGGTGTGGGGTGGCATTTCTTTGGGGGGCCGCACAGCCCTCCATGTGCTTGCCAATTGAGCACATCTGGGACATCATGTCTCGCTCCATCCACCAATGCCACATTGCACCACAGACTGGCCAGGAGTTGGCGGATGCTTTAGTCCAGGTCTGGGAGGAGATCCCTCAGGAGACCATCCGCCACCTCATCAGGAGCATGCCCAGGCATTGTAGGGAGGTCATACAGGCACATGGAGGTCACACACACTACTGAGCCTCATTTTGACTTGTTTTAAGGACATTACATCAAAGTTGGATCAGCCTGTCGTGTGGTTTTCCACTTTAATTTTGAGTGTGACTCCAAATCCAGACCTCCATGGGTTGATATATTTGATTTCCATTGATAATTTGTGTGTGATTTTGTTGTCAGCACATTCAACTATGTAAAGGAAAAAAGTATTTAATAAGAATATTTCATTCATTCAGATCTAGCATGTGTTATTTTAGTGTTCCCTTTATTTTTTTGAGCAGTGTATTAGTTTCACTATTCCTGTACTTTACACACATAATTATTCCCCCTCAATGGAAACAAAGCAAGCTTTTTCCAATTTCCTTCACCCACTAATTACCTGCACAACGTCTTAATTCCAATCCATGACCACAACACACTGCATACAGTACTGTACATTAAATATCTTGTGAGACAATTCATTTAGCCTGGAACACACTTTTCCATTTTCCCCCTATTTAATTAAAAAACAACTGAGCCCTTATGTCCTCAAGTTCTGTAACGTTTCCCATAACCATCACTTATAGCCAGGTGGGTTGGGCTATCCACCCACCCAAGGAAGGTCAACAGCAGCCTGTATGTCAATTCTGGCCATTTGCACATCCCCACGAAAATATGTAGGAGTAACACATTACATTTAACATTACATTTAAGTCATTTAGCAGACGCTCTTATCCAGAGCGACTTACAAATTAACACTGATCAACCTCATATAATGTAGCAGTCAAAATATTAACGCCAATACCACTTCACTCACCATCTCTCTTTTCACGGAGGTGGGAATCAACAAAACAATACTTCTCTCATCAGATTATTGAAAACATTTCTGCTCATTCTGAGGCACATTTGTCAGGTCATGTCAAACTTTTCCCAGTCAAACGGACCAAGTCTCTTGTTGACTCACCATAGTAGCGGCTGGCCCTCAATGCCCTGACAGCACAGTGCAGCACTCCATCCAGCCACAGTAGTAGCCAGCTGATACAGAAGCCCAGCAGCAGCCCCAGCATCAGGTCCATCTCCTGCTTGGTCACGCTGTCACTGACAAAGTAGTTCTCCGACGAGTCCACCAAAGAATGGTCCCCATCGTAAGGGATCACATAGTGGACATGATGCCTGGAAGAGACCAAGCTGGAGGTTAGAAGGTGTTAGTGATGGAGGGAAGGACAAGGATAAAGATGATATGGGGCAAGGGAGGTGAAATTAGGGGGGTGGGTGATGAAATTGGATAAATAGCAGGAATTCTCATTACTAATTTGGTACAAATTGGAGAATAGAAAGGCATGCTGGTGACTAGAGAATAATTAATATCTAGAAACATACTCGAACATCAGTGAAAACAGCTGTGATATGAATATAAATGTCTCATTCCCGTTTCCAATTCCAAATAAACACCAGAGTTTTATCAAAGCCTTACATAACAGCATACCTAACGTTGCTCTCAAAGGTAGCCTACATCTCATACAATGAGAACCTGTGGTTCACAAGCAGTGATCTGACAAGCTAGCAATTGCTGGTGCCAAATGAAATTACTGTGGATGTGGCCTCAGGCCTGATCCTCAACACAGGGGCCCCTCAGGGGTGCGTGGTTAGTCCCCTCCTGTACTCCTGTTCACCCATGAATGCGTGGCCAAACATGACTCCAACACCATCATTAAGACAGCTGACGACACAGCAGTTGTAGGCCTGATCACTGACAACGATGAGACAGCCTATATGGAGGAGGTCAGAGACCTGGAAGTGTGGTGCCAGGACAACAACCTCTCCCTCAACGTGAGCAAGACAAAGGAACTGATCGTGGACTACAGGAAAAGGAGGGCCGAACAGGCCCTCATTCACATCGACGGGGCTGTAGTGGAGTGGGTAGAGAGTTTCAAGTTCCTTGGTGTCCACATCATCAACAAATTATCATGGTCCAAAAACACCAAGGCAGTTGTGAAGAGGGCACGACAACACCTTTTCCACCTCAGGAGAGGGAAAAGATTTGGCATGGGTTCCCAGATCCTCAAAAAGTTCTACAGCTACACCATTGAGAGCATCCTGACCAGTTGCATCACAGCTTTGTATGGCAACTGCTCGGCATCTGACCGTAAGATTCTACAGAGGGTAGTGCGTACGGCCAATACATCACTGAGGCCAAGTTTCCTGCCATCCAGGACCTACAGTATATACTAGGCAGTTTCAGAGGAAGGCTGAAAAAATTGTCAAAGACTTCAGTCACCCAAGTCATAGACTGTTCTCTCTGCTACCGCAAGGCAAGTGGTACCATAGCGCCTTAGTCTAGGTCCAAAAGGCTCCTCTACCCCAAGTCATAACACTGCTGAACAATTAATCAAATGGCCACCAGGACCATTTGCATCGTCACTTGACCCCTACCTATATGTACAAATTATCTTGACTAACCTGTACCCCTGCACATTGTATCCCCTGTATATAGCCTCGTTATTGTTATTAAAAATATATATATTACATTTTTTACTTTAGTCTATTTAGTAAATCTTTTCTTAACATTATTTTCTTATAACTGCATTGTTGGTTACGGGCTTATAAGTAAGCATTTCACGGTAAGGTCTACTACACTTGTTGTATTCGGTGAATGTGACAAACACAAATAGATTACATTTAGTTTGATTCCACATGCACTTAAGCTCGGCTCAGGCAACATTCAAGCTCAGGTGGCCTCATCTGTCTATCTGTTCCATTAAATGTTTATGCTGAGAGGATAAACATTTTACGTAAAATTAGTAGCTCTTATTTAAGAGCATTTCCATTGCAGTAAAAGACATCGTGGGCTGCGTCTCAAATGGCACCTTTTCCCTACATAGTGTACTACCTTTCACCAGAGCCTGAATGCAGCCACTGTGTCACTCACTTTCCATTGGCTTAATTCAGGGGAGTCATGCACCCCCAAAATCTGACAGGCCACAAAGTAATTGAGGATGTCTGGGGGTTGATCAGGAGACTGTAGTTGGAGAATATTGGAGAATATTGGATTTTTAAAAGACCTGAAATACTGTAGCTTTTTCCTGCAATCTAGAGCCATAATCATTATGCTTAATTCTATGTAAAAAAAAACATGTCTATTTTTTTGCATATCTAAGCATATCTCTTGGGCTGTCTGTATCCGCCTGACTGAAATAAAATTGTTAGTAGTATTACAGAGAAACAACGCCAAAAAAGATTATACGGTGCATTCTGAAAGTATTCAGACCCCTTGACTTCTCCACATTTTGATACTTTTGTTACAGCCTTATCCTAAAATAGATTAAATACATTTTTTCCCTCATTAATCGACACACAATACCCCATAATCACAAAGCGAAAACAGGTTTTTAGATTGTTTTGCAAAAATATAAGATCCTATTGTTGACAGTGCATGTCAGAGCAAAAACCAAGCCATGATGTCGAAGGAATGTCCGTACAGCTCCAAGACATGATTGTGTCGAGGCACAGATGTGGAGAAGGGTACCAAAAAATATCTGCAGCATTAAAGGGCCCCAAGAACACAGTGGCCTCCATCATTCTTAAATGGAAGAAGTTTGGAACCTTCCTAGAGATGTCCGCCTGTCCAAGCTTAGCAATCGCGTGAGAAGTGCCTTGGTCAGAGACATTACCAAAAACCCATTGGTCACTCTGACAGAGCTCCAGAGTTCCTCTGTGGAGATGAGAGACCATTCCAGAAGGACAACCATCTCTGCAACACTCCACCAATCAGGCCTTTATGGTAGAGTGGCCAGACGGAAGCCACTCCTCAGTAAAAGGCACATGACAGGCACCTAAAGGACTGACCATGAGAAAGAAGATTCTCTGACCTGTTGAAACCAAGATCAAACTCTTTGGCCTGAATGCCAAGTGTCACTTCTGGAGGAAACCTGGCACCATCCCTACGGTGAAGCATGGTGGTGGTAGCATCATGTTGTGGGGATGTTTTTGAGCGGCAGGGACTGGGAGACTAGTCAGGATTGAGGCAAAGATGAACAGAGTAAAGTACAGAGAGATCCTTGATGAAAACCTGCTCCAGAGCGCGCAGGACCTCAGACTGGGGAAAAGGTTCACCTTCCAACAGGACAATGACCCTAAGCACACAGCAAAGACAACACAGGAGTGGCTTCGGGACAAGTCTCTGAATGTCCTTGAGTGGCCCAGCCAGAGCCCGGAATTTAACCTGATCAAACATCTCTGGAGAGACCTGAAAATAGTTCTGCAGCAATGCTCCACATCCAACCAGAGTTTGAGAGGATCTGCAGAGAAGAATGGGGGAAACTCCACAAAAATACAGTTGTGCCAAGCTTGTAGCTTCACACCCATCAACCCTTTAATTGCTCACAAAGCAGCTTCAACTAAGTACTGAGTAAAGGGTCTGAATAGTTATGTAAATGTGACATTTCAGTTTTTATTTTTAATTAAGATCAAGGGGTCTGAATACTTTCAAAATGCACGGTGATATATATATATATACAGTATATATACTGAACAGAAATATAAACGCAACATGCAACAATTTCAACGATTTTAATGAGTTATAGTTCATATAAGTAAATCAGTCAAATTAAATAAATTCATTATGCCAGAATCTATGGATTTCACAATGCTGGTCAGTGGTGCAGCCATAGGCCCACCCACTAGGCAGCCAGGCCCATCCACTGGGGAGCCAATCAGAATGAGTTTTTCCCTACAAAAGTGCTTTATTACAGACAGAAATACTCCTCAGTATCATCAGCTGTCTGGATGTCTGGTCTCAGACGATGCCCCAGGTGAAGAAGCCGTGTGTGGAGGTCCTGGGCTGGTGTGACGGCGGTGTGAGGCCGGTTGTGAGGCCGGTTGGAAGAACTGACAAATTCTCTAAAATGACGTTGGAGGTTACTTATAGTAGAGAAATTAACATAATTGTATCTGGCAACTGCTCTGGTGGACATTCCTACAGTCAGCATGCCAATTGCACACTCCCTCAAAAGTTGAGACATCTGTGGCATTGTGTTGTGTGGCAAAACTGCACATTTTCGTGTGGCCTTTTATTGTCCCCAGCACAAGGTGCACCTGTGTAATAATCATGCCGTTTAAATCAGCTTCTTGATATGCCCCCTGGCCGGTGGATGGTCCCGTGCAGCTCAGTAGGCATGGCACTGGAAATGCCAGGGTTGTGGGTTTGATTCCCACAGGGGACCAGTATGAATGAAAATGTATGCACTCACTACTATAAGTCACTCTGGATAAGAGCGTCTGCTAAATGACAAGCAAAGGAGAAATGCTCACTAACAGGGATATAAACAAATTTGTGCACAAAATATGAGAGAAATCAGCTTTTTGTGCAGATGGAACATTTATGGAATCTTATATTTCAGCTCATGAAACATGGGACCAACACTTCACATGTTGCATTTATATTTTTTGTTCAGCATATACAGTACCAGTCAAAAGTTTGCATCAACACCATTATCCCAGAAACCCTAGACCCACTCCAATTTACATACCGCCCAAACAGATCCAGAAATGATGCAACCTCTATTGCACTCCACACTGCCCTTTCCCACCTGGACAAAAGGAACACTTATGTGAGAATGCTATTCATTGACTACAGCTCAGCGTTTCACACCATAGTACCCTCAAAGCTCATCACTAAGCTAAGGAACCTGGGACTTAACACCTCCCTCTGCAACTGGATCCTGGACTTCCTGACGGGCCGCCCCCAGGTGGTGAGGGTAGGTAGCAACACATCTGCCACGCTGATCCTCAACACTGGAGTTCCCCAGGGGTGCGTTCTCAGTCCCCCCCCTGTACTCCCTGTTCACCCACGACTGCATGGCCAGGCACGACTCCAACTCCTTCATTAAGTTTGCTGACGACACAACAGTGGTAGGCCTGATCACCGACAACAACGAGACAGCCTATTGGGAGGAGGTCAGAGACTTGGCTGGGTGGTGCCAGAATAACAACCTATCCCTCAACGTAACCAAGACCAAGGAGATAATTGTGGACTACAGGAAAAGGAGAACCGAGCACGTCCCCATTCTCATTGACGGGGCTGTAGTGGAGCAGGTTGAGAGCTTCAAATGATCCAAACACACCAAGACAGTCGTGAAGAGGGCACAACAAAGCCTATTCCCCCTCAGGAAACTAAAAAGATTTGGAATGGGTCCTGAGATCCTCAAAAGGTTCTACAGCTGCAACATCGAGAGGATCCTGATCGGTTACATCACTGCCTGGTAAGGCAATTGCTCGGTCTCCGACCGCAAGGCACTTCAGAGGGAAGTGTATACGGCCCAGTACATTACTGGGGCAAAGCTGCCTGCCATCCAGGACCTCTACACCAGGCGGTGTCAGAGGAAGGCCCTGAAAATTGTCAAAGACCCCAGCCACCCCAGTCATAGACTGTTCTCGCTACTACCGCATGGCAAGCGGTACCGGAGTGCCAAGTCTAGAACAAAAAGCCTTCTCAAACAGTTTTTACCCCCAAGCCATAAGACTCCTGAACAGGTAACCAAATGGTTACCTGGACTATTTGCATTGTGTGCACCCCCCCAACCCCTCTTTTACACTGTTACTACTCTCTGTTTATCTAATATGCATAATCACTTTAACTATACAGTCATGTACATACTACCTCAGTTGGCCCGACCAACTAGTGCTCCCGGACATTGGCTAACCGGGCTATCTGCATTGTGTCCCACCACCTTCCAACCCCTATTTTTACGCTACTGCTACACTCTGTTCATCATATATGCATAGTCACTTTAACCATATCTACATGTACATTCTACCTCAATAAGCCTGACTAACCTGTGTCTGTATATAGCCTTGCTACTCTTATTTTTAAATGTCTTTTTACTGTTGTTTTATTTCTTTACTTACACACACACACACACACACACACATACACACACACATACTTTTTTTTCTCCACACTATTGGTTAGAGCCTGTAAGTAAGCATTTCACTGCAAGGAATACCTGTTGTATTCGGCGCACATGACAAATAAACTTTGATTTGACTTTGACACCTACTCACTCAAGGGTGTGTCTTTATTTTTACTATTTTCTACATTGTAGAGTAATAGTGAAGACATCAAAACTATGAAATAACACATATGGAATCATGTACAGCAATAACCAAAAAAGGGTTAAACAAATCAAAATATATTTTATATTTGAGATTCTTCAAAGTAGCCACCTTTTGCCTTGATGACAGCTTTGCACACTTGGCATTCTCTCAACCAGCTTCACCTGGAGTTCCCACACATGCTGAGCACTTGTTGGCTGCTTTTCCTTCACTCTTCGGTCCAACTATCTCAATTGGGTTGAGGTCGGTTGAATGTGGAGTCCAGGTCATCTGATGCAGCACTTGATCACTCTCCTTCTTGGTCAAATAGCCCTTACACAGCCTGGAGGTGTGTTGGGTCATCCTGTTGAATTACAAATGATAGTCCCACTAAATGCAAATGGGATGGTGTATTGTTGCAGAATGCTGTGGTAGCCATGAAGGTTAAGTGTGCCTTGAATTCTAAATTAATCACCGACAGTGTCACCAGCAAAGCACCCCCACACCATCACACCTCCTCCTCCATGCTTCACAGTGGGAACCACACATGCAGAGATCATCAGTTCACCTACTCTGCGTCTCACAAAGACACGGAGGTTGGAACCAAAAATCTCACATTTGGACTCATCGGACCAAAGGACAGATATCCACCAGTCTAATGTCCATTGCTCATGTTTCTTGGCCCAAGCAAGTCTCTTCTTATTATTGGCGTTCTTTAGCAGTGGTTTCTGTGCAGCAATTTGACCATGAAGGTCTGATTCACAGTCTCCTCTGAACAGTTGATGTTGAGATATGTCTGTTTGTCACGTTCGTCTAATGAATTAACGGACCAAGGTAAGTAGAGTTCCATATATTTATTAGACAGTGAAACTTAGAAAAAACAAAACAATAAAGAACAAACTAAACGTGAAAATGCAGTGCAAACAGGCAACTAAACATAAACAATATCCCATAACCCACAGGTGGAAAAAATGCTACTTAAGTATGATCCCCAATTAGAGACAACGATAACCAGCTGCCTCTAATTGGGAATCATACAAATCACCAACATAGAAAATAAACCTAGAACCCCACATAGAAAATATAAACTAGAACAACCCCCCAGTCACGCCCTGACCTATTCTACCATAGAAAATAAAAGCTTTTTATGGTCAGGACGTGACACTGTTACTTGAACTCTGTGAAGCATTTATTTGGGCTGCAATTTCTGAGGCTGGTAACTCTAATGAACTTATCTTCTGCAGCAGAGGTAACTCTGGGTCAGCAGAGGTAACTCTGGCAGTCCTCATGAGAGCCAGTTTCAGCTTTGCGGTTAATGGCTTTGCGACAGCACTTGAAGAAACTTTCAAAGGTCTGGAAATTTTCCGGAATGACTGACTTTCATGTCTTCAAGTAATGATGGACTGTTGTTTCACTGCTTATTTGAACTGTTCTTGCCATTATATGGACAAATAGGGACATCTTCTGTATACCACCCCTACCTTGTCACAACACAACTGACTGGCTCAAACACATGAAGACGGAAAGAAATTCCACGAATGAACTTTTACCAAGGCACACCTGTTAACTGAAACGCATTCCAGGTGACTACCTAATGAAGCTGGTTGAGAGAATGCCAAGAGTGTGCAAAGCTGTCATCAAGGCAAAGGGTGGCTCCTTTGAAGAATCTCAAATATAAAATATATTTGGATTTGTTTAACACTTTTTTTGGTTACTACATGATTCCATATGCATTATTTCATCGTTTTGCTGTCTTCACTATTATTCTACAATGTAAAAAATAGTAAAAATAAAGAAAAACCCTTGAATGAGTAGGTGCGTCAAACTTTTGACTGATACTGTAAAAAAATGTATAGGACAAATCTTAGGGGTCAAGTACCCCTGTTCCCCCTATGGGCATGACGCCTCTGGCTTAATTAAAGACAATGACAAGCAGAAGTGTGTTGGAAACAAAAGTGCAATTGTTGGGGTCTAGTTTAGGACTAGATGTACTGTATGTCCCCGGGTACAGAAAGGTAACAAGCACAAGTATGAAAATGTATAATTAATTCAAAGCTAAGAATATTATATGCATTGCCCATTGAATATTGAATAGCAGAGGATTTATCAATATTTAAAAACGACTTCAAAATAAACCACACAAAAAAACATTGCAATGATAAACGGCATAAATTATGTCACTAGACATAATTGGCATATATTTTTTTTACAAATGTGTCTCTACAATTCTTCTAAAGGCATATATAGGCCTAATATAGCATTACAATGAGATTTTCTTGAAATTAGAGGGAGTGAGAGAGAGGCCCTTCTCCAAATTTTCCCTTATGATGACAATCCTGATCTTAGTGACACTTCATGACCCATATCTCAGGTTGTTGAACTGTAGGCAGTCAAAAGAACAGTATTCATACAGGGCCAAGACCTGCTACAATGTGACTATGCAGTGATATCACATCAGCGGGGCAACTCAGAACAGATTTTCCTGTCCTCAGTGAATGTATTAGATCCAAGCAAGTTAGGAATTCACTTGACTAAGATTCTGCACTGACCAAGAATAACCCAGCACTTACAAAATGTTGCAATATGTATGTGTTCAGACTCAGGCCTCAACTTGCCTTTATCCAGGGCGTAATATCCTAATGAAGTCGATAGGTGTGTATCTATTGGATCAGAGGGCTCTTATTTTAAAACCTGGCACAACACTGTTGCCATACCCTTGGGCAAGCTACAGCACTTAACAGAAATAAAATAAAATAAAACTTCCATGACCAAGGGCCCAATTTTGGTTTACATTTCCTGTATGTGAGTCAGTCATGTAAAACCTGTACCAATCTCATTGCCATTATTTAATGTTTTAAAACACACTAATTGAAGTAGTAAGAAGCCTAGACCACCAATTGACAGAATATGAGGCTACATATAACTTGTATAGGCCTAATCACAACAGTAATAGAAAACCTGGCCTAATTGCCTAATTATCATTACACTAGGCCTAGTTGTTTTATGTTTCATTCCATTTTCAGCCTTCATAATACGAGTTATAAGTAATAGATCAATGTATATATAGGCACATTCTCACAACTGGTTCAATATAGGTATAGGCTAGCCCTAATGTCCTCTCTCCAACAACATTTCCTCATATCTAAATATTTAAAATTATTCCTTAGCCCATTCCTCATAATTCATAACATATTTATGGCTCACGTATGCAGTAAAAGCCAAATAACCGAATAAAGCTTAAAAACACCGTCACAAGCTAGGCATCGCAAAAATAAGGCTATCCTTCGGTTAGACACACGCATACTCGAATAAAACCATAGTCGACATCCATTGGGTACATTTTCAAGAGATTAGGCCTATGCATGGAGCATGTTTGGAGGCTTATTAAAACGAACAGTTCAGCAGGAGAAATCATTCGAGAGGCCTATTGATCGAGTATGAGCCTATGATTAGACGGGTAACATAGCAGCTATATTGACTCTATAGGCTACGCTTTCATTTCAGATGTTTGTATACATCCAAACGAATCACTGTATGCTATTTTTTTTTTTTACCTTCCACAGTTGCAATGACAGACGCGGTCTTCCCCTCGTAGATGCGGTAAGATGTAGTTGTGAAAGCGATCCAGTAGTGCGTTCATGTCCATTAAACAGGCAATCGCCTGCAAATAACCATTCGAGTCAACTCACATGACAAGCACCATTTCCAACACAGCACCGTTATATGACCTGGCATTAGGCTACAGTCCATATAAGAGAAATCGAAAAATACATTTGGAAACCCACTTTATTTAGATTGTTTATTTATGATAGCCAAGGTATGTATGTAGGCTACTGTCTCAAGTCATCATTATTTTCAGTGATATCAAATGTGATCTGTATGCTATTTGTAATAGCCATAGCTACATTATTAGACTATAGACTACATACGTTAAAAAAATGTTGTAGGCGTTTAACACACACAATGGGGGGCACAATAAAAAGCAAATATCTTACCATTACAACTGAAGCGCCAAGAATCATAAAAATCATGGTGGTTGTGATCATATGCATCAAAACTTCCAAACACGCCGCCGTTCTCTAGCCTTCTCTACCTGTCCCGGGATGAGACGGTCATTGAGGCGCCCTTACTGCACCGGACTCTCCGTCCCTCCAAACTTGCCAGATTAGAGCGCAATTAACAGGTGCAGGGGGTTGAGCTGGCCCGGTCTCCCTCTTTCCCTCTTTTGACACACGCACTCACGGTCTTCACAGTCTGTGCTACTCCCCATCCAGTAATGCGTCGATTTGATGGCGCGGACCGGGTCGTGGACGGTTTTTGCCCCTGGAACGGCGAAAATAGGGTGCTGGTGGAGAGGGTGTCCTAGTCTGATTACTAATGCAATTATGTTATTTTCACAGCAGCCTACGTACCGATCTCATTTTTAAAAAATCGCTGCAAACAGGAGAACGGGTGAGCCGGTCGTCTCACGGGGATGTCCCTGGTTATTTCCCTTCCTCCAAGACAGCACTTCATTAGTTATTATAAATAAGCCAGCACTTCATTAGTTATTATAAATAAGATCCTCCTCCATCGATGGTAGCATTTAATTACTCCATTCAGATTTGTTCAATAATTGCGGTTGCGCTTTTTAGGCTACATCAGTCGTTGTCTTCTTACATGTAAATAGCTTGATAACATCGATGTCAAGCCTAATCGAGATGAAGATCCAGTCGGAACCGGAACAACCCTACTCTCAGCCCAGTAAAGATCAGGCAACGGCAGCTGCATAAACGCCCGGGGCCAGACACGCATGATTATCCCACCTCGCCTTAGCCATCGAGTCAGGAGCATCCACCATCCCTTTTCGTGTGTGTGTGTGAGAGAGAGAGAGCGAGAGAGAGAGAGAGAGAGAGAGAGAGCGAGAGAGCGGGGGGGGGATTCTGTGTCCGGATTGCATTTCTCTGTGAGACATTCAAGCAAATCATTCCAAGAATATGCGCTGTGGTTTAACATATATATTTCACCCGCTTTACTGATCACCCCCTCCCCTTCGTCATACCGGTCTCTCGCTCTATAGTCTCTCCCCCCTCGACGTTGCAGTTCGTTTTCGGATTCTGTGCCATCGCTGAATTCCTGATTGCGGCCAACTTCTCATTGGCTCTTATGCGCACCTTATGCGCTTTTTGTAACAGCCTTTAAAAAACGACTGCTTTTTTAAATTTACCCGCATTACAACGGGTAAATAAAAGAAGGTTGGGTTTTGATTGGTGATGTCCATTTGCCAACTAAGGGGGTGAACGACTGCGGTCATTGCTCTCTATCCAATATCACAGACAGTGAGACAGACCTACCCAGTAGCTCCAACTGTTTACATAAGACAACACGTCGCACAGTTTTTTACTTGATAAATACGACACCAAACACCTTAGTTAGATGTGAAACGGAACAACTAAAACATACTTGGCAAAACAGTCGAAATTAATTACAGATTTCTAAAATTATCTTTGATTCATTTCGGAGATTTTGAGGAAATGAAATAGGCTTCAACTTCTCATGGGGGACAAACATCATTAACCAAACCCAGAATCGGTCAGGATACACACCTCCAAGACTTGAATCTCAAGTTTTTCTAATGAGCAACATAAAAACACGTGTCAATCGGCATGTTCTGTGGATCTTCAAGGCAAAAACGTGAACTTCTAGCAACACAAAGATTGCAAGTTCGAATCTCATCTCAAACCATGTTTCCATCAACAGTTTTGATGCGAGTAAAGTCATACTGTAAATGCCGATTTATAATTTGTTCTTTTGACACGGTGGGATCTTTGTGTGTTGGTAAAATTAATTATGCAATAAATGGTGGTGGAAACACCTTTATGCATAAACACTGATATAACCATCAAAAGTCTTGGAAAAACTTGTCAATAATCAACTGACTGGCTTTCTTGATGTCTATAGTATTGTCTCCGGTATGCAATCTGGTTTCCGCTCAGGTTATGGATGTGTCACTGCAACCTTAAAGGTTCTCAATGATGTCACCATTGCCCTTGATTCTAAGCAATATTGTGCTGCTATTATTATTGATTTGACCAAAGCTTTTGATACGGTAGACCATTCCATTCTTGTGGGCCGGAGAAGGAGTATTAGTGTCTCTGAGGGGTCTTTGGCCTAGTTTGCTAACTACCTCTCTCAAAGAGTGCAGTGAATAAAGGCAGAAAATATGCTGTCTCGGCCACTGCCTTTCACCAAGGGAGTACCCCAAGGCTCAATTCTAGGCCCCACGCTCTTCTCAATTTACATCAACAACATAGCTCAGGCAGTAGGAAGCTCTCTCATCCATTTATATGCAGATGATACAGTCTTATACTCAGCTGGCCCCTCCTCGGATTTTGTGTTAAATGCTCTACAAGCTTTCTTAGTGTCCAACAAGCTTTCTCTACCATTAACCTTAACCAACAAGCTTTCTCTACCCTCTACCCTTAACAGCAGAGATAGCCTGCAGAGTTCTGTTATACTATCCAGGTCTGTGCCCAAACAATTTGAGCTTCTGCTTTTAAAAATCCACCTTTCCAAAAACAAGTCTCTCACCGTTGCCGCTTGTTATAAACCCCCCTCGGCCCCCAGTTGTGCCCTGGACACCATATGTGAATTGATCGCTCCCCATCTACCTTCAGAGTTCGTACTGTTAGGTGACCTAAACTGGGAAATGCTTTACACCCTGGCCGTCCTACAATATAAGCTAGATGCCCTCAATCTCACACAAATCATCAAGGAACCTACCAGGTACAACCCTAAATCCGTAACCATGGGCACCCTCTTAGATATCATCCTGACCAACCTCCCCTCTAAATACACCTCTGCTGTCTTCAACCAGGATCTCAGCGATCAGTGCCTGTGGGCGTACTGGGTCCGCATTCAAACGACCGCCCCTCATCACTGTCAAACGCTCACTAAAACACTTCAGCGAGCAGGCCTTTCTAATTGACCTGGCCCGAGTATCCTGGAAGGATATTGAGCTCATCCCGTCAGTAGAGGATGCCTGGTTGCTCTTCTAAAGTGCTTTCCTCTCCATCTTAAATAAGAATGCCCAATTCAAAAAATGTAGAATTAAGAACAGATGTAGCCCTTGCTTCACCCCAGACTTGACTGCCCCTGACAAGCAGAAAAACATCCTGTGGCATTCTGCATTAGCATTGAATAGCCCCCGCAATATGCAACTTTTCAGGGAAGTCAAGAACCAATATAGTCAGTCAGTTAGGAAAGCTGAGGCTAGCCTTTTCAAACAGAAATTTGCTTCCAGGAGCTCTAAATACAAACAGTTTTGGGACACTGAAGAGGGGGAGCCCCTCTAGACCCAAACTGTTATAGACCTATATCCATCCTGCCCTGCCTTTCTAAAATCTTCGAAAGCCAAGTTAACAAACAGATCATCGACCATTTCGAATCCCACCGTACCTTCTCCACTATGCAATCTGGATTCAGAGCTGCTCATGGGTGCACCTCAGCCACGCTCAAGGTCCTAAACGATATCATAACCTCCATCGATAAAAGACTGTGCAGCCTTCTTCATCGACCTGGCCAAGGTTTCCGACTCTGTCAATCACCGCATTGTTATTGGCAGAACTCAATAGCCTTGTCTTCGCAAATGACTGCCTCACCTGGATGTCTGGCCCTCTGGCAGTCTCTATGGGGATGCCACAGGGTTCAAATCTCGGGCCGACTCTTTTCTCTGTATACATCAATGATGTCGCTCTTGCTGCTGGTGATTCTCTGATCCACCTCTAAGCAGACAACACCATTATGTGTACATCTGACCCTTCTTTGGACACTGTGCTAACAAACCTCCAAACGAGCTTCAACGCCATACAACACTCCTTCTGTGGCCTCCAACTACTTTTAAATGCTAGTAAAACTAAGTGCATGATCTTCAACCGATTTTTGCCTGCACCCTCCCGCCCAATTAGCATCACTACTCTGGATAGTTCTGACCTAGAATATGTGGACAACTAAAAATACCTCTGTGTCTGGTTAGACTGTAAACTCTCCTTCCAGACTCACATTAAGCATCTCCAATCCAAAATTAAATCTAGACCTGTATGCTCTAGTTGGCTGGCCCACACAACATATCCGTTGCCAAACCCATTGGCTCCAGGTCATCTATAAGTCTTTGCTAGGTAAAGCCCCGCCTTATCTCACCTCACTGGTCACCATAGCAACACCCACCCATAGCACTCGCTCCAGCTTCGCGTTCCTAGGAAACTATGCAGTATTGTTTTTTTTACGTGTTATTTCTTACATTGGTACCCCAGGTAAACTTAGGTTTCATTACATACAGTTGGGAGGAACTACTGAATATAAGATCAACGTCAACTCACCATCATTACCACCAGGAATATGACTCTCCCGAAGCGGATCCTGTGTTTTGCCTTCCACCCAGGACAATGGATTGGATCCCAGCCGGTGTCCCTAAACAACAACGCCGTAAAAGGGGCAAATGAGGCGGTCTTCTGGTCAGGCTCCGGAGACGGGCACATCGCGCACCACTCCCTAGCATATTACTCGCCAATGTCCAGTCTCTTGACAACAAGGTTGATGAAGTCCGAGCAAGGGTAGCATTCCAGAGAGACATCAGAGACTGTAACATTCTTTGTTTCACAGAAACATGGCTTTCTCGAGAGACGCTAACGGAGTCGGTGCAGCCAGCTGGTTTCTTCACTCATTGTGCCGACAGAAACAAGCATCTTTCTGGTAAGAAGAGGGGCGGGGGGTATGCCTTATGATTAATGAGACGTGGTGTGATCATAACAACATACAGGAACTCAAATCCTTCATTTCACCTGACTTAGAATTCCTCACAATCAAATGTCGACCGCATTATCTACCAAGGGAATTCTCTTTGATTATAATCACAGCCATATATATTCCCCCCCAAGCAGACACATCGATGGCCCTGAACAAACTTTATTTGACTCTATGTAAACTGGAAACCACATATCCTGAGGCTGCATTCATTGGGGATTTTAACAAGGCTAATCTGAAAACAAGACTCCCTAAATTATATCAGCATATTGATTGCGCAACCAGGGCTGGTAAAACCCTGCATCATTGTTATTCTAACTTCCGCGATGCATATAATGACCTCCCCCACCCTCCTTTCGGAAAAGCTGACCACGACTCCATTTTGTTGCTTCCAGCCAACAGACAGAGACTAAAACAAGAAGCTCCTACGCTCAGGTCTGTTCAACGCTGGTCCGACCAATCTGATTCCACACTTCAAAACTGCTTCGATCACGTGGATTGGGATATGTTCCGCATTGCGTCCAACAACAACATTGATGAATACGCTGATTCAATGAGCGAGTTCATTAGAAAGTGCATTGACGATGTCGTACCCATAGCAACGATTAAAACATTCCTTAACCAGAAACCGTGGATTGATGGCAGCATTCGCGCGAAACTGAAAGTGTGAACCACTGCTTTTAACCAGGGCAAGGTGACTGGAAACATGACCGAATACAAACAGTGTAGCTATTCCCTCTGCAAGGCAATCAAACAAGCTAAGTGTCAGTATAGAGACAAAGTACAGTTGCAATTCAACGGCCCAGACACAAGAGGTATGTGGCAGGGTCTACAGTCAATTACGGATTACATGAAGAAAACCAGCCCTGTAGCGGACCAGGATGTCTTGCTCCCAGACAGACTAAATACATTTTTTGCCCGCTTTGAGGACAATACAATGCCACCAACACGGCTGCTAGCAAAACCTGCGGACTCTCCTTCACTGCAGCCGACGTGAATAAAACATTTAAACGTGTTAACCCTCGCAAGGCTGCAGGCCCAGACGGCATCCCCAGCCGCGTCCTCAGAACATGCGCAGACCAGCTGGCTGGTGTGTTTACGGACATATTCAATCAATCCTTATCCCAGTCTGCTGTTCCCACATGCTTCAAGAGGGCCACCATTGTTCCTGTTCCCTAGAAAGCTAAGGTAACTGAGCTAAACGACTATGTAGCACTCACTTATGTCATCATGAAGTGCTTTGAGAGACTAGTGAAGGACCATATCACCTCCACCCTACCTGACACCCTAGACCTACTCCAATTTGCTTACCGCCCAAATAGGTCCACAAACGAAGCAATCGCAACCACACTGCCCTAACCCATCTGGACAAGAGGAATACCTATGTGAGAATGCTGTTCATCGACTACAGCTCAGCATTTAACACCATTGTACCCTCCATAGTACCCTGGGTCTCGGCCCGCCCTGTGCAACTGGGTACTGGACTTCCTGACGGGCCGCCCCCAGGTGGTGAGGGAAGGTAACAACATCTCCAGCCCGCTGATCCTCAACACTGGGGCCCCACAAGGGTGCGTTCTGAACCCTCTCCTGTACTCCATGTTCACCCACGACTGCATGGCCATGCACGCCTCCATTTCAATCATCAAGTTTGTGGACGACACTACAGTGGTAGGCTTGATTACCAACAACGACGTGATGGCCTACAGGGAGGAGATGAAGGCCCTTGGAGTGTGGTGTCAGGAAAATAACCTCACACTCAACGTCAACAAACAAAGGAGATGATTGTGGACTTCAGGAAACAGCAGAGGGAGGACCCCCTTATCCACATCGACGGGACAGTAGTGGAGAGGGTAGTACGTTTTAAGTTCCTCGGCGTACACATCACGGACAAACTGAATTGGTCCACCCACACAGACAGCATTGGGAAGAAGGCGCAGCAGCGCCTCTTCAACCTCAGGTGGCTGAAGAAATTCGGCTTGTCACCAAAAGCACTCACAAACTTCTACAGATGCACGATCGAGAGCATCCTGTCGGGCTGTATCACCGCCTGGTACGGCAACTGCTCCGCCCACAACCGTAAGGCTCTCCAGAGGGTAGTGAGGTCTGTACAACGCATCACCGGGGGCAAACTATCTGCCCTCCAGGAGACCTACACCACCCAATGTCACAGGAAAGCCATAAAGATCATCAAGGACAACAACCACCCGAACCACTGCCTGTTCACCCCGCTATCATCCAGAAGGCGAGGTCAGTACAGGTGCATCAAAGCAGGGACCGAGAGACTGAAAAACAGATTCTATCTCAAGGCCATCAGACTGTTAAACAGCCACCACTAACATTTGAGTGGCTGCTGCCAACATACTGACTCAACTCCAGCCACTTTAATAATGGAAATTGATGTAAAAAATGTATCACTAGGCACTTTAAACAATACCACTTAATATAATGTTTACATACCCTACATTACTCATCTCATATGTATATGTATATACTGTACTCTATACCATCTACTGCATCTTGCCTATGCCGTTCTGTACCATCACTCATTCATAAATCTTTATTGTACATATTCTTTATCCCTTTACCCTTGTGTGTATAAGGTAGTAGTTGTGGAATTGTTAGGTTGGATTACCCGTTGGTTATTACTGCATTGTTGGAACTAGAAGCACAAGCATTTCGCTACACTCGCATTAACATCTGCTCACCATGTGTATGTGACAAATAAAATTGAATTTGATTTGATTGCACTGGTCATCCCCAAAGCCAACACTTACTTTGGCCGCCTTTCCTTCCATTTCTCTGCTGCCAGTGACGGGAATGAATTGCAAAAATCTCTGAAGCTGGAGTCTTATATCACACTCTCTAACTTTAAGAATCAGCTGTCTGAGCAGCTTGCCGATCACTGTACCTGTACACAGCCAATCTGTAAATAGCACACCCGACTACCTCATCCCCATATTATTACTTACCCTCTTGCTCTTTGGTACCCTAGTATCTCTACTTGCACATCATCATCTGCACATCTATCACACCAGTATTAATGCTAAATTATAATTATTTTGCCTCTATGGCCTATTTATTGCCTACCTCCCTACTCTTCTACATTTACGCACACTGTACATAGATTTTTCTATTTTTCTTTTCTTTTGTGCTATTGATTGTTTGTTTGTTTATGTGTAACTCTGTGTTGTTGTTTGTGTTGCACTGCTTTGCTTTATCTTGGCCAGGTCACAGTTGTAAATGAGAACTTGTTCTCAACTGGCTAACCTGGTTAAATAATGGTTAAATATTTTTTTTTATAAAAAATAAAACATTGTTTTGAACACCTCCAAAACAAAGGTCATGTGGTTTGGTAAGAATAATGCCCCTCTTCCCCCAGGTGTTATTACTATCTCGGAGGGTTTAGAACTTGAGGTAGTCACCTTATATAAGTACTTGGGAGTATGGCTAGATGGTGCACTGTCCTTCTCTCAGCATATATCAAAGCTGCAGGCTACAGTTAAATCTAGACTTGGTTTCCTCTGTCGTAATCACTCCTCTTTCACCCCAGCCACCAACGCTCCTTATAGGACACATCACTGCACTCTATACTCCTCTGTAAACTGGTCATCTTTGTATACCCGTCACAAGACCCACTGGTTGATGCTTATTTATAAAATCTTCTTAGGCCTCACTCCCCCCATCTGAGATATCTACTGCAGCCCTCATTCTCCACATATAACACCCATTCTGCCTGTCACATTCTGTTCAAGGTCCCCAAAGCACACACATCCCTGGGTCGCTCCTCTTTTCAGTTCGCTGCAGCTAGTGACTGGAACGAGTTGCAACAAACACTCAAACTGGACAGTTTTATCTCAATCTCTTCATTCAAAGACTCAATCATGGACACTCTTATTGACAGTTGTGGTTGCTTAGTGTGATGTATTGTTGTCTACCTTCTTGCCCTTTGTGCTGTTGTCTGTGCCCAATAATGTTTGTACCATGTTTTGTGCTGCTACCATGTTGTGTTGCTACCATGTTGTTGTATGTTGTGTTGCTACCATGCTGTGTTGTCATGTGTTGCTGCCTTGCTATGTTGCTGTCTTAGGTCTCTCTTTATGTAGTGTTGTGTCGTCTCTGTTGTTGTGATGTGTGTTTTGTCCTATATTTATATTGTATTTATTTATTTTAATCCCAGGCCCCTGTCCCCACAGGAGGCCTTTTGGTGGGCCGTCATTGTAAATAAGAATTTGTTCTTAACTGACTTGCCTCGTAAATAAATGTTAAATAAATAAAAAATAAATATTGAAGTAAACTTGGAGTCACACGATGATATGGTCTGTGGTCCTCCCACCATGAATCGGGAAACCATGCAGTTTATTAGGCTACAGGGTGGTGAAAGGGCACTGTGATCTTGATGCTCCTTTTCAGTAAATATTGAGGGTCTTATTCTGGTGACATGATGATCGATGCTTGACTGCCGTTTGACAAATAAATATTCTTGCTCTTATCCATAATAATCTCATAATGTAGACTAGCCTAGCCTACCAGCACAGTTTACCTGCACTGTATCTGCAAGCTGTTGGCTAGAACGCATGTGCCAAGACCAGAGTATGTCTGTTGCTATTCAACACAACAGTTTTTGTTGACAAAACTATTGGTCGATTTGAAAATCAGATGGAAACACATTGAACTTTAGATTTTTATTCAGTACATGAAAACTCAAGCAAAAAATACATTTTGTGTGCACTACGTCATCACGCACTGAAGTATATTGCGTGAGAAAATGCTTATATTTTCTTTGTGTGGATTTTAAAATATTCACATGAAAACCTAGCTCCAGACAAATTTAGCAGTTTAGCTAATTAGAAACTTTGCAACTACGTACTACTTTTTAGCTATAGCACTTTGCAACTACTTAGCTTGTTGGCTAACCCTTCCCCTAACCCTAACATTAACCCTTTAAACTAACCCTAACGTATACCTAAGCACTAACCCCTAGCCTAGCCTTACGAACAACCTGTAGTGAAGGGTAATTTGTTGTAATTTGTGTGGCTAATGCTAACATTAGCCACCTAGTTAGCATTAGCCACCTAGCCACTTAGCTAACGTTAGCGAAAACACATTGGAATTGGTAACATGTCATATGTTTTGCAAATTTGTAAGATATTATACGAATTGTATTTCGTAACATATCATACAAAATGGATGAAGGACATCCACAAATTAATGTATACCATACGAAATATAACATATCATACAAATTGGAGTATTCTCTCTGCTACCGCACGGCAAGCGGTATTGGAGTGCCAAGTCTAGGTCCAAGAGGCTTTTAAACAGCTTCTACCCCCTAGCCTATAGATTACTGAACATCTAATCAAATGGCTACCCAGACAACTTGCATTCCCTCCCTTCTTTACGCTGCTGCTACTCTGTTATTATCTATGCATGAGTCACTTGAATAACTCTACCCACATGTATATATTTGTCACGTCCTGACCTTAGAGATCCGCTATGTTTGGTTAGGTCAGGGTGTGACTCGGGTGGGAAAATCTGTTTTCTATTTCTTTGTGTTTTTGGCTGAGTATGGTTCCCAATCAGAGGCAGCTGTCTATTGTTGTCTCTGATTGGGGATCATATATAGTTTGTCATTTTCCTTTTGGGTTTTGTGGGATTTTGTTTTCTGTATAGTTTATTTTGCCTTACAAAACTGTGCGCTTTTGTTTTTGTCATTGTTATTTTGCTTTTGGTGTCATCAATAAAAAGAACGATGTATGGCTACCACCTTGGTCCGTTCATTCCACAAACGAGAGCCGTAACAATATTACCTCGACTAACCGGTGCCCCCGCAAGTTGACTTTGCACTGGTACACCCTGTATATAGTCTTGCTATTGTTATTTTACTGCTGCTCTTTAATGATTTGTTTTGAGTTGATTTGTATCCCGGATTTACATTTACTATGTTACGCTTACCCCTGAGTCCAGGTTGTTCATTCAGACCCAACTGGTTGTGCAACACAACCCAAAGACAAATCTCACAAGATGTAAGCTAGATCACAAATGTTTTTAGCCCTACTTAGGAGGCTGCTTCTATAGTCTAAACATAAAAATTAAAATAGGCTACGCATTCTGGACAAAATCCAGAGGACATCCACTGTTAGGCTACCTATTAGTAGATAAACTGTAATGTAATTACACTCTACTTTGTTACCTTCAATATTCCTGGCTGTATGTTATTTAACTAGTTAGCTAGTAGCCCAACACAGAGAAAGAGGGAGAAATCCATTGGCAGTGGTGCTCTCCATGATCCGGAACTGATAGCAAGCAGCCTAACAGCCCAACACAAAGGGAGAGTGGCAGGCTGCTTTCCATGGTCTGGAATTAGTAGATTAGCCTCGTGGCTTATTTTATTGAACCCCTTTTTTTAAATTTCCACCTAAAATGACATACCCAACTGTAACTGCCTGAAGCTCAGGACCTGAAGCAAGGATAAGCATATTCTTGATACCATTTGAAAGGAAACATGTAGAAGTTTGTGGAAATGGGAAATTAATGTAGGATAATATTATACATTAGATCTGATAAAGGATAATACAACAACAAAAAACAAGAGTTTTCTATTAATTTTTTTTTATTTGAAATGCAAGAGAAAGACTTTTTGATGTTGTCCACAAGATGGCAGCAGTGTGTGTGCAACGTTTCAGATCAATTCAGTGAAGAATTACATCATGACACAATATTATGCATATTAAAGTTTGCCCCCACATGTGCCAAATTGGTCAATTTATACATTTTCGAGTACATAACTATAGAGAACATACAAAAATGCTATAGTAATAACAGATTTAAGTTTACACACTTCCAGAAATGTAATACATGATGGATTAGTAGCTTCCCTACAGACATTTATTTTATCAAACAAAACTATGCTACATTTAATCTCTGGGAGCCTCAGGATGACAAATCAGAGCAAGATTACTGAATGTCAGTACATTATTTACCTTCAGAGGTTAATCAAATCAAAGTTTAATTGTCATGTGCGCCGAATACAACAGGTGTAGGTAGACCTTACAGTGAAATGCTTACTTACAGGCTCTAACCATTAGTGCGAAAAAAAGGTATGTGTGTGTGTGTGTGTGTGTGTAAGTAAGTAAGTAAAGAAATAAAACAACAGTAAAAAGACATTTAAAAATAAGAGTAGCAAGGCTATATACAGACACCGGTTAGTCAGGCTTATTGAGGTAGAATGTACATGTTGGTATGGTTAAAGTGACTACGCATATATGATGAACAGAGAGTAGCAGTAGCGTAAAAATAGGGGTTGGCGGGTGGTGGGACACAATGCAGATAGCCCGGTTAGCCAAAGTGCGGGAGCACTGGTTGGTCGGCCCAACTGAGGTAGTATGTACATGAACGTATAGTTAAAGTGACTATGCATATAAGTTAAACAGAGAGTAGCAGCAGTGTAAAAGAGGGGTTGGGGGGGGGGCACCCAATGCAGATAGTCCGGGTAACCATTTGGTTACCTGTTCAGGAGTCTTATGGCTTGGGGATGAAAACTGTTGAGAAGCCTTTTTGTCCTAGACTTGGCACTCTACTGCTTGCCATGCGGTATTAGCGAGAACAGTCTATGACGGGGTTGGCTGGGGTCTTTGACAATTTTCAGAGCCTTCCTCTGGCACCGCCTGGTGTAGAGGTCCTGTATGGCAGGCAGCTTTGCCCCAGTGATGTACTGTGCCCTACGCACTACCCCCTGAAGTGCCTTGCGGTAGGAGGCCGAGCAATTGCTGTACCAGTCAGTGATGCAACCGGTCAGGATGCTCTCGA